>NC_088626.1:300000-600000 GCF_036013475.1 Columba livia
CTGGGAGGCAGCGCTTGGGCTGAGGTCACATCCCTCGGGGCAGCTCCTGAGATGCAGCAGACTTGGGCTGGTGCTGCAGCTGCTGCCTGGCACTGCCACGGGCTTGGGAATCACTCCTTGCTGCCACTCGTCCTTTTCATACCATCCACGCCTCCAATGGAGCAGGCTCGTCCAGAACCACGCCTAGAGCACAGGACACTGCAATCAGCCCCGAGTACAGGAAAGGAGCCAATGCAGTGACAGAAACCCCTTCCTCATGACAAAGATCTTGTTGCCTGCCTCATTTCAGAGGCATCCCAGAGCACTGAGCCAGCCGGGTACCTGGATTCCTGGGCAGGAATCACTTCCTCTGCCCCTGCACGGCCGCTCCGCAGACAGCCCAGGGCAGGAAGTCAGCCCAAGGGGACAATCATCGCTGGTGATTAGCCCCAGTGGAACGTGTTGGGTGACAGGGACCAGCCAAAGGTCAAACACCCATCACTACAGCCCATCCGGGGAAGGACATCCTGCACCACACGGGTACGCACGAGGCCAAGTCAGGCTTGTAATAAGAGATGAGTCTGCTCAAGGGAGACGTCCCTCTGGACGGAGCACCCGCCTGCGGATGGGATTTAACAGGAACCCGAGAGGCACAGGGGAGCAGAGCCCGGGGAGACGCTCTCGCTCCCTGTGCCGTGTATTCCAGCCGCTGCTCCCAGGCACTGCTGCTCCAGCGACACTAAGGACGCCGCCAGTGCTTCAGAAGAACGCGCTGGCCCGCGCAAACCGTGCCCTGGGACCGGCAGCTCCGCGGCGCCACGTGTCACTGCCCGTTACGCCGGAGCTGTCACCCGTCAGCACCGGGCCTCGTGCTGGCAAACCGGCCGGACCGGCCCCGCGCGGGGCTCGGTGACCGCGTCTCTTCACCGTGTCCCCCGGCGGCGCGGGCCACGCACCGGCCACGCGAGACGGGCCCGGGCGAGCGCAACGGCCCCGCCCGCAGGTCACCGACTGCGGGGCTCACACCGGGACGGTGCCGCCGCCCCCGCGCTGGGAGGAGACCCGTGCGGCCCCGCAGCCCCGGGCAGGGGCACGACCCGCGGCCCGGGGGCACCACGACCGCCGCCGCACCGGCTGCAGGGCCAGCGCCCAGCGGGGAGCAGCGGGCCCGGGGCGGCGGCAGCGCCGGCGCAGCGTTACTCACCGGGACACGGCCCACGAGCGCGGCGAATCAGCGCGCGGCCCGGGCTCGGCCCGCCGAGCTTCGCCCGCGGCGTGTGCGCGCCCGGCAACGGGAGCCCGGCGGGCAGAGCGGCCGCCGTGCCGGGGAGGGGCGGCTGGTTCCGCTCCCGCGGGCCGCGCTGTGGTACCGAGCGGAGCGGAGGACCGGGCTGTGGCACCGGGCGCTGTGCCGGCCGGACCGGACCGCACTGGGCGCGGGGCGGCGCTGCGGCGCGGCCGGCACCACGGCGGGGAGGCCGCTCGCCCCCAGGCGGCCGCCGGTTAACGGTGCGGGGCCGGCCCTGCCCAGGAGCCCCGATCGCGCCGGGCGCGGGCAGCCGCCGGCCCCAGGCCCGTGCCGGGAGGAGCGGCCGCCGGTCCCGAACGGGCCGGTCACGCACTCACCTGCCGCCGCTGCCGCCGGGACCTGGCTCCGCCCCAGCCACGTGCCGTGCGCGCCTCCGCCCGCGCTGCGTGCGCTGACGTCAGCGCGCCGCCCGCGGGGCCGCGCGCGCAGGAACGCCCCGCCCTCCCGCGCAGCCAGCAGGGGGCGCCCGGCGCAGGCGGAGCCCGAGGCGCGGTCGCCAAGTCACTTTATTAACCCCCGTTACACGCACCGCGCCCGGGGCGGCCCCGGCCCGGAACCCCCGCGGGACCCGCCGGCGGCTGCTGCGCCGCTGTCACACGGGGAGCGCAGCCCCTGCCCAGCAGCTCTGCACAAGGCACTTGGCCAGCACTGGGACCCGGCTGCTCACACGCTGGTTCCACCCGAAGCGCCTGACAGACAGCCCGGGGGCTGCAGCTGTTCCTCCGTCCCTCTCGGGTCAGTGTCACCTTGAGTCACGCTGAGCGGCAGCTTCCAGCCAGCGGTGAAGGAGCTTCCATGGAGAGTGGCAGCCGCTTGTACAGCAGCAGGTTGGACACATGGAGAAGCCAACAAACTGGGAGCAGCACCTTCTGCGGCTGACCCCTCCCCACAGCCCCTGTACCACAGCGGGGACAGGGAAGGGACCTACAACCTCTGCACACACTGCTGTCCTACCAGTAGGGAGCCTGGGCCTCCGTGCGGCGCCAGGTCTGCAGGTGAGAGAGGACCAGGGCAGCAGCTCGAGAGGTGCCGAGGTGCTCCCAGGCACTGCTGGCACTCTTCACGGCGCGGGAGGGAGGGCGGGTCACGCCCACAGGGCAGATCCTGTAGTTCCTCCCGTGGTTGTTGTCCCAGTGGGTCTTCTGTCTGCACTGGAAGGAGATGCAGAACTCTGTGGCCCTGCAAGAGACAGATGGCTTGGGCAGGGCAAGCTCAAAGGAGAAAGTGTCTGTGTCAGCTGAGCCATACGTGCTGTGCATATACTGGCAGGAGATATCTCGGAAGCTCTTCCAGCCATCAAAGGTGATGCGGACCATCACTTTCTTCTCATACTCAATGTTTCTGACCTTCACTGTCCCGGACAGGGCACGGTCCTGGATCAGGCAGTTCTCCAAGCAGACAAGGTTGCTGTGCAGGCGGCTGCGGAAAGTCACGTAGTCCACAGAGGGCTGTGGAAAGTCCAGCACATACCTGCACACCTCTCGGCAGGAGCTCCGCAGCCTGGGTCGGAAGCAGGCAAGGTCAGACAGGGCATGCTGCAAGTCGCAGAGGTCCTCCTCGATCTTTGAGAAGAAGCGGACAGCTGTCAGCGAGAGCCCCTTCATGTCAGCGAACACAACCCTCTTCTTCTTCTGGCCCTTGGAGCTCTTGGTGCTGTCCCGCCGCTCAGGTTCAGGTTCTGTGCTCAGCCTTTGGTTGAGACAGGATCTGAGGGGTTTGCGCCCCCGGCTGACCCGCAGCTCGTCGTAGGAGTTCAGCAGCTTGCAGATGGGGGGTGAGTGGCTCAGGCAGACCCGCACGGCCAGGTCCACGGGCATGGCTGGTGGGGTGACGGCCCCGGCACTGCGCACCTGGAAAAGCCTGGAGGCGAAGAGGGGGTCAGGCGGCGCGTCCCCGGCTGCCGGGCCCCCGGCCGCGGCCAACGGCCTCTCCGCTCCGCCCGCCCCCGCGCTCACTCCCCGCGGCTCACCCCGCCCCGTCCCGCTCCGCTCCCGCTGCTCAATGGAGCCGTGGGAGCGCCGGCGGCCGGGACACCCCGCGCAGCAGCCAATCAGCGCCCGAGACACGCCCCGAGCGGCCAATAGGAGCGCGGCGCTGCCCCGCCCCGGCCGCTCCTGCCGCCCGCTGCTGCGGGGCCGAGCAACGGGGGCGCACCGGAGAAGGGGGCGCAGCCACCGGGCCAGCCCGGGTACGGAAACCGCCCTCCGCCCGGTAACGCTCCCGGCCGCAGCGCTCAGCGATGGAGGGGGCTAAGAGGAGGAGCAGCACAGAAAAAGCTCCTAATGCCAAAAAACCACCATGATGATAAACGTTTACTGAACTATCCCCACCTGGGGGAAGCTCCAGGGAGAAGAGGAGCGTATTCCTCTCACAGCTCCAGCTGGTTTTATATTAATACACCCCTTTTCAGGCACCTGTTCAAAGACAGCTATTTCCAGAGTGTCTAAGCACAAGAAAATCCAAGAGTCATCCTCTATCAAAACTAACACAGAAGTTTCCTACCCCGGTTCCTTGCCCTGAAAAAGAAATTCACTCACATCTGAGCAGGCAAGAGACGCTGTGGTGTCCCTGACATGGATATTCAAAATCACCTTCACTGTTCAGCTCACATGTGACTCCTTGACAGAAAAGCCTGTCACCCAAATCAGATCACCCCCGCCCTGTACTCCCTGCTAATCTCCCCAGAGCTGTCTGGCCATTTATGTTTAAGAAGCCCTGATTGTTCCTGCTGACAGCACAGATTTTCATCAGCTCATGACACAGCCTCCCTATCAGCACTTACGCCTGGCTTTCCATCGCCCCCACGCCTGGACGTCTCCAGCACAGCGCGACACCTCTCGCAGCGCCGCCAGGAGTGAGCTCGAGCCCAGCCCTTGGCAGGCAAACCTGCACCTGAGCCCCAGCCTCAGCCAGCAAAAACACCGGAAAAGGCAGCAAAAGGGTCAAAGCAGCACCATCCCCCGGAAGGGGGCTCGGAGACTCCCCTGCGAGGTGCAACTGCGGCTGCACTGCCCAGGTCACGACAACAAACTGCCTTTTCTCGGAACTAAGGGCTCATGGTCTCACAGTGGTCTGCATTTGAACCTTCGAATACCTGGAACTTCGTCCTACAGAATTTCCAGTTTCCCCACCGTCTACGAAAATTTGTGTAGGTGGTTATTGCTACTAAAGAATAATCAACCTTACCAAATCATGTTATTTATTTGGAATAATTTTCCTGCAGATGCCCTGGAAAAAAGAAACAGAACCACTTTCATATTACTTTTCCTAGACAGGACTTCTGGAGGAACAGCTCCCTGGACACGAGCTCCCAGGCCGGTATTCCTCAGTTCGGGGAAGCTGCCATGACCCAGAAGCACTGCAGCCCACAGCCAGGGCCGTCCCCTCTCACCACCAGTGCCCTCCCTGCGACCTCTTCCACCATCCACCTACTTTGCACTTAGAGCTAATCACTCAGTAAACCTGAGCTCCTTCCACCTTGGAGGGAGCAGAGAACAGGAGATGCATCTGAGCCAACGGAAGCTGGAAAAGCTGCTCCCACTCTGCACATTCTTGTTCAGAGGCACAGATTAAGGCGGGTCTTCTCTGCTGGGTCTTCTCTGTCTAAAAATGCAAGCCAAAAGCATCACCTCCTCAACAAAGTTGCAGACATTTCTCCCCCAAAACAGACAGAGGCGCGGTGTTAGCAGTGAGGCAGCATCTAGTCTCAGAAGTGTCCTGGTATTCAGTCACAGGACACAAAAAGCAGACAGGTATGCCAGAACTGCATCTCACTATCCGCCTGGCTGACTTCAGCCCGCCTGCCATCTTCAGAAATCCGCCACGGCCCGGGAGGACGCTGCCGCGTGCCAGGCGCCGGACCCCAGAGCGGAGCCGCGCTGAGGGCACCCTGGAGAGAACGGGACCCAGCTCGGGCTCAGCCGCCAGGACAGGCGGCCCTTCTGCTCACATTGCTGCGGCCATGTGAGCGGCAGCAGCGAGGCAAGAACCAGCTGTCTGGATAACTGTCCAGACAAACTTAATAGGGCCAAGGAGAAAGTCTGCCAGACCTGGCCGTTCTCCAAGCAGCTCTAGAGCACGCTTCTGCAGCCGCAGATTAACAACGCCTTTGGCTGGGAGCTGCAGTCACCTCTGCGAGCTGCCTGGGCTGCAGATACGGGCTGGGCATAATGCACAGTCCTTCCCAGGGGGCTGTGTGCAGCTATGTGCTACTGATTCCTAGGGATTAAACCCAGCCTCCTCTTAATATCTGTACTTACAGCAATCTTCTTTACCTAAATGGATTCATTAGGAACACTATAAACCACACACGCAAAGCCACTCACTCTACAAGATGCAAGAGACCATTCTGGGAACGCTCTGCCAGCCTCACGCTCCAATATCTGAGCTGTAGTTTCCACCCTTAACGTGATTCCAATCCTTCCTGTTCCTTGCGCAAGAACCGAGACGTGCTCTACCAACAAGTATCTTTGTGTGGTGGTTTTTTTACCAATGGACCACGTGGCAAATGCGGTGCAGAGGTATCCCTTCAGTTCACCGCAGAGCAACTGGCCACTTGCACAACAGCCAGGGTTGCACAGACCCTGTGGGGAGATCAAAACTGCTGCGGGAAGCGGAGTTTACACAGCCGGTTGCCACACCATTTGGTCAGTCGCCTTCCACCTGATAGCCTAATTTAGAGAACAGTGCTGAACTGGAACAGGAATGAACACACAGCTGCAGGTTTAAAAATAGAGCACCCTGCTATTTACAAAGGCTGTGTTTGCCTTTGAGGGCAGATGCGTCCCGTCCACGTCTGCTGCCACACCAGCCTGCGACCTGGCAAGGCAGCAGCTACGCTCATCCTTCCCTTGGGACGTGAAGGAGACTGTGGCAAGCTGCTGCAAAGCCTTGCTGGAGGGAGCACTGTGACACACGCTCCTGTCACCCAGGAGCACCAGAGAAGGAGCCAGCTGTATGCCAGGCACGTCACGAGCTAGTACGAGTCTGATGAGCTGCAAGGGCAATGAGGCCCCCTGCACCACCGAGGGAACGGCGTCCAGCTGGGTTATTTGCACACTGTCATGGGTACTGCTGCCCTGCCCAGACACACCACAGCCACAGGGACACGTCAGGGCAGCCCCGTGGCCTCACCCCAGCACTCCCTGCTGGCCATGTCCCACCGTCCCCTGCCCTGTGTCACCGCCCCGCACTCACCACTGGCCCCTCAGATGAGCTGCACGGCGCCTGAGGCCACCAGCGGGGCGATGGTCCGGTAGCGGATGAGGTGCTGTGAGCCCTGCTCCAGGTCGATGGTGTACTCCCTGCAGGGACAAGCAGGACGGTGAGCGTCCCCGTGCTGCTGCGACCCACTCCGCGTCTGCGGAGCCACCTCGCTGATGTGCGCCGCACCGGGAAGCGCCCACCTACCTCTGCTCATCCGTCTCTGGCTCAACCAGGATGTTCTCCTGCCGCTCCAACACCCTCAGGAACACAAACGAGTCCAGGTTGGGCTTGGGAACTGCAGACAATGATTCAGAGCACAAGCTCAGCACTCACTCGTGTTCCTCTGCGGGACACCGAGCCGACAGAGGCGCACGAGAGACAGCAAACCTGTGACCAGTAAAGGGAACGCGAAGCACTTCTGATCAGATATGTGCTGCCTCAACGCAGGACAAGACTCGACGTCAGGGGCCAGCACCGTCAAGGGACAGTGACACAGTAATGTCACGATGCTGTCACCACATCATCTTTGCTCCTGCCAGCTGCAGGACTGGCCTTTTGCATTTCGTGTTCCCCAGAGCTCTCCTACACCGCTACTGCTATAGCTGTCAGATTACCCTGGATGTACTCACCTGATTTTAGGAGAGACACTTTCTGCAGGTTGGGCGGCATGTGTTTCAGGGCCACATTTTTTAGATAAGTCTCTGTGTTTGCCATGTACCTGAAACAAATCATTGGAGCATTTACTGGTTTAGTCAAACACAGATTTGCAGGGAGAGCACTGAGTCAAAACTGCAGCCAGCGCCAGCTCCCGGTCCCACAGGCACGCGCGGGGGCCTGCCCTCGCAACCAGCTCCGCTACCAGGGGTATTTGATTTCCACAAGGAAACCTCCTGGTAACACCCACGGCTCTTACTGCAAACTGCTGAGAGTCTCAAGATGTGTTCAGCATAACACAGGGGCAAGTTCTATAACGCAGAAAAAGGGAGGGAGAAGCATCCAAAACATACTCACTCTTTAGCAAAGGCGAACTCCTCTGGTGACAGAATGGAAGGCTCCCCTTCGGCTCGTGACTTCTCCTTCTCCAGAACATGGGGAAAAAACTTCTCTATCTGAAATTGGAACAAAACCCCGAAGACTGAAACAGACCTTACCCAGCAGCTCAGCGTCTACAGCGCCCGGTGGCCTCCCCTGTAAGCACACACACCTGAGGCTGTACTTCAGGGCACAGAGCGCGCCTTAACCAGGCGCCTTGCAGAAGCAGGAGGCCGTGTATGGGTAAAAAAACACTCCTGAAGTTGCCCTTTTTAATCCCCCAGGCAGCACTTCAAGCATTTACCTTCACAAGCCTGCACCTCAAGTAGCTGCTGAGCACGTAACGGATCCTTTCAATCTCCATGCGGTGAACGCTGACCTTCAAGTCTCCGCTCTTCGCCCGTTTCAGGTTTGCCTCCTGAAAGGAAAAGCAAAGAGAAATGAAGTGGCTGGAACGTCAAACGACAAGAAACAGAGAGGAAGACAGGTCTCGTGCACAGGGCCCACAAAACGAGACCGCAGCTGTGACACACGGCGCAGTTTCCTTGCATCTCCGTCCCTCCCCCAGACAAGCTCACAGGAGGAACTCAGGACAACTTTTGCTCGGGGACAGAGGGGCTGCCAGCCTGGCAACCCCGGGGGGACCCAAGCGCGTACGTGGCAGGCCAGGCACGCTGGGCCTGCCTGCGCCGCGGCCGTGCCGGACCTACCATGTGGTCCAGCTGCTCCACAACACACTCCACGATCTCGGGTTTGCTCTCCAGCAGCTCTGGCGCAAACTTCTCGTTCAGCCAGGCCTGCAAGAAGGCACACTGTAGGCAGGGGAGAGGGTGCGCCAGGCACGCCGGCCTCCAGAGAGGCCAGAGACACGGCCCGGCCCCGCCGAGCCCCGGGCCCGACCCCGGCCCTCACGTCCCCCAGGGCGCACCTTCCGGACAGCGTCCCACGGCTCTCCCCGGGACCCGGCCCTCAGCCGTCCTCCCCGGCCCACGCTACCTGCTCCAGGCTGCGGATGAGCTGCGCCGGGGTGAGCACCAGCTCCTCGCCGTCCCCGTCCGAGTCCGCCGCCGTGCCCACGCCCTGCCCGCCCGCCGCCGCCATCCCGCCACCGGCGGCGGCCCCGCCCCACCGCGCAGGCGCACGCGCGACCCGGCCCCGCCCCACCGCGCAGGCGCACGCGCGACCCGGCCCCGGCCCCGCCCCCAAGGAGATGGCGGCCGCTGGGGCGGGGCCGCGGCGGCTGGCGCAGCGCGGCCCGTTCGCAGCCGCCGCCGGGCCGAAGCCGAACCGCTGCGCGCCAGGCGGCACCGCCACACACGACACGGACACGGTGTAAGAAAAAGTTTACTCATCCATTAGTACTTCTGCCAGTATTGCAACAGATGTGAAGGCGAACACTGTTACAGTTTAGAAAAAACAAGTTTTGTACAATTAAAATATTAAACACATCTCTCAAAAAAAAAAAAAAGAAAAGAAAAAGAAATCAGTGGCCGAGTAACAAGGCTGGAATTTGAGACCCAGACTGAGCACCCACAGCACCGCCCGCGGCCCCGGCAGCCCCGCCCCTCCCGCCCCGCCCCGCCCCGCCCCGCGCAGGAGCCGGGCCCGCCCCGCCCCGCCCCTCCCGCCCCGCCCCGCCCCGCCCCGCCGGGGCCCAGCAGGCCAGCCGGGCGTGCAGAACCGCGGGGACGCCGCGGGGAGCGCGCCAGCCGAAACCTACGGAACCACCTTACGCACCTCACGGTTTGCCAATCAGTGTTTTCCTATAAGTTATATATCATAAATCCATAAAGAAACAGTTTTACACTTCACATATTAACCAGAGCAGGGCAGGAATTGTTATGTGTATGGGCTCAGCATCCATTTTATAGAACCGACCGGTCCGTGAAGGAACAGACCCCCCTCTTCTGGTGAGCGCTGACAAACGCAACAACAGCACAGACGCACGAGTAGGAAATACACCAGGATTAAACTCCGGCTGTTCCTCCGCCCTCCAGGAACAACCAAAACGCTAAAACAAAGAACACCTTGCCTTCTAGTTTTCCACAAGAATCAGCACAGGAAACGTAAAACGCTCGTTGCCGAGAGCCACTTCTCGCCAGGCACAGGCTCTGGGCATCCTCTCGCTCCAGCACCGGCCGGGAGGGAAAGCCTCGCTTCTGGACAATTCCCAGCTCAACTCGCAGCTTTACAAAGCCCGACTGAGGCACAGCAGGGCTTAAGAACTAAGGAGGAACATCGCTGCGCTCAGGTGACTAAAGCCAGACTTCTGCTGGGCTCGGCACCCGTTTCTTTCAGAAGAGGACGTGGTTTTACCACTTCTGCTTTTTCTTGGAAAAAACAACACAACAACCAAGCTAAGAAGTGACCTGATGGCTTAACCGTCTGCCACAAAATGGATGCTGGCCCGGCGCGGAGCGGCCGGCGAGCTCAGTCCGTGCGGTACCTGGCACTGTGGATCTGGCAGCAGGGAAAGGAATGATGCTCTAACGGAGGAGGTAGGGGAACCTGGATACAGCAAGTCCACTGTTGCCTGCTAGAAAACAAGTTTCATAGTATTAGAAGGTGTTACTAAACAAGACGAACAAAACCCCATGGAAGCCTGCGCAGAGCCGTTCCGTCACCTCGGGAGGCGGGCGGCAGGACAGGGAGCGCCCCGCGCGCTCTGAGAGCGCGAGCCAGAAGCCAACGCTCAACCGCAAACAAAGACCTTCGCTACTTTTCTTCTTCCCGCACAACCGGCGAGAACACTTCCAGTCTCCTTCCTGCACACGCTGCCAACAACCAGGCCCAGGCTGGCGCAGAGCACCCAGGACCAGGGAGCCGGTTCAGGTGTGAGCTTTTCATAAGCAAAGCTTAATGGGAGGTAAATATGAATCCTGGAAAGCCCGGGATGGTAATTTCGCAGTTCTGTACTGCACACAGTTAGCATGGTCCTTTATTTTAGCCCCTGTCCTTGGAGTACTTGGAGCACTCTCCTCAACTGGTGACTCTGCCACGCAGCGTCATGAACACAAAGCGCCTCTCAGCACCTTTTCCCAGTTAAAGCTCCCAAAGCTGGGGGTTGCTGGCCACTTGTAACTGAAAGCCTCATGGAATGAGAACTGGAACAGCCGAAAAACCGCAATGAAAAGGTTTTGTATGCCAGAATACACTCGGGGACAGAGTCATGCAAGGATTTCTTTCCACTACCAAGTACTCATTCAGAAAACCCAGTCCGCACGACGTTTACGTGAGCAGCTTTTGATTACATTCTGCTGTGGGATAAATATTCTCAGTATGACAGAATCTACCCCTCCGAGCACAGAGAACACGTTGAAATTGAGAACGTAGTACAAGGTTAACACGTACCTGCGACTCCGCGCTTTTATCTCCCACTGGTCATACCTCTGTCTTCATAAATGGTAATTTCAATCTGCACAAAACAGCTGTTACGGAAACATACTACAAAAAGATGATGAAAACAAACTAAAATAAGGCAGAAAAACACTCAGATATTAGAACCTTTGACCCTTCTGCTCCGCACCCACAGTTTCAAAGCCGTTTCAGAGCTAGGAAGCCCACACACGAGGTGCCGTCAGGCGAGGTCGGTGGCACACGCAGCCCAGGGCTGTTCTGGCAGCAAGAACACAAGATGCTGCGTGTGCAGGGTTTGGGAGCTTCGCCTCCTCGCGTTACCTGACAGATCGTCTCCTGCCACCTAAGAAACCACCGAAGGATACAACTCTCAGTCCTCGTTCGATGGGGTCTGTCAGAAGGAGGCCCTGAGGAGCATAGATCTTCTCGTTCTGTTCCTGGATGAACTTGGCTATTTTCTTTAGGACCTGGCAACAGAACAGCGCGGAAGTCACAGCTCCCCCGCCGGGTTTCCCCGTGCTGGAGTCAGAGCCCCAGCGACAGCGCGGACACGGCAACGTCAGAGAACCCAGCACACAACCAGAGACGGAACTCGTGCGATTCCTCTGCGGTACGAGCAGCCACTGCGTTACTCAGACTGACTACCGCACACAAGTCTGTCTGCCGTTTATGCCAAATCGCTCTTCAGTTAAGATCCAGAGTCTATATGGAATCTGTATGACAATGGCGCCTGTCACAGCAGCGCCACCAAGAAACGTATTTGACTGAAGTTTAGGAGATAAACTGCCTTCCCAGTAACACTGTAATGAACAGACACACACCTTTTCGTAATGCGTCTCCATGCACAGGAAGATGGTGTAGGCGGTCAGGCAGGCGAGACAGCCCTCCAGGTAAGACTGGCCCCCAAGTTTCTCAGCCTCTGCATAGAGGTTGTTCAGCGTCCGGACAGTCTCCTCAAACTGCTGCCTGTCGATCTGCACGAGAAATGAGGTTTAGCCGTCACGCCCGGCACATGTCGGAACTCACCGCTATCTGCGGGCATCTGCCTGCGTTTACTGCTTATCTGCAGCCCCGCAGCTGCCGCGTGCGGAGCCAAAGCCTGAAGGACACTCCGGTTACACACCCGTGGTTCTGTGTTAAATATCTGCCAAGTGGTTGGATCAAATCTGAACTCCAACACAGTCTGGAAGCAAAACAATTAAGAATAACATAACTAAACGACTGTGCAGTTCAAACAGAAAACACCACCACCACCACCTTAATTCCCAATCAAAGCGATCTGCTGGATTAAAAAGAGCAGCTGGGGAGTGGACTGATTGGGGTAACTCTTCATTTCAACACCGCCTTGCTGCTGCTGCAGTGCTGGTCAAACAAGCTCTCGAAAAAGACACAAAACTAAACAAAGGAATGAGGAACAGAAAAAAGCGCAGAGAGGAAAAAAAAAGGCGTTGGCAAAGAGCGTTTGTTTTGGCGGCAGCGGAAGGCGTCCGAGCGCCCACGGGGAGCGCGAGACGGCCCTGGTGGGGCTGCGGAGCGGGACAGCGCAACACCCGCGCTGTGCCCCGCACAAGGGACGCGTTCTGCCCGGGTGCTGAGCGGCGCTGGCCGGGCCACAGGGACAGCACAACAATGCCCGCGCTGTGCCCCGCACAAGGGACGCGTTCTGCCCGGGTGCTGAGCGGCGCTGGCCGGGCCGGGGGCACAAGGGACGCGTTCTGCCCGGGTGCTGAGCGGCTCCGAACACCAGCACGTCATCAACACCGGGAGAACCACGTTGAAGTACTTTTCATGCGGCTTTCCGCTGGGAATTACAAGTGTTTTCTCACGGCAGCTGATCAGAAGTGCAGCAAACAACGACTGAGGCCGGACAGCGAACGCCAGCAGCGCAGGATGTGCCTCTGAGCTCCGGAACGCGCCGTCCCGCCCGCCAGGGCCGCGCCGCAGGGCGGGAGGGCCGCGCCGGGCCCCCGGCAGCGCCCCGCGGGGAGAGCCCCCTGCACCGCGCCCGCCGCCCCGGGAGCCGCAGAGCGCGCCCACGGCCGCGCGGGTCTGCCCGGTCACCCGTGACCGCCGCCGGCGCCCGCCCCGCCGCGGGCCCGCCCGCCTCACCCTGTTCTCCAGCTCGGCCGGGAACTTGCTCTGGAACTGGCAGCGCGTCCCGCCGCTGTAGTCGCGCTGGATGAACACCTTGCCCGACACGGGCGCCTGCTGCGGCCGCATCGCCGCCCGCACCGCACCGCACCGCACCGCACCGCACCGCACCGCACCGCACCGCACCGCACCGGGCCGCCCGCTCCGCTCCGACCGCTTGCGGCTGTCGCAAAGCGTCGGGACCACTCCGGGATGCGGAAGCGACGGAAGTGCCGCCCGGCGCACGCGCCACCGCCTCGCCACCCCGCGGAGAGCAATCTGCGCATGTGCGCGCACCGCTCGCCTCCCATTGGCCGCGCGGCCTCCCCGCCGCTGGTCGCGGGTTCGCGTCCCGGAGCGGGACAGATGCGGGTTCGCGTCCCGGAGCGGGACAGACCCGCTGCCTCCGCCCCTCCCGCCCGGTGTCGGTGTGGCGATGTCATCGTGGCAACCGGAGCCTGCGGGAAGGGGCAGCATCTGCAGCAGCGTTGTCCTGAACAGCTTTTGCTGATAAACACACAACAATTTCCAGACCCATTAACCTTTGACCTCAGGAATCCTGCTTCTGCAAGGCATAAGTGAGGTCAAAGATCATTTAGTTTAAGAAAAACCTGAAAACTATTCTTACCAAATCCAGACAAGTAGCACGGGAAATTATTGACGATCACACCCGAATTTGTACGTTCCCTGTTCTCCCCGGTTGCAGATACGCCATCACGGGACGCGGAAACCGGAGCGCGCGGCAGAGCGGGACGGCTCCAGCGCCGCCCCTGCGCCCCGGTCCGGAATCCCTTTACACAGAGGGAACATTCACATGCCGCAGCACAACGGCCTCTGGATCTAATGACACTATGTAAAAGCAGTTCAAATGAACAAAAGCGTACGGCGTAGGCGAGCCTCGTGGGACGGTGGAACACTTCAGCGCATCGAGTGCTGCGGCCTCCACAAAACCCCTGAAAAATAACAGCACCCTTTCAGCCAATTCAGAAACCTGGGGAAGCAGAGAATGATCTAACTGATTGAAGATTTCCGAGATCTCTACGGCAAGCTGTCCCCAGGGGATTTGAAAAACAAAGCAGACACATCTCCTCGGAGCACCATCTCCTTCAGACTCCCAAAGGTGCTGATGCTGCTTCTAAACATTGTGCTGGAGGAGCTGGATGCCTGAGCACTTGCACACTGGGTGCATACGGCTGTACAATTAGCGAGGTCTGGACCAGCCGTCCCGAGGCCGTGGGACATTTTGGGGGGGTCCGGGGGCTCCCAGACCCCGCCAGGACCCTCCAAGCGAGGCACATTGAGCGCAGAGCCAGCGTGCGGATCCGGCTGCAGCGGGCGCTGCTTTTCGGGGCAGAGTTCCCACCAAAAGGGACTTGGGCACAGTAATTGGAAAATGCTAATGTCTAATGCTGACCCTCCAGGGGATCCCTCTTCAAAGCTGTGGCTGCTCTGGGGAAACCGCAGTTCCACAGGGGAATCACCCTTCTGAACATCACACAGAGTGTCTTTTAAGTGGAAATGACTGGTTTTTGGCAATTAGGTGGAGCAGAAATAATTAAGCAGGGCCACAGCCATTGTTATCTTGCACCTGACTGCCTGTGCATCGCTTCATTGTGCTCTTCTGCTGGATTTCATTTTGTCTCGCTAAAAAGCCGATAACGTTTGCTCCTCCCATCACGAGGAATACACGAATCTGAATACACAGGGGGTGGCAGACGGGGCCTGTGGGTGTCCGGGTGTGCGCACAAAGGCAGCACAAGGGCTTCTCAAAGACACCTTTTCCTGTTTGCATTGAACCTTTGTCTCTTCGGTCTTGAAGCGGAACCCGCGCTGTTTCCCCGGGGCGGCGGCTGGGCGGCCGGGGCGCGGGTGGGCAGCGCCGTCCCCGCGGTGGACGCCGCACGGCTCGCGGCGCTGGGCCAGCCTGGGAGCTTCTCCATTTCCACGAACCCCACGTTTCCAGCACGTGCGGTTTCCCTCTGCACGCTGGCCGAGCTGCTTCGCTCGCGTTGCAGCAGAGCCCGGTGCCGCATTGTCCGCCCTCTGCAAGAGGACTCTTGATGGCCAAGATGAATCCAACGCCAGCGGAGCAGCAAGAAACATTAACCCTTAATCCTCGGGGGTGGGGGCCCCCGAGCAGCATGCGGACCCTGGTGGGGTGGGCAGGGAGGGGTCCAGTCCCCGGGGCTGTCCGGCTGCGGGCGCTGGGACGGGCTGCGTGGTCCCAGCTCCGGGACGCGTTCTCCGCTGCCCCGGCAGCGCCCAGCACCGGTGCCTGGAGAGGCGCCAGGCTCAGCTGGCGACGGACACCCCGTCGTGAGCAGGGAAGAACTGGGGCTGTTCTCCCCAGCAAAGCAGCCCTGGGCCGGGCCTCTGCACTGCTGCAGGCTGCCTTCTGCCTGCTCGCCCGCCCCCGCACCAGCCCCGTGGAGGAGCCAGACTGTCCCCTGTCCCGGATGCGCAGAGGAGCCGGGCACCCCAGCCTCTTCTTGCCCAGGCACTCCTTGTGCCGAAGAGCTTGCAGATGTGACAACGAGACCCCTAATTTGCTTAGGGAAGAGATAAATAGGGGAAAAAAATAAAGGCACCAGGCTAAGTGGTGGGCTGCCCCAGGAACCTGGATATGGCTGCGGATCTCGCCTCACCCTCCTGCCCCCCACCCCTCCCGCAGGAACAGCCTGAACTAATTAACCCTCTAGCACTCCATAATGAAGGCTAATAAACACCTAATGGGTTTGCTTGAACAAACAGCCTCAGCACGGGCCGCGGGACACCCCCAGACCCTGTGACGGTCACACAGCTGGGGATTTGCGGTTGTGTCACCTTCATGTGGTTACACCGTCCTGGGGAAGCTCACACCCTCTGAGGAAAACGGCGATGGACAGAGCTGGGGGGCTGCGAGTGCCCTGCCCGCCCCTCTGCCGTGACAGGGTCCCTCTGCCGGTCCCGGGGCGCGGGGTCGTCCCCAGCCCCGCTGTCCCCAGGCCCCAGTGAGGTTTCCCGGTGGGCAGCCTGCGGACGGGAATTCGAACCCGTGCCGGCGGGTCCGTGTTCGCAGAGCAGAAACCAGCGCGGGGAACAGCATTGCGTTTGTTATCTGTAAGTCAAACCAGCTGCGGTCTGCAGGCGGGAGATCCTGACCCCGACCGCACCGAATGTCACCGCTGCCGTCCCCGCGCGTCACCGTGGGCTTCCCTCGCTGTGACCCCGCGTCCGGCCGCGGGCGAAGCCCACGGGCACCGTGGTGGCGGCTCCGCTGCCCTCCCGCCGAGAAGTCGGGGGTCACCGAGTCCTCACAGTTAATGAGCAGAGCTCTCAATGCAGAAACTCGAGGCTGGCGAAGGAGACAGGGGGGCTTTGAGACAAAGAGTCTTTCAGGCCACCTAATGCCGTATAGATCCGAGAGGACAAATCGAATTTGCAGGCATAGCTTAGATTGGGAGATATGCTCGCAAAGGCAATTTGTTTCATTTTATAGCCTTGAAAGATTCTAAGTTGGGGCTCCCTGTATGGTTTGAATTAGGTTTGGATAGCGGTATTCTGGAAAGCTGAATCTGGAGAGGTTTTCACTCAGGGCGTTTGTAATCAAGAAGGGGCCATCTAGCGTTTCTGCAATGCTTTCAAATAAAACGTTCCACGCCTGCCCCAAACGAAGCCTCTGTGTGGCTAAGAAAACGGGGAGCACCTGAAGACGGAGGTGTCTGTCTCTGGGACGCGTTCGGTGCCCCGAGCAGCGCGGAGACGGCGCCAGCGGGACGAGCCCCCGGCTCCGCGCTGAGCTCGGCTGCCACAAAGCTCCCCGGGAAGCAGCGCAGCCTGGGTTTGGTCACTAAAGCCGAGAAGGAGAGAGGGAGTCTTAGGAAATGCTTGAAACGATTAGGTGATCTTAGCTCTAAGGAGCCAAACGAATGCAAAGCAATTCCCCCCAGCCCCTCGTGCTGCTGCAGAATGTAATCTCATTTCTAAACACACAATTACAGAAAATAAAAAAGAAAAGAAAAGAATAATTAATTTCTGCTTCCTCATGCAAATCCGCTGACCAATCATTTAGGGATCAGGGGCAATTCAGCTTCTTGTGCAAATTCCAAACTGAAGGCCTGAAAAAAGCAAGTGAATGGATTTACTTTTCTAAGAACCAGAATTAACAAAGGTTCCATTTTCCATGGTTGTGTGCCTGGCCAGACAGCCCTTGCTGACAAGCTCTCAAAAAACATGTGTTGGCCTGTTGAAAAGGCCCCAGTGTTGACTGACAGACAATTGAAGTGACAAATTGTTTCATTGTCCTTGGCAGGGAGAGCGCGGTATTAGATAATTATGGTGAGGAGGGAAGCGACGGGTCACAGGTCAGAAGACGCGTCTGACCCGGGTTCTGAAAGCCCTGAAAGGACCCGCGCGGGGAGCGGCCGCCGGGTCCTCCTGCTGCCGCGGGGATTAGGAGCTAACGAGGATGGAGCGGGGACGGGCTGCGGGAAGCGGGTGCCGGGGTTCGGCGGCGGTTCGGTGCCGCGTCCTGGCTCTGGTGCCCGGTGCGGGGCCCGGTGCCCAGGCGGGGCAGGCGATGCTGCCTCGGTGCGTGCAGTGGTGCCGCACAGCGCTGGGCACGCTCTGCGTGGGCACGGGTGACAAGGTCCCGCAGGAAAAGCAAAGCGCGAGCCGCTGTGTTGGGCCGCAGAGCGCGGTCCTGGCTCCGCGGTCGCACCGCGGCCCCGCGCTTTGCGCCGGGGTTTGAGCGTTCTGTGGTGCAGCATCTGCCCCGGCTGCCGCTGAAACGCCACCAGCATCGCCTGGCGCGGGGCTCGCGGGTCGGCCCGTGCCCCCGAGCTCCGCCCCGCACCCCCACGCCCCGCGGCTGAGCCAGACCCGTCTGCCACGGGCAGCCCGCGAGCACCCTGCCCGGCCCCGGCCTGCGGGCAGCACAGCGCACCGTGCCCGGGGCCCTGCGCCGGGCGGGCTCGCCGGAGCGCGGGCACCGTCCCGCGAGCACCCGCAGGACCGGCCCCTGCTCCCCGGGGCTGCGTTTCTGCTGGCTGAAACACAGCACAACTAATAATTATTGAAGCCTCTCTCCCACCATAGAAATAAAATATGGCATGGAATCACAGCACAGCTACTCCATTGAGAGCGCTGCTCAACTGAGTAATACCGATAATTCAAAACAGATGAGCCAAAGGCTGGAACACTATAGACTTAGTATCCCGATCTGCCCTGACCCCTGGAACTCGCTGAAAGTTACCCTGAGACTCGCCAGAGCTCTTTGTAACTTCTGTGAGGGTTATTTATTGCAAAGTCATAAATATTTGTTATGGATTTTCTCCATCAATCTACAAAATGAATTAGGTTAGAAAAAATTTATGTACTTGAGTTTTAGGCATGTGTTTCTCAGGCAGGAGAGAACAAGCAGGATCTGCTCCCCCGTGCAGAGGACGGGCTGCTGCGGGCGCTGGGCTCCGCTGCCTGCCCTCGTTCCTTCTGCAGGCGGTTTGAACCGCACAGCACGGCTGGCGGGGGAGAAGACGTTCTTCTTTAAATCCCTCTTAAAATTTTCCATAAAACTGTTTATGGGGGAAGGAAAAGTCCATTTCCCTCTCCTCCCTCCCGGATGCCCTGCCAGCCCTATAAAAACCAGAAATTCGGGAGCCCCAGCAAATCCACCTCGAGCCGGCGCGTCCCCGGCGCCCTCAGAGGCAGCAGCAGCTGGTGCGAGGTGAAGGCAGCAACGTTCTCCTCTCCTCAGGACGCGCGGGCTGTTTCTTCTTTGCATCAGTTTTACAGGAACCCCAGAAAATCCCAGAAGACCCCACAGGATCCCACAAATCGCACCAACACTTTTAAGCTGTTTGCACTTGGGCTAATGAGCTGCCATTGTAACAGGTTATTGCTAACAATTAAATCTGGCTGCGTATTTTTGTTGTTGTTCTAAAATTGTTTCGTGGAATCATAGAATGGTTTGGGTTGGAAAGGACCTTAAAGATGATCTAGTCCCATGTCCCAAAAGCTCTTGAAAAGGTTTGCACGGATGAGCTGATCCAGCTTTGTTCCTGCTCCCGTGGGCTGCCCTTTACCCTTTGGCCTTTGCCCAGCTCCCTGGCCAGGGGAGCCGGCATGGCCACAGGTCGCTGCACATCTGGCCAGATGCTCTCACAGCAGCGCAATGAGCTGCGGTGGGGGCTCGTGGCTCCTCCCGCTCCCCGGGCACCGGCACTTCGGTAAAACACCAAACACGGCATTTTCCTCCTGCTGCAAGGAAGCCTTTGGCGCAGGTCCTGTGCACGGGCTGCGCGCCACGCCGCGGCGCCAGGGGACGTGGATCCTGCTCCCCGTTCCCCGCTCCATCCCCTGTTCCTCCCACTGTGCTGGGGCCGACGCGGCAGAGACAGGGACCTGCCAGCCCTGGCTGTCACCCGTTGGTGCCGCGGTGGTGCACGGATGCTGTGTGTGTGTGCACAGCTGCTGAGTGTGTGTGTGGATGCTGAGTATGTGTGCATGGATGCTGGTGTGCGCAGCTGCTCGATGTGTGTGCATGGATGCTGGTGTGCTCAGCTGCTGAGTGTGTGTGCATGGATGCGGGTGTGCGCAGCTGCTGAGTATGTGTGTGGATGCTGGTGTGCACAGCTGCTCGATGTGCGTGCATGGATGCTGGTGTGCGCAGCTGCTGAGTGTGTGTGCATGGATGCGGGTGTGCGCAGCTGCTGAGTGTGTGTGCATGGATGCGGGTGTGCGCAGCTGCTGAGTATGTGTGTGGATGCTGGTGTGCACAGCTGCTCGATGCGCGTGCATGGATGCTGGTGTGCGCAGCTGCGCAATGTGCGTGCATGGATGCTGGTGTGCGCAGCTGCTCGATGTGTGTGCATGGATGCTGGTGTGCACAGCTGCGCAATGTGCGTGCATGGATGCTGGTGTGCACAGCTGCTCAATGTGTGTGCATGGATGCTGGTGTGCGCAGCTGCTCGATGTGTGTGCATGGATGCTGGTGTGCGCAGCTGCTCGATGTGTGTGCATGGATGCTGGTGTGCACAGCTGCGCAATGTGCGTGCATGGATGCTGGTGTGCGCAGCTGCGCAATGTGCGTGCATGGATGCTGGTGTGCGCAGCTGCTCGATGTGTGTGCATGGATGCTGGTGTGCACAGCTGCGCAATGTGCGTGCATGGATGCTGGTGTGCACAGCTGCTCAATGTGTGTGCATGGATGCTGGTGTGCGCAACTGCTCGATGCGCGTGCATGGATGCTGGTGTGCGCACGGCTGTTTGCTCGGGCACGCGCGCTCACACCTGGCAGACACCAGGGAAAATGGGCCTGGAGCAGACGGTTCGGAGCTGGGTAACGTCGTAGTGGAAAAAGTTGACAGAGGGAGCATGATACCAGGAGCTATTTGTTCAATCAATGATTTACCAGATGTGTACACTGTACTAAAGGCTTGTAAACATACTTTAATGGCCAGCTGTAAATCCAGGCGGTAGCAGTGCCAGCTTCGTCTCCCTCAGACGTGTTTTAGGAGCAGCAGCGCGAGGGCTCTGAATCACTTTGTTATAGGCTCTGTCAGCCCCGCAATTGTGCGTGTAAATCAAAGCACCAGTGTCCTTAGGTCAAAATTATTTGAATGTCAGGAAAGATTTTATGACCAGCAGCTTTTCATTTCTGGGTTCCCTGCAGTTTCTTGTCTTCCACAAACGGCATCTCCAGAACACTGGGTTTCCGTCCCAGTGCCCCAAGTGCGTGGCTGTGTTTTCACTGACTATGCTGGAAGTCTCCTTTGTTAATCACTGAAGCAAAGCATCATTAGTGAGAAGTGCAGAGTGTACACAAAGAGGAACTTGCCAAATTACTAATAAGCAGAAACTCCATCCATCTTAATGAGACAGGGTTAAGAAAATAGCAACCTAGCATATACACAATGGAGCCTTTCCGCGCTGTTTATTTATTCGTGTTAGAAAGCGGTTCAGAACCCCATCTCCGGGGCTGCTCAGAGGTTGTCACATGCTTTCCAAACCACAGGCTGCTTACACTCTTGCAAACCGTTAAGCATGAGAAAGATAAATAAGTGGATGGATGGCTCAAAAAATGACTAAAGGGAAGATAAACGTCTGTCCCCCAAACACATGGAACGACAGCACAAGATGCCGCCTGCAGGCTCCCTTGGCTGCCTAGCGAGTCACGCTTCCACCGAGATGCGCGACGAGAAGTCTGTGGCGGCGGGCAGGTCCCCGGCTCCCTCCCTTGGGTCCCCTGCCCGGCAGCCCAGGGTGCCCATGCGCCCGGTCACAGCGGCTGCGCCAAGGCTGAGGCCCCTCACGCGGGTGTGAGTTACGGCTCCCCGGGGACCCGCAGCATTTCCCGGGTTGCTCTGGCAACGCGGAGGGGTTTGCACCCGCACCGAGGTGCCTGCACACCTGTGCTCCCCAGCCACATTTTTCTTTTGTTGGGTAAGAAATGACTTGCAGCGCCTTTCACGCAAGCGGCTCAGCTGCTGGATATTTTATTGAACGCCAGCGCCCGCTGTATGTTATTCAGGCAAACTTTATATACGCTACAGACCCTCTCAGCAGCCTGCACCTGGTTCAGGGCAAAGCGGAGCCTCATGGAGAAGAATGTGCTGTAATGCAGCAAGTTATTACAGGATAAATATTTATAAGCCCCTGTAAATATTTGCCATCGGTTCCCTCCTGGGACAAGGGGCAGACGGTCAGAGTTTCAGCGGTGCTGAAGGCATTAGCTGTTGTAGTTCTTTATATGTTACCCAGCTAGTAAACCCTTTGTTGATTGTGTTTAGTTATGGCATTTAATGGCGCTAATTTCACACTAACAGGAGACATCGGCTGGAGCTGTTCGTGCCTTGATCCCGGCCGCGCTGTGACCGGATCCTGGTGCGGCATGGCCCGCTGGGCGCTGGGGCGGGTGGTGGCGGCTGCGGAGCCTCCCGGAGCTGGGGCTGGGGCGCGCTCCCAGCTGCATCGCTGCTATGGGAACCTGGGAGCTATCCCCGGGGAAAGCCAGAAAAGCACGGCAAAGCTGACATCCTCCTGGCAGGCTGCCCCGCGGGCTGTCGGCCCTCGGCTGGCCGAGGGGTGTCTAATCTACGGCAAATATTCCCGGGGGTTCCAGGAGCTGTCCCGCTGCACGAGGTGGCGGGGGAGCTGGTGGCACGGGGGGATCCCGATGCAGGGGTGCACGGACACCGAGGGCAGCACAAGCCCTGGCACTGAGGGTTTGTGTCACCCCACTTGGCGCAGGGACAGCGGGTGCCTGTGGCTGCTGGTGTCACCGTCCCCATCACCGCAGCCTCTGTCGGGGCTGAGACGGGGCAAGCGCAGCGGTGGGAAACCAGGGAAGAAATGCCAGGGCAGGCAAGGCCGTGACTCCTCCATGCCCTCGAATGCAGCAGTAAAACAAAGGGCCCTGGGCAACAGCGCTTGCTGGATTGTTGCACAGGACTATTTGGGGGCTCCACTTTGCTGCTCATGCACGAAAGCCAGTCATTTGGCAAAAATCAGCTCAGTTAGCAGGCATTGTTCCTAAAGAGCCCGGGGCTGAATGGGCTCAGGGCTAATATATTCTATTATCCCACGCCTGCCTGTTTTCCCGGGCTGGCGTGGAGGGAATCGTGCATTCCAGTGCCGCGCAGAGCGTGCCCGGCAGCCCCGGCGCTGCCGCGGGCAGGGCTGGGCGGCGCGGGGGCTCCACCAGCAGGGTGGGTGACAGTGGCGCGGGGGCTCGTCACCTCGAGTGCCCGTCATGGGGGGACGTGGGAGCAGCCACAGCGAGCGGAGGAGGCTGCGGTGGGCACAGGGCGCGCGGTTCGAAGGCTGAGGGACCAACAATGGAGCCAGAAATAAGCAGCGTTAATTGGGCTGGGCTTTTCAAAGCCTAGGAGAGGGCTGGGGACAGCTGAAACTGGGCATGTGGCAAAGCTTCTCATTATTCAATAAGAACATGTTAGCCCCTGTGGGAGAGGCAGCAATAAATGGCTATAAAGCAAAGTTAAATGATGACATTAGAGACTATGCAGAGATTTAAGAAGCAGCGGGCTACGTAATTATGAATGGAAATGGCTGCACAGGCCTCACTCAGAAAAGTTAATACCCAATTTGGAAGGGGTTTGCTGGAAGAGCAGCCCTTCTTGGGCAGCTGCTATTTAAGAGACCTTACACTGTGTATTAAGCAATTTAGTGGTCTAGACCAGAGCTGTTGCTTTTTTCTTTTTTTTCCTTTTTTTAAGAAAAAAAAAAGAAAAAATGTTTTGCTGGGCAATTGTGTTTCAGTTTGCAGTCCACTCTCGGCCTCTCACACAGGCACTACTGCCGTGAACGTGGCATCAGCACAGCGAGGAGCGGGGAGCCGGCAGCGGCCTTCCCCGGGCGGAGCGCAGGCGCTGCCCAGGCTCTGTGCGGGCGGGCTTGGCCGCGGCGGCGCCGCCGCGCAGCGGTCCCGCTGCCACCGCCCGTGCCGAGCTCCGCGGGCAGCGCCTCCAGCGCAGCGGCTCCAGCGCAGCGGCTCCAGCGCAGCGGCTCTGCGCGGTGCGTAGGCTGCAGCCAGCCTGAGATTCGGTGCAGGGTGCTCCAGGTACACGGCATCGCCCGTCTCTGGAGTCGCCAGGACAGGACATTTTCCGTGCTCCATGAGGTGTTTGCTGAGCCGGGGACAACCAGAATCCTGACTGTAGCTTTATCACAGCGTCGCTGCTGCTGCCTTTGGGAGAGCTCCCTAACTTTAAAACAAGAGTTCCCTGCGCCCCATCTTGCCCGCCTGCCTGTGGGGTTTCTGTCACGCTGCTCGGCCTGGAACAGGAGGATTACAGCACTGCCCATGGGCACCCTGAAAACGAGACGCTCTGAGACCTTCTTACCACCTTGCAATTTAAAATGGAGAGTTACTTGCACAATTTGGTTCTGAGTGCTCCAGATGAGCAGGGGTCACGTTCCAGACCAGAGACTTGTACCTGAGGATGTAAGACGTGGGTGCAAATAAAGATTGAGAGAAATTCAGCCGAACAGCCAGTGCCCTGTTCTGTGCACTCCGTTACAGCACACCAGTAGGACATTCGCAAAAACAGACATTTCAGCATTTCTAAACTGATTCTGGTAAAAGCAAATTCTAGGCTGTCAGGATTTCGCAAGGGATGAAAAGTCCATTTGCAGCTATTTCTTGGTGCAAACAGTGCTCGGTGCTCTGCTATGGTTTCCCGAGCCCAGCAGCAGGAGTGGGCCTGCGCCACCCAATCGCCTCTTTCATTCAGGCACTGGCACCGTATGGTGAAGATTTCTCTTGTTTACTGCTGAATTCTCCACTTCATTAGTGGTGCTAACTGGCTTCTCTCTTCTGTTGGCCCTCAGGTGAAAGTGGCTCTTTCACGCTTCCAGGCTGCAGAGCCTCTTCCATTTACCTCTCAATGAGGTGTAGTTCCTGTATTAAATAGCACAAGCTGTTCAAGCAAAGGCAGCAGCAGTAATGAGAGCTTTGTACAAGTGCCGAGCTCAGGAAAGCTCCCTTGGACACGGACGCGTGGGCACACGTGGGGCAGAGCTGCTCGATGGCCAGATCTTGTGCGCACGGGGACTGAGGCAGCTCCTTCTGCTCCGCACGCACCAAGGGACGCTGCCGGATCGCACACCTGTTCTGGCACCTGAGCTTCACGGCCATCACCCTCCAGCCCTGGGCCCGCAGCGGGCAGTGCTGCTGCTCTGCTTTGCGCGCTGCTTTACATCCTGCTGCTCTGCTTTGCGCGCGCCCTTTTCCTGCAAAGGGTGGTGAGCAGCTGGTGCTGCTGCGGGGGGAACAGTGGACGTTGCTGTTGCGCAGGCTCTGCTCGCCCGGCAGGACCGCAGCCAGGTTTCCCAGGCGCGATACCTCTTTAAGAAACAGACCAGCTCTTTCTCTCTCCCCCCTTTTTTTTTTTTTTTGCAAATACCACAGTTTTTGCTGGAATTTGTCCACAGGGAAATGAGGTCTGCGTGGTCCAGTCCAGGTTCTCAGAAACATCTGCAGCCTTGGAAAAGCCGCTCAGGAGCGCCTGGGCCTCCCCGAGCTGCCCTGGCTCTGGTGCTCGTGGTGCCAGGCGGCAGCGGG
Source organism: Columba livia (assembly GCF_036013475.1). Taxonomy (NCBI): domain Eukaryota; kingdom Metazoa; phylum Chordata; class Aves; order Columbiformes; family Columbidae; genus Columba; species Columba livia. Next base: position 325,074 of record NC_088626.1, read on the forward strand.
CTCTATGGCACGGCCCCGCCGCCCACGGGGGAAGCAGCCGTGCGGGGCTCTGGGGTGCGCCCAAGCCCGGGGCTCTCCCGGTGCCTCCGAAGCCCCGCAGTTCGCCCACGGCCCCGCTCCTGCACCCCGTCGGGTCGGGTGCTGCAGGTGGCTGTGCGGGGCCGTCGGGGCCGCGCCGGGCGCTGTGCGGCAGCCTGAGGGGCCACAACGGGACGCGGGTGCCCGCACCGGGACGCTCCCGGGGCGCGCAGCTCCCGGCTGGGCTCGGGGACGCGGCGCCGTCGGGGCCCGGCGGGGCGGGGCGGGGCGGGGCGCGCCGGGCCGTGATTGGCTCCCGGGGCCGCTGATTGACACCGGCGGGCGAGCGCGCGGCGGGCGGTGCCGCGCTGATTGGCTGCCGGGGGCTCACAAACCCGCGGCGCGGCGCGGCGGGGCCAGAGCGCGGTCGGGGCGGTGGCGGGAGCGGCGGCAGCGGCGGCAGCGGCGGGAGCGGGCTCGGCGTCCCACGGGGCGGGCTGCCAGCGGGTCGGGCCCCGGGCAGGACTGGGGGACCCCGGGCAGGGCGCAGCGTAGGGGGCCGTCGGTGGGGCCGCCGGCAGCGGGCGCCCGGCGGGGCCGCCGTCGGCGGGCGCGGCGATGGGCAGCATGCGGGGGCCCCGCGGGGCCGCGCTGCGGGCGCTGGTGTCGCTGGCCGCCGGGCTGCTGGCGTGCGGCGGGGCCAGCGAGTACGACTACGTCAGCTACCAGTCCGACCTGGGCCCCTACCCGGGCGGGCGCTTCTATGCCAAGCCCCACCAGTGCGTGGCCATCCCTGCCGACCTGCGGCTCTGCCACAGCGTGGGCTACGACAAGATGGTGCTGCCCAACCTGCTGGACCACGAGACCATGGCCGAGGTGAAGCACCAGGCCAGCAGCTGGGTGCCGCTGCTCAACAAGAACTGCCACATGGGCACCCAGGTTTTCCTCTGCTCCCTCTTTGCCCCCGTGTGCCTGGACCGGCCGGTCTACCCGTGCCGCTGGCTCTGCGAGGCCGTGCGCGACTCCTGCGAGCCCGTCATGCAGTTCTTTGGCTTCTTCTGGCCTGAGATGCTCAAGTGTGACCAGTTTCCCCAGGACGATGTCTGCATTGCCATGACAGCTCCCAACGCCACTGAGGTCTCCAGGCCCAAAGGTAAGGTGTGAGCAGCGCTGCAGCCCTGCTCCTGGTGCTTTTGGCTGAGCTGATGGGGCAGATGTTAGCCCAGGAGGGGCTGTGTGGGGCGGACAGGGGTCTTGGGGCAGGAGGAGGCTCAGCTGAACTCTACTACTCGGCCGCAGTTCTCTCGCAGCCTCTGAGCACTCTGCGAGCGCTGCTGTCCCGCGGCAGGCAGGATGCCCTGCCAGCGCCATCCCGGAGCTGAGCCGGGGGCACCGCGCTGGGGCACGTGCTGCTCCGGTCCCTGCGGGCCAGGCTTTGACCCTCCATCCCACAGGTGCTCCGCCACCCTGGCAGCCGTTTCTCTGCTGAGCCCGACTCCTGTGGGGCCATTTTTGGCAGCAATAGGACACATGGCAAAAAGTGCTGCCTGATGGGAGTAAATAGTGACAGTAATCCTGGCAGGGAAGCTCACTTCCCTGAATCCTGGGGTGAGGTGCTGGGCAGCCGGTGGCTGCAAGTGCAGTGGAAATCCACCCCTCCATCCGCGCCGCCTCGGGTGGGACCGTGTGCTGGTGAGGGGGCCAGATACTTAACAACTGGGAAAAGCAGATGTGATTCTTGTTTCTCATTATGTTCGACAGGTCTGTTTGGTGCCAGACCGGCTTGTTTGTGTGAGTTGCAGTGAGTCTGGCTTGTTGATGAAAACTTTTAAAATAAGCATCCTGGTGTCACACCATGATTCTGCACCAGAGCACTTTGCGAGAGGCAGGAGGGCTGTTTGCAGAGCGGGAGGCAGAGGGCTGTAAAAGAGTGCGGCGCTTTACTGCGTCCGGAGCTCCGCAGGGAGGGTCGGGCACTCCCCATCCCACGAGGGGATGGTGCAGGCGCTCGGGGCTGGGGGAGCCGTGCTGGGCGATTGCTGCGGCATCTGGAGGGAAGGTCGCCCTTCGCAGCGGCCACTTTGGTGCGGGTGCCTTTTCAGACAAAGGCTTTACAACGTCCTTGGCTGTGAGCCTTTGCTCAGCCTGCCCGGCGCTCTGCAGCATTATCCCACCCGTCCCGGCAGGACTCGTACTTCGGGAGCCCTTCCGGACCGGTGTGCATCCCACAGCCACGCAGTACGTGCCAGGGCTTGCACTTACTGATGCGATTGCTGGAGGAAGCTCTTTGTTTTCCAGGAAGGCTCAAAAATCATCTGTCTTGGGTGAACCTAGACCCTTGGTCAAGACCGCAGTCGTGTCCTGCATTGCGGGTGCAAAGGTTGCTTTTATTCCCCGGGCACTTGCAGCCAAGCGTGCTGCTGGGGCTGGTCTGAGCTGCTCGCTGTAGAGCTGCTCTTTCCCAGGTCTGAACTGGAGTTTGAGCTGTTTGCAGGTCAATCATTTGAGAGACATTAGTGACCCAAGAGTTATGAATAGTCTTCTAGGTGAGCACTGTCTGCTAAGTTTTCCTTTGTGTGGTTTAACAACTAACTTTCTGATCACCTTTCAGACCTGTCTTGACAGCAGCATTGGGGTGGGACGTTACCGCCTTCTTTTGAGCTGCTCAAGTGCCCATCAGCACAGTATTTGGGCATCATGCTGTTGTTCACAGGCATTGCTAAAGTCACGTTATTACAATGAATTACATCAGCTCAGGTTTGAATCCTTTGTGGATCTGTTGCTGGCCCTGTTTGGCATGCAGAGACCTCATTCTGCACAAGTTTTAGGGTGTATTAACTTGTTCTTGGAGTACACTGTACATCGGAGCTGGGTGAATATTGCAAGCAAGTATTGCAGGCACTCGGATAAACCACTGTCTGCTAAGTGGCTCCACAATATGTCCCAAGCACTTTTGAACGAGTGATTTGTTTGTGAGGATGTTTACAGAAAGTAAGTCTTTAAAAACTCTGCAAATGTGAACTCTCTTCAGCATTCAGTGGAAAAGTGTAAGCAGCTCTCTTCACACCCCCGGCTGCTTGGAAGTGCTTTGGGGAAGCCCTTGCACGTGCTGCAGCCGAGCACCAGCAGCTCCAGCGGCGTCCGGCCCTTCTCTGTGAGGGGACGAGCAGTCTTGCTGGAAAACGCGTCGAGGCGAGAAGGCTGAGCCGCCAGCGGCGCGCTGGGCTGGGCCTGCTGCCGCAGCTGTGCCGGCTCTCGTTCAACGCTGGTTTGTGGCAGAGGGGACCCGGCGGGGCGCCTGGCGCAGTGCCCGCTGGTGCTGCCGCCTCGTGCTGGTGACGCTGTGTCCGGCTGGGTGCATGTGCCACCGCGGCTCAGCCCTGGTCCCTGTGCCCGACGGGTCCTTCCCTCGCCGGGGGCTCTGCCACCAGAGACCCTCGTGTGCGTTTTCCGTGAGCACCGGCTCCCGGAGCCCCTTCGGTCCCGGGCACTGGGGTGTGTTTCCTGTTGATACAAAGAGGGTCAGGACCTGGCACTGTCCCCGCTTTTCTCTGGGCACTAATAAGAATGAGCCCTTTCAGTGTTTTTCCCCGTTAACACCTCAAAATTGGAATTTGTTTCTGCCTCTCAAAGAGCTGACCTGCTGAATTCCTTTCTCCTTAAGCACGAGGCGGTAAAGCCTGCAGGCCCACAGGATGCATCAGGGGAGTTGCAGATTAATATAGCATTACACATTCCTTCTCCTGCCCCTGGAGTAAGCCGCCTCTAAAGCCAGGCATTAGGAAACGGTCAGCAGGGAAGGAGCGAGCTGGAAGCAGGCAGAGGCTGTGCTCGGAGCAGAGCTGTCAGCCGCCGCGGGCCGCGGCTTTCCTGGGGCACAGATCCGCGCGGGGACGGTTGGGCCCCCGGCCATCGCGTTGCTGACCTTGGCGTGAGGGGGTGTCCCGTTGTGCAGGGACGTTTCCCTTCCCCTCGGCACGGGGCGGTGTCCCCGGGCAGCTGGGCAGGCGCGTCTGTGCTGGGACGGCCGCGGAGCAGGGCTGGGGTGCTGCTGCCCCGTGCCGGGCCCTGGGGCGCTCCTGGGGCTCGGCTCCTTGCTGGTGCCGCAGCCGTCAGGTCGCTGGGGCTGTCGCCCTCCCGCCAGCATCCCTTCTCGCTCCTCATGAGCTCATTAAGTGTACGGCTCGGGTGGAAATATTTTGACTGCTGATTTTAAAAATAGTGTTGGGAGTGTCATCATGTCCCTGAAGGCTGGCTTCTGCCTGCGTCACTAAGTTAAGATGGTAAAAGTGGCAATTGCCCGTTAGGGTTTTGGAAGAGGCGGTTACCCAGGGGATGGGCGTCTCTCACGGGTACAGAGGTACCAGGACGGGGATGGGGAAGCTGGCGGCTGGTGCTGCGGAGGTGGCCTCGGGACTTGCATGTCAGGGCGATTGGAAGACTGGTTGCTCTGCATGTGCAATTAATAAAGACATGGTGCATGATCCCAGGAATTAGCATTTGGCACAGAACAGATTTGGGGAGGTGAGAGGGAAAGAACAAGCCACAGAAAACAAATGTCTTGCCTGGATCCCTGTGGGGCATCTGTGCCTGAGGAGACTTGCCTCCGCGGCCGGCGTGGCTCACGTTGTGCCGCCCTCGCGAGCCGTTCTGGCTGTACCCCTCTCGCTGGGAGACCTCTCCGTTCTGTCCAGCAACGCGGCGGGTTTTGCCAGCCTTGCTGCGGGCTGGAAGGGGCGAGCGCCGCGTCTTCATGCAGGGACTGGCAGATGTTGTGCTGCAGCGCCGTCCCTGAGAATAACTCCCTTGTGTGGGAAAGAGCCCTCCGTTCTGCTGGACCGGGAACAGAAGCAGCATCTCCCAGCTCAATAAATTCATCTGCCAGTAGCACAGATCTGCGGCTGTGCTGCTGTGTGGTCTCTGCTCTGGCTGGAGACAGGAACCTGGAAGCAGATTTTTATTCTCTGGATGAAGTGAGCTTTCCTCCCGGGACGGATCCTGGCGAAACGTCCCGGCCTGGCGTTTCCCTGGAGGAGGATGCTGGCTGCTGGGCTGCGCGGCAGGGCCGGCTCTGCTCTCCTGGAGCTGTGAGTGTGGCCCGTGGGGTTTAGCTGGGCCAAAACCAGAAAAGATGTCCTTGCTCAGATGGTTCTGGAGGGCCTGGCGCACCTGAGAGCCGTGTGGGTCCGTCCCCAAGGAGCGCTGCTCTGGGGCAGGGCAGGAGGCGGGGGGCTCGCCACGGGCTGCGGGCGGTCCCCGGCGTCGCGGGGAGCCTGTGCCGAGCCGTGCCGGTGCTCAGCCCTGCCTGGCTGCGGGACTGACCCTCGGAGCGGCCGTCCCTGGGCACCGTCCTCCTGCTGCCTGCCCTGGCACGCGCGGGAGGGAAGGTCAGCGGGCTGTGGGCCATCCCCTGCGGCGAGTCGCTGCCCAGCCGGGCGCCTGGCCCCGAAAACCCCTCTGCCTGCCAGCGCCGTCCTCCCGCTCCTGGCAGCTGCCTGTGCCCGGGGCCGCTGGCGGGGGCTGCCCGTGTCCCGTGAGTGGCGGGTGGCTCTTGATCCCAACAGCTGCTGTCCCGTGGGGCTGGGACCCTGTGGCAGGCTGCCCAGGCGTGTGTCCCCCTCGAGGGCAGCACTCGGACAGCCTGGTGCTGCGGCGCTTCTTGAGCTGGCTCCTCACCGCCTCTTCTCTTCTCTTCTCTTGCCAGGAACGACTGTGTGTCCCCCGTGTGACAACGAGATGAAGTCGGAGGCCATCGTGGAGCACCTGTGTGCCAGCGAGTTTGGTAAGGAGGGGAGCTGGGGGCACGAGGGAGCTTCCCGGGGGGACACAGGGCAGTGCGGCTCCCGCGGGGGTGGCTCCTGCCGCTGTGTTTCCCTGCCGGCTCTGAGCCGCGCAGCCGGTGGCGTGGCCGGAGTCTCCGCGTCGCCGGCGGGCAGCTGCGGTCCTTCCCCGGGGCGAGATGCCTCTAGATGTCAGTGTCGGCTGCGGGACGATGGGACTGGACGTGTCAGGGACGTGTCCGGCTCCCGCAGCCCAGCACGCCTGGGGCAGGGGGCCCTGGCAGCAGAGCCTGCGCTCCCACTCCGCCGCGGCTGCGGCGGCGCTGAGCGTCCCTCCCGCCCTGCGCGGGGCCACCAGCTGCGAGCAGAGAGCCAGATGGTGTGGGGCTGCACTCTGGGGACGGAGCAGAAGTGGCAGAGCATGGTCTTTGGTGAACTCGGCGGGTTTGTAACTTAACCCTGGCATTCCCACGCTCTCATGTGCCTGCACGAATGATGAGTGGGATGGACCGTTATTCCACTTGCAGTCATGAAAGAGCAAAGCTTCCCCCTTACCCCAGATTGCTTGTACCACTGGCTTTCTTTTTAGCTTTCTTTTTTCTCTTATAAAATCCAGGTGTAAAAATGCAAAGCCAGCCTTGTCTAGCTAGGGCAAGCAGTGAGCCTGAAAAGGGCAGAGCTACTTGAAAGCTGTGTCCTAAATATATTGTGGCTGAGTGAGTCAGACAGTCATAGGTAAACAGAACTTCATTTTAAAAAAGTATCACAGGGAAAAATATTAGCTTTCTCAGATCAAACCCAGAATTAACTTGTTTTGACATCCTTGCTGGTGTATGTAACTTTCCCAGAAGGTTATTAAAGGCATATTGAACAAGGTGTGCATTCCTCGGGGATTAGCACTTGAATGTGCCCTGTGCCGGAGAGCGCTATGCAAACCCAAACCTGCTCTGCGTGCCGGCGTGCTGCCCTTTCTGCTGGAGATGGATTCCCACCTCTCCTGCAGATCCGGTGTGCCGGGAGTCCTGAGTTCAGCGCAGGCGTCTCTGACAGGGAAAAGCACCAGCAGGAACTCGGCGCAGCAGCGTCCCGGGAGCGCGCGCCTCGCGCTGGGGCGGCGGGCTGGTCTGCGCAGGGGCTGCGTTCCCTGCGCGGTGACGCAGGCGTCGCCCGGCCCCGCGCCCCGGGCTGGGGACAGCTGTCCTGCCGGAGGGGCTGGCCAGGTGGCTCTGCTGCCGGTGGGTCGCTGCGGTACCTGTCACCTCGCAGGTGGGCAAGGAGCGAGCCGAGGTGCTGTCCCGCTGGTGGGCAGGCGCTGGGAAGGGAAATAGAGTCTGACCGCAGGCTTGTCATCAGCCTCTGCTGCTGCATGTCCTCCCCGTGCTCTGGGACGGTTACACAATGGGGAACAGAGGCCAAACCAGAAGCATTCACAGCCTTGGTGGAGCGGCTTGAGACACTGACTTGCCCACAAAGTAAGTTGGTTATTGGGAAATTTTGTGGTGACAGCGTCCAGAGGATGGAAATGTTCCTTGGCAGGCGGCTCACGGGCAGGGCTGTGGCGAGCGGCCAGATCTGGTGTTGCCGGCACCACGAGCGGCAGAGAGTGCTGCAGTCGTGATGTGGGGCATCGCGGCTGCATTGGGGCACCCGGACCACCGCGTTTCTCCAGCTTCTTCGGAAGTGGTTTGTTTTCTCTGCCAAAGCAGAGGCTGATGGTTTTTCTGAGCGTTGCAAGGAATTTGGGACCATTCTTTGCTCTGTGGACCAGCACAACTCCAACATGTAACTTTATTTTTTAAACATGTCAGAGCTCTTGCTGTTGCTGCAGTTGCTCCCTTTTCACCTTCCCACTCCTGCTTTCTCTTTTTGTCTCAGAAAGAGGTTTTTCATTAGAAAACAATCACCTCCCCGCCGCGGGGAGGCCCAAAGGCAGCTGAGCGGGACACAGCTGGTGTCTGCTGCGTGTGAAACCGTCCCTCTGTCTTCGTGATGGGAAGCTGCTCGTATCTTGGATTTACTCGTGTTGCCCCGTCCCTCCCCGTCCCCAGGCCCGGCCGCGCTGGGAAGCTCACGGGGGTGGCTTTTCCATGTGTGTGTTTCGTGCAGCTGCATTTGGTGTTCTGTTCCTTCTGTCGCTGTCTTTCCTCCCCATGCAGGAGGGTGGTGGGCGCAGGTAGCGCTGCCTCCAGCTGTGCCCCGGTGCGGCCAGCTGGGGAGGAGAAGTGGTGCCAGTGCTACCTGTGCTCCCTCCACGCAGAGGAGCCCACGGCGGGCAGCGGCTTCAGGAAGTTTTCTCAAAAGCAGCACGTGGCCCTTGGATCTTTGTTCAGTCTTGGGGGTTACTGTCGTGGGGTGATTTCTCAAGGAGAGCTGTTTATCTGGCACTAAAATAAATCCCCAGCCCTTCAGACTGAGGTTTTTCACCCGTGTTCACCAAGGTAAACACTGGCAGCTGACAGGTTACAGATCCTCATCAAAGCCAGACACCTACCATAAATGTTTACGCTAGCGAGCGCGGCACGGGGCAGCTGCCGGTGGGTGCAGCGCCGGCCCCGCAGGGACGGTGCCGTGGGTTTGCCCGCACCTCGTTGCAGGCAGGGCCTGAGGGGCACTTTGCGCACACGGCTGTGCCGGGGCCGGAGGCGGCTGTGCCACAGCAACGTGCGTCTTTGCTGATCGCCGTGCAGATCGGTGCAGCTCTGGTGTGCTGGGGCAGTGCTGCATGCGATCCAAGTGTGGCTTTGCTCTCCTCTGCCCCGCAGCCCCCTCGCGCTCCCTGGGCCGCAGCCAGGGCTTGGTTCTTGTTCCTCGTCTTGTTTCTCACTCCTTGGCGTGTCTCTTCCTCCTCACGCAGGCCGGGCTGGCCCCGGAGTTCATTCCTCTCTCTCTTTCTCTGGGTGACTTTATTTATTGTTTCTGCCCTTTCCCTGGGTCCGAGGGGATCCTGCTGGACGGGCTCTCGCTGCACTGGAGGCTGCAGTACAATCAATGCACACTGTTTATTTTTCCCCGTGACTGACAGTTCCTTGCCTGCAGCCTTCTCCTGTTACAGCCCTAATGTGTCTTCTGGCAGGTTTCCTCCTTCTGAGTGATTTCTTTAGAAAGGAGCAATGAGGCTGAAGGAACAGCAGAGCTTTCCCCTCTCTCACGTTCCCTTCCCTGCCCCGGAGGTGCTGGAGTGGGGCCCCTGCTCCCGGTTTGCCCAGGACACTGGGTTTCCTCTTGCTTTGCACTGGGACTGGGACTGGAAAGCTGGAGCTGTAAGGACCTCGATAAGAATTGTTTCAAGTGATGAAACGTGAGTTGTGCTTGGCCAGGCTGGACCCCAACCAGCTCTGTGGGGCCTTTGCTGCTCTTGGAGCTGCTGCTGCCAAGAGTAATTTCACTCGGAGTGAGCAAACACTTTCATATACCCTGTTTCATATTAGTAGAAATAAAAAAAGACATTTTTCTATCTCCAGCGCTCCCTGCTCTCTCTGCATTAGAGATAGCAGAGTTGTGCTACCATCTGATACGAGCCGTTTGTAGTCGGGGCCGAATTCCTGGCTTGGTCTAAGGGGGCTGGGGTGCGGTGGCGGGAGCGTGCAGGCGTCTCTTCGAGGGCGGTGCAGCTGCGTCCGATTCTGGCGCTGGCGGCTCCCCGCGGCCGTGGGCAGGGCTGGCGGGGGCTCGGTGCCTGTGCCGGCTCCCTTGGCTGCGGCAAAGGGCCAGCGAGCGGCTCGCGCCTGGGCAGACGTCAGCTCCTGGGTGCTGGGGCCGAGCAAGGGCAAGGGTGGGTTTGGTGCCTGGGGAGCATTTCTGCTGCCGCAAACACAACATGGCTGAGAGCTGTTGAGTCCCAAATTAAATCCTGAAATCTGCCTTTGTTGTGTTTTGTTTTTTCCCTCCTAGCCTGAGTAATGCTTTCACTTGTCTCTTTTCCGGGAAGAGCCTTTGAAGTGGGCGGCTGGACGCGGGCCGGTGCGGGAGGGCTCCTGCCGCGACTCGCCCGCGAGCAGGCGGAGCAGCGGCGCCCACGGGAAGGGTGTTTGGGACACGCGTGGCACGGAAGTAAAACCTCTCCCTGTGCTGTGCAGGAGTCCCCTCTGCCCTGAGCACCGCCAGGGCACAGCCCGGGGCAGCGGAGGGCAGAGCCAGCCTCTGGGTCATCCCTGTCCCCACCCCTGTGTGCAGGGTGTCCCAGAGCAGTGTGCGGCGTCCGCGGGGCTGCTGCTCACCTCCCACCCTGGCGCCAAGGGGGTGCAGTCGCGGCACCGTGCTGTGCCGGATCCAGTGCTGCGTCTTGGCGGTGCTGGCGATGTCGCAAGCAGAGTGAGACAATGCCTGGCTGGAAGGGGTTTCCTGGTTTGCTGTGTGGTCCTGGCTGCAGCTGGGGAGCAGCTGCTGGGGCAGCAGAGGACGCGGCTCCTCTGCCATCACCTCCCTGGTGGTGTGGCCGGGTGTTGGATCCTGGTCCCGCGGGTGCTGCCGTTCCCAGGAAGGTTTGTGGTCTCCCTGCAGTCCCCAAGGCTCCATCTGTCTGCGGATGTGAGGGCTCTTCTGTGCGAGCGCGTTTGAGAACGTGGTGGATGCTGCAGCTGACAGGAGCTTGGGCAAAAGTGGGAGGTTTTGTGTGTTAGGTGAGGAGGTGTGATTGCAGTTTAGTGAAGGAGTTTGATAAAGAGGTTGTGCTGGATCGCGTGTGTATGGTGTGGGAGCCAGGGGGAGGACGGGCTTGTGGCCGGTACGCTCCTGCGGCCGTGCAGCATCGCTGCTGGGAGGAGCAGAGTCCTGCACAAACCGCTCGTGCCTCTGGTCAGCCGCCCCGCTGGTCCTTCGTGGCGTTACCTGGTGTCATGTCTGCACTGCTTTGCACGAGTGGGGTTTGCATGAGTTTTTAGTGCGTGTCTGGGTTTACGGCTGGCGGGGGGAGCAGCTGCTGCGCGGCCCCCACCCGCTGTGTCCACCGTAGGCTGCCGTACCTGGAGCAGAACGGCAGCTCCACCAGCTGCCAGGTGGTTTTCTTCCTCTAGCAACAAGGATCTAAACTTACAGCGATCACAGTAAAGCAATTTGCAAACAAGACATTTTGAAGAAGTGTCTTATTACTGGTGTTATACCATTCGTCCTGTGCTGGCAACCACGGTGCTTAGCGCGAGAGTTCACAGCCGGAATGGATAAAGAAGTTGAGGTTCATAGTGAGCGCTGCTGCCGCTGCCTAGTCAGTGTCACCGAGCTCCATTTCCCAGATTTGTTGCAAATTGATCTGGTTCAGTGTCTTTATCTCCTTAAAGCTTGTGTCTCCTTAGCTCCTTAAACATCCTGAGTTTGGGAAAACAGATGGAATGAAAATTTCGCTCAGGTTTCCAGTGCCGGATTGCTGTCTTGCACAGTAACGGCGCAGCACAGCAGGGCTTTTGGCAAGCGCAGCGGGCGCTTGGGGCAGAGGCGGACGAGTGCCGTTGCCCTGTGTGGCCGGGAGCGCGAGGGTCGCGCAGGGACCCGCGGGACCGCCGTTCGCGGCTCAACGGCGAGCGGAGCCGCCGCGCAGCGAGCAGCGTGCGTGCGCTGCCGCGAGTCCCGGGGAGCGGGGCTTCCAGAGCGCTGCCGCGGCACCCGTCCCGCGGCCAGCGCCGGGGGCTCCGTGCCGTCTGCTGCGCGGGCCCCAGAGTCAAACGAGAGGGGCAGCAGACAATTAATCACCGATCCGAGCGCTATTTATCTGCAGCTCTGAAGTAAACTCCCAAATGATGGAAATATGTTAGTAATTTTTGGCCATATGTGCTTTTCCCCAAAAATGATGCAGAGCCAAATGGCACAGAAGCGATACTTTAATGTACAACACATTTTCATCATTTTTCCCATGTATGCTAAATTCCTCTTCATGGTCGTGGCAAAGGAACATTAATTTTATTTGGGTTGCGATTAATTCTGGAAAATGCTGAACCCAGAGAGGAACATATTTTCCATGGAAGTTGTGTGGGATTAACTGCCCTTCCCCGGGGAAGGTGCCGGCGTGCGGCTGCTCCGTGTGGCTTTGCCACGGGATTCGCTGCAGTAACACGGGGACAGACGTCCAGAGCCTGGAAACCTGTTCCACCGGCACCTGGGGCCGGAGTGACTGCAAACAAATGCTTGAGGAGCCAAGCTGACCTTCTAAACGGCCCGTTCAAGAGTCTCCTGTGTGTGTAGAGCAGGGAAATCACCTTGTTTACTCAGCTAACATTTTGCTAGCGAAGGGTGTGTCCCCAGCTGAGCAAATAACAAGTAAAATAAAAAGCACCTGTCTCTGCTGTGGGAAGAGAAGCAGAGACGTTGGTGTTTCACTGTGGTGCTCTCCCGGCCACGGGGGCGGCTCCGCTTTGGGCATGGGGGTTTTTATGACACGGTCACTGGGCAAAGTCGTGGCTGGGGTGATGTTGTCAAGGGGTGTGAGGGGATGTGGGAGCGGAGCTGGGGGACGTGGGAGCCGGGGGATGTGGGAGGGGAGCGGGGGGATGTGGGAGCGGGGGATGCGGGAGCAGAGCGGGTCGCTGTTGTCTGCACTGCTGCCGAGCTGCCCCAGCCCGGCTCGGCAAAGGCTTTGTGCCAGCCCAGGCTGCTCAGGAGTCGTTCTGTTTCCCCTTGTTTTTCAGCTCTTAAGATGACCATAAAGGAAGTGAAGAAGGAGAACGGGGACAAGATGATCATCCCGAGGAAGAGGAAGGCGCTGAAGCTGGGCCCCATCCGGAAGAAGAACCTGAAGAAGCTGGTGCTGTTCCTGAAGAACGGGGCCGACTGTCCCTGCCATCAGCTGGACAGCCTGGGCCACCACTTCCTCATCATGGGCCGCCAGGTGAAGACCCAGTACCTGCTGACGGCCATCTACAAGTGGGACAAGAAGAACAAGGAGTTCAAGAAGTTCATGAAGAAGATGAAGTCTCCCGACTGCCCGACGTTTCCGTCCGTCTTCAAGTGATGCGGTGGGCGCCGGGGGAGCCGCCGCCTGGACCTGGCGCGGCCGGGCACGGCGGCGGGGCCGCGCTCCTCCGCGGGGGCGCCGGGCCGAGCCCCCTCCTCCCGCCCCTCGGAGCTCCCCCCCCGCCCCCGCCGCCGGCATTCCCCTGGTCGCCCGGGCGAGCGAGCGCGACCCACACGCGCCCAGCGGGCGCCGAGCTCACACCCATTCACACCCGGTGTCCAAAGACTGGTCGCTGTACGGACGCGTACGTTCGTTTGACAGCAGATGTCAGGTAAAGAGGGCAGCGGAGGGGTGTGAAGATACGTCAAGAGATCACGCGATTGCAGAAAGGACCCTTGTGACCACGTTACTCCTGTCCTCATGGCTGCAGGATCGTCCTGAGTTAATTCCTGCTTGAACCAGAGCCAGCCAGTTAGAAAAGCATCCCATCCTCACGATAAATGTAATGAACGAGTAGTGGAGAACGTGTTACAACCTCTGATAAAACTTCCCAATAGCTAATTGCCCTCAGTGTAAAAAAAATCCCATTGTAGTCTGAACTGCTTAGTTTAAGCCTTAGCCCCGGGGTCCTTGTGACGCCGCGATGGGCTGGACGGGGAGCGTCCCCGAGCGCACCGTGCCGTGTCCCCGGCCCTGCCCCGTGCCCGCTGCTCGCGTCCCGACTTCACCAGCAGGGTTTCACAGTTTCCTCGGGCTGCTGGCGAAACACCACGTTGGAGGAGGCTGAGAACTGGTCCCTGTGGGGCACCCCGCGACAGGCATCGTCTCCATCTCCTGCTTTGCAGTCACTGCAGACCTATCGGTTTCTGGGTTTTTGTCTGTTTGATGTGTGACAACTCGGCTTTGTAGCGTTCTGGGTTTTTTTCTTTAATCAAAATGTCATGTTAGTGTGAGGTCAAATAGTTTATGAAAGACAAAGAATATTGCATCCAAATGATTACACTTATCGACCAAGCTGAAATTCATTAGTCCGCTAATTGGACAAGTTCTCTTTTCCATAGATCCACATTGCTCCACATTAATTATACTATCCTGCTTCCATTCAGTGTTCTCATCAATCATGATTGCTCTGAGAGAATGAATATCTTGCGATCTGAGATAATCCCATTGTGTTGCAGTTAAGTGAAATAACAAATCCTCATTTTTGAGGTTTAAACCAAACCCACTTAAGGCTGGTGAATTAATTATTCTTTAGCATGGGAGTGCTGTTAATTCCCCGCGTGGGGACAGAGCCGCAGACTCGAAGGTAGAAGAATTCCACGAAGAAGCCAAGCGCACTGACGAATGCTGTCTCACGGCTAACGGAGAGCTGGGTTTAGGATGTGAACTCTGTAGGAAGTCCCACTAGCTTGTCTTAGGCCACCATTTGTAGTAGTGTTGTTTCTTTGATGCAAAATTAATCATTGTAGGTCATGTGCTTTATCAGTGAGTTAACTAAATAAACAAACCAAGGGCTTTCACATCACGGACTGATGAGGTGAAACGGCGGCACAGGCTGATGGACCCGGCCCCGCCACAAACAGGTCGTGGCCCAGAGCCTCTGCCAGTGACTTCAGACACCCTCTGACCCCCGTATTCGTCCCTGAAAAGCCAGTGGGAGCTGCCGAGCAGATGGGCACGCAGTGTCTCAGCCGTCGCCACGTGCCTGCGAGCGGATTCACCCACATGGGCACGCGGTGTCTCAGCCATCACCGCGTGCCTGCGAGCGGATTCCCCCTTCCCTGGCCGAACTGGTCTGGTGTCCCAGCCGCCCGTGCGTGGGCCCGGCTGCCCGGCCGCTGCTCCGCTCCCCGGCTGCTCTTGGTGCGCGGAGGCTTGTGATAAAACAGCAGCGGGGGACATGGGCAGGAGGGCACGAGGACGCGGGTTTGCGGGGAGCAGCCCTGCTCCCCAGCACCCCCAGTCCACACGGACGGGCATCGCAAACGGGGGGCTGCTGGTGCTTGCCAGAGCTCTGCTCTGGTTTGAGGGCTTTGCCCAGCTCATTTACCTCAGAGACACGAGGAGAACAGCTGAAGCTCTTTGCAAACTGTTTCTTGAGGGGCAAATACCCGAAGCACAGGGGTGATGGAGCCTGGTGAGGACACGCGGGCGGCGCGACGGGACCCGGCCGGTGCGGGATCCACAAGAGCAGAGCACCCCTTGCTTCTCTCACAGTGTATTTTGGTGAAGAAACCTGTACTTGATTGGTTTACTTTGTTTTAAGCTTGTGGTTGATATAAACACATTACAGCTTCTGTTTTCTCTCTTCTATGATTGGAACAAGAAACCCTTCAATAAAATGTCTTTTTTTCTTTAAAAGTCGTTTTTATGGTTGCCCTTTCCATATCGATCACGTTCCTCGTTCCACGCGGTGCCGATGCCCCCGGCCCCGCGCACGGGCAGACGGCGTCCCGCCAGCGCCGCGCACAAGGGGCCACGTCAGAGTTCAGATCTTGGATCCGCAGTGTTAGAGACAGAAAATCTACCGCCAAATTCCCACTGCTAGATTATGGTGTTTCATCTGCGTCGTTGCTCCTCACTAAGTATCCCTGCTGTACACCAGCGAGCTGCGGCTCGTTTTAGCTCACACCGATGCAGCGAAGGGGAAGCGGTGAAGCCCTGGTGGCAGTTTGTCTGCAGGAATCACCCTCCTGCTGCCCCCCAGAAAGTGCTGTGGCTGTGGTTATAAACGATATAACGTGCTGTGGCTGTGCCTGCTTACAAGAGCTCGCAAACTTCCCAGAAAACTGCCCATTTCAGCTCACAGGTTATTGTGATCAAGGTAATTTTTTTACCCAGCCGTCAGGTGAGGAACAGGGTGGTGTGAACGCATTGCACCTGCACGTGGGAGGTTTTATAGCTGGGGAGAAGCAGCACAGTCCCTTTCTGGGGCACTTCCAGCTGAGACAGCGGCTGCAGCAGCATTATCACCATGGGAAACAATGAGGTCAGCACCTTGAGTTGCTATTTGGGGTCTTTTCTGGGGTGCTCCAGATGTTGGGGTGAAGGCTGGCGCTTTGCCTTGTGCTTTCCCGCCGCTGGGTCCCCTGTAGTTACCGACCAGACACGAGCAGCAGGTGGGTTGGAGAGATGCAGGAAGCCGGTCAATGTGTTTGCTGAGTGTTTACAAACTCTGTCCCTTTACTGGCCTCTAGTAACATCTGCCTAGAAAATGGAACTGGCAATTCTTGAAGCATCTTTGTTCCGGCCTGGTGCAGAATGCCCGCTGCCTTTCCGTGCTCCTGACGGAGGGCCTGACAGCCCCCGAGCTGCAGAGCTCTGCGGGTCGACCTCGCAGCCAGGGAGGAGGCTCATGCTCTAATATGGAGATAAACCCCTGCAAAGCAAGGGGAGGCTTTCTGTGTGTGGCCACGCAACGCGCAGACCGGGAGAGACGTACAGAGTGTGAACAGGGAGCGTGTGATGGCCCGAGATGATTAACAGAGCAGGAAGCAGGAGAGAAATGGTTCTTTTCCTTTCAGACACTTCTGTGGAAAAAAGATCCATCAGGGATACGTGGGTGCGAAGGTCCCACCTCTGGCTGAGCAGACGCCGAGCCGCGGTCGCGCCATGTGCTGCTCTGCGCTCGGCGCGGCGGCTGAGCCACGGAGGGGCCGGGGGAGCCGGGCGGGCGGTTCCCGGCTCGCTCTGCTGGGCTGGGGGTGGCTGCTCGGCCGCGCGTCCACCATCCTGGGCAAGCCCAGGTACCGCCGTGCCGCTGCTGGAACTGTTCTGCTCTTTTGCTTCATCCAGCGTGGGGCGCGCTGTGCTGCTGGAAACCTCTGCTTCGCAGTGCACTGCCTCAGGCTGACTTTCTCCAAACTCTTGAGTTATTAATGCGGCTGAGAGGTTAATTTACCAGGAGGTGTAGTGTTGTGTATAAATAAATCATAGGCCCAGAAGGGTGGTGGAGAGTATCTCTGCTGTTAGTTGGAAAGAAAGGAAGAGATGAGGACAGTTGTTTTGGCGGGCTGGCGAGCCCACGCGAGGTCTGGGTGCTCAGAACTGCACCAAACCCCACGAATAATGAGCTGCAATCCCTTTAGGGAAATGCAAATGTGGTGCCTTTAAATCCTGAAGGGTGGGTGATTGCAGCCAGACGGTGTCCCTGGCTATTGTACAGTACGGGTTTAAGGGCGCTGGTGGGGAGTGATGGGTCTGTGGGGCGAGCAGGGCTGCTGTGTTAAATGGTCATAATAGAACGTTAATATCAGGCTAAATGGTTATGAAAGTCCCTCCCCTTGAATTAATGCTTGCCTGGCACAATTATGGGTGATAGTACCATTATTAAATGCTGTGCTGCCCAGCTGAGTCAGTGTAGCCCCCAACAGCCTGCTGCAGAGTGTTTACAATTTCTTCACCATTTCATATTCTTTCCCCTCGCTCACCCCGAATGTTTATTTAATAATCCTGGAAGACCTTTTTAAGCTTCCTGGGTTTAATGTTTGCTAAACACCCTGTCACTTCCACTTCCATTGATAATTGCCGGGCTCTGCAAGGCAGGATGGAGCCTCCGCTGCCCGGGGGGTCGCGCCGCTGTCCCGCTGGTTCGCCTCTGGTTTGGACACCCGGGCCGGTGTGCCGGATCATCTCGCCTTCGTGGATTTCCCTGGGTCCCCAGCAGCCCTCGGGCCCGGCAGCGTTAGTTTCAGCACATTCGTTTTCCTTCACAAAAGCTTTTGGTTACTTGGGGGTTAGGACTGTTTAGGGCTCGTTGTTTCCCCAGGCTGCCCTGTTTGCTGTAATGCTCAGACGCCTGGTCTGCGGGAACTCAATCTCCCTCCTCCTCCAGCGGGTCCTGCTCTGTGAAAATCTGTTCTCTGCTTTAGTGCAAATTGTTGATGGGAGATAGCAGCGGGTCTTTCTGCTTCTATTTAACGTGTCAGCAGAGAAAGACATCTGCTTGCAATTACGGGCACGGCCTCGCTGAAGGATTGACGTGGTAGATTTTGTAAGATAATAGGAAATCTTTATCAATTCCTAATTCCTTGTGTCGTACAAAGGAATATGCTTCATTTGAAACATTCATCTTTTTCTGTTTTACAAAACTAAAGGATAAACCATGAGATTGCTATCGAGGGAGAACGCCCCGTGCGGAGAGGGGGCGTCCTGCGGGAAGGGCCGCCGCGCGGAGCGGGGGCTCCGAGGCTGCTCCCTCGCTGCCCCGGCAGAAAAGCCCCTTGGGAAACGATTTCCCTGTGCGTGGGGAAGGGACGCGGGGGACTCGAGCGGCGCTGGGACAGGTTTGTGGTCACAGCACAGGGTGCCCATGGAGACCCCGCTCCTTCCGCCGCCCTGAGGTGCAGAGGGGCCCCTGCCCGGGGGAGGGACGGGGCTGCCCCCAGCCCCTCCGTCCTCCCTCGAAAGCCGCTCCGGGCAGCGCGCTGTCGGTGCAGCTATTCTTGGCCTTCCCCAGCCCGTTCGTCAGCCCTCCGGGAGCCTGCTGTAATCTCCTCTGTGATTAAGGGTCTCGGAGCATGTTCAACATCGTTAAAGGAACAAGACAATAATAATAATCTGTGCTCAGGAATGCTCCCGAGTGGAGTCGGAATTGCATCCAGTGCCTTTTGGCTAAGAAAGCTCTTCGTGCTCCAGCCTCGGCAGATTGACGGGGCTGCACACGGCTGGTGCGGAGCTGCTCTCCCTGTCCACGGCAGATACGGAACGCGGGGCTGGGCGCCTCTCCTGGGACAGCTCTTGTGCCTGGAGGGCGGCACTCTGGGGGAACTGTGGACTCTCCAGCTGGCGGTGTGAGCAGCGCACACGTGTGTGAGCGCACACGCTGCCGCTCGCCCAGGAGAACCAGGGAGCAGCGTGAGGTTCAGGCAGACGGGGGACAAAGCAAAGGCTCGAGAAGAGTGGGAAGTCCTGGGCTAGTTTCTGGAATGCCGTGGATTTCTGGGTGCTGCTGAAGCAGCTGGGTCTCCCCCAGGGCAGGGAGAGAATGCCTGGCGGGGAACGCCTGGTCCTGGGTGGGGGCAGCAGCTGTTCAGCCCCCAGCCCCGGGGCACCCAGTGGGACCAGCCGTGTGTGACGGGCTGCCGGGCTCCCCGGGCTCAGGGAAGGAGGAGGAAGGGTCTGTTTCATTTTAAACTCCCAGATGTTGGTTATGTTACCAACATTTCATTTTACTGAACAAAATGCAAAACATCTCCTGAAGTTCTCAGACGTGAGACATGGGGCAGCTCATTTTTGTGCAGCTCCCAGCCCGAAAGCAGCGGGGCCCTGGCCTGGCACACGTGGCATCCTGCTCTGGACATGGGAGCGGGACCAGGGTGTCCGTCTGTCCAGCGGGGATGAGTGCGAGGTTGGGAGGCAACATACCCACGGGCTAGTGGGCTCGCTAGTGGGCTCCTGCTGGTCCGCAGCATTAGATTGCACAGGATTGAGATTGATTTCTTCCCCGCTCAGAATTTTTAGTAGCTGACAGTTGTTACCAGCACGAGGTACTGACTTTTTATTTTGAATGCATGAGTTCAGGCTCGTTAATGACTTCCAAATGCCCTCGTCTGAAGGCTATATTGTTTCAGCATTCAGCCACTAATTTTTTGAAATCTCTGAAATAAGACTCTGCTTTTGAACATGTGCTGGAGAGTTGTTCCTTTCCGCCGTATTTTAAAAATATACATGTGGTTTAATTCAACAACAGGGCTGGAGGGGACATTTTTCCACCAGTTTTTCCCCTCTCCTTTTCTTTAGGGCCGTATCTGCCAGGCTGCCCGGCGCTGTGCCAGCAGCAGCCCCCGGCTGATCCCCAACGCATCTGAGGGTCAAAAAGCGCGTTTTGGGGGAGCCCGGCGTCGCGGCCGGCGACACGGACCCCACTGTCCCGGGGCTGCGTACACTCGCTGCGGGTCAGGGACAAGGGGCGCCAGCTCTGAGTGCAGGGACCACCTTGCAGAGACAAAGGAGGACGGAGCTCGGGCTCGGTGCTGAGGACGCGCGCTGCTGGCTCTGGGAAGGCAGCAGCTTCTGCAAAACCAGAGGAGGAACTGCGCCTTTTCGTGAGCGCCCGTGGCTCTGGCAGACACTGGAAACCCACTGACGTACCAAAGCAATGGGATATTATGATTCAAAAATGTGAAATGCAGGGGGGAATCCTGCCAGGCCCAAAACCCACAAGGAACTTTGTTCTGTCTGGGCTCGGGGATTCCAAGGAAACATTTGTTTCTTTGACTAAATTCCCTTTCATGTGCTCCAGCTTTGGTAAGAATTTGAGAAGGTCCGGGTGCTGCATAGGGTCCAGCAGACACAGGAGCTGGTGTAAACCCGGCCATCAGTCAGATCTCTGGCTCCAACGGGGAGGAGACATTCTCCAAATTATTACGACTTTATTTCTAGAGAAAAAAAAAAGTGTGGGGAGAAGAACTGGAAAAGCTGTTGGAGCAGAATCGGGTGAAACAGAGCGGGGGCGGCTGTGGGCAGGAGGTGGGGACGCGGTGCCCGGGTCCCTCGCTGCCCGGTGACAGCCGAGCCGTGTCCCTGGCGCGGCTGGTGCGTCCTCGCGGCGCGGCACAGCTGGGGCCACCGCGGTGCGGGGGCTGAGCCGCGTCTCCTGCGCCTCCCGACCGCAGAAAGCTCTCGCGTCTGCCGGGGAGCTGCGGGTGAATCCCTCTTCTGCTCCTGGAAGCTCCTGAGTGCGTCTGAGGCTGCATGTCCTGCGGTTTCATTGATATTATAAATAGATGTTGTAAGAGAACATGAAAGAATTTGTGCCGACCAAGGGTTGTTCTTGTTAGAGGCGATGAATGAGGAGGGGCTAATTCCTGCCGGGCCCGTCCCCTGCGTCACGCTGTCCTCCGGTGGCCCTCGGTCCCCGCAGCGCCCCGGGTCCCTGCTGCTGCAGGCTCTGCTCCTCACCGCCTGCGTCCGACCCCTTCAAATGGCACAGGTCACAGACAATGTGGTAATAAGCCAGTGAGGAGACTTTCCAGCAGCAGCACTGACAACTCTTGACTGAGCTCCCAAGAGAATATGTTATTTGTGCAGTCAGAGTCATAAATTCCCCAGCACGCAGATGAGAGCAGAAGCATTAGGGTTCTGGGCTGTCTTGTGTATAATAACTGCACCACATTGATTTGCGATTCACAAGTCATAATTATTTCTGTTCAGCATCACTGCCCTGTTCACCAAAAAATATTCTAATGCTTTTTTAAAACAAGATATGAAGGGAGAATGTGGAGAGCACGCACGCGTTTCAGCCGGCTTCCTACCGTGCCCCGGAGCAACAGACCTGGTTGGTTCAGTTCCTCTTCTCATTGGTAATTTCACACAAAATGTTCTGTAATAATTAGCTGGTGACTGGCAGTTCTCCTGCTGTTGGCTCTAAGCAATGTGCGTTCAATGTTTGTTTTCCCTTCACGATTTGATCTTGCCCAACTTTGGGCCCCGGAGTCAAGGGTCAGTGGCACAAGTTGCCCGCAGGCTCAGGGCTGACAGGGGAGCTGCCAGCCCGCCCTGCCTGCGTGGCCTCTGGCTGCCCGTCAGCTCTTCCAGACGGTATTTAGTGCTGGGTGCCCAGGTACAGGCACAAGGGAAAGTCTCACTCTTCCTGAACTGCACGAGTTTTCAGTTGCATAGGGCAAAATCCGCTGAAGGGGATGAAGTGCTTCTGTGAATCTGTGCCTCCTCCGCCCTCCTGCAGCAGTCTGGGAACACTGGGAGCTGGGGAGGTGTGAAACGCGCGGTTGGGTTCCTGGGTGCCGATGTGAGTTCTGGGAGCAGCCGGGGCCCTGGCTCGGAGCTGGGTGTGCAGCTCCGCCTGGCTTAGTGCAGCACAGCGACCTCCAGACCCGTCACGCTGCTGTGAGAGAGCCCGACACGCTGTTTGCACAGGTCATTAACCAGCCTGGGAGCTGGAACCTGGCTAGGGTGCAACCTCTTGGAAATACATGGTGTCTTTCCAAAATGCTCAGTTTGTTTCCCTGTAAATTGCCTTCTGGGCTATAGCATCTCGGTTCCTCTGTGCAGGCAAGTTTCACGCAGATTCCTACGAGCTCTGTGCCGTTAGCAGTCAGGAAGGCTTCCCTTCGGGTACCGTGCACCGAGTGTTTCCTCGTGAGCAGCCGTTTCCTGGGTCCCTTGGGAACATGCTCAGGTTTGTATTGGCTGTGAGTCAGGAGGGATTCAGCCCTAACCCAAAACACGGCCCAGCCTTTCCAGGTTTTTCCCTTTCCCAGCAGAGTCTGGCTTTGCTGGGCTCACGGTGGATGCAAATGTCACTGTTTATCTCAACGGGAGGTTAGGCGTGACAGAACCGGTTTAACGTATTTCGGCGTCGCTGGGGTGTTGAGCAAACGCCGCTTCCCGGCAGCGCCGGCCGCAGAGCATCCCCGGTGCCCCGGTGCGGGGGCTCCTTGGAGCGGCCGCGGAAGAGCCGCTGCCAGCCCCGGCTCCGCCCGGCGGGGTCGGGGCGGCCGGTGCCGCCGCAGGAGCGCGGGCGCCATCTGACGGCGATGGGGGGAGCGCCCGGGGGCCGGGGGCGTCCTGTGCCCCGGCGCCCGCAGCCCCGCCGGCGGGAGGCAGCCCGCACCGCACCGGGGTGGCTGCGGGCGACACCGGCGGAGACGCGGCGCGGGTGGACGGCGTTAGTTAGCAGCTGAGCTTCTAGATGTCTCGGCAGCAACGATCAGGATTTTAACCGTGCAATTTCAAGTCAACTGAAGGGTTAATGTGAAAACCTCCTCCACATCCATTCCTGTGGAATGACCTCTGCAGGGCCCTCCCAGAGATGCAGCTATCTTGTCTCGGTGCTCTAGGAGACAGTACTTATCCTGAGCCTGACAGTTTGCTGCTGTCTCCAGACACTTCCTCCACAGCTGGTTTTTGTTATTGTCACTATGTGGTACCTCACCTGCTTCTGCAAACTTGGCACCATGAGCTATCGAGGGATTGCAGGAGTATCACATGGTGTTCCCACCAGGTTAGACAGCAGTTACTGCACTGGGTGTCAGCATGGGAGGCTCTTTCTAATACTGTTCCTCTGTGCATTTCTCTGGCTTATGCCAGGTCTAGGTTTGGCCCTGAGAATGGGAAACATCTGCAGGAAATGCTCTTTCCCCCTCCTGCAGCACTAGAAGTGCACAGGGTTGTGCCTTTGATTTCTGTGGATTTTAGAGCTGGCCTGTGCAGCTCAGCGGGTGAAACCGGCCTGCAGCACGCCGGCTGATGGACGCGCGCAGCTCCTTCCCTCTGCTCTGCGTTGCCGCGTGGCTTTTGGAGCTGAGGCTTAACACCAGCTCCAGCCAGAAGCTGCCCGTGACCCATTCTGCGTGCCTGGCAGCCACTTGCTTCCCAGGTCTCCCATGGGAGAGGCGCAGTCCAGAGCTGCTGCTCCTTCTTCCCCACCTGGATGCTGGAGCCAAGCGCTGCCAACCAGGGCACGTGATGAGCCGTTGCTGCAATCCCTGCAGCGAGTGCTGCGGGTGCAGTGTGGAGAGGCACCGTTGTCCGCCAGCACTCTTCAAAACGTGTTTGCACCAACCTGTCAGCTAATAACAGCCTTGGAATAGAGCAAGAGCGTCCCAGGGGAGGGGAGGAACCCATGCAGTGAAGGTCACATTGGTTCTGCTCCCTGGAAAAGAAACGAAGCCCTGGGCCACAAGCTGTGCCCTCAGAGCCTCTTGGTGACAGAGTCCAGACCGCGTTTGTTTGGGAGCAGAAAACACACTGACAGGTTAAAACAAATATTACAAGAAGGAAACTACTTGTCACAGGCTCTCAGACTGCTGAAGGTTTCTCCCCACTGGTGAGAGCATCTTTCTTTCCTGGAGTCTTAGGCTGGATCAAGCACCTATTTCTTGGAGACCTTTCCTGTGCATTGCAGGATCAGTGTCTGCCTGCGAGCAAAGGGCCATCGGTGCGTGTCTGCCGTCAAACATTTTTAGCTGCAGAGAGCAGCAAGTGAAGCAGCTTTCCCACCCCCAGGGCCAGGGCTGTAGCTGGAGAGGGCTCTGCTGGGTGCAAGCTGAGGGAAAACAGATGGTTTCAAGAGCAAGCCCATCACACGAATGTGAAGCCAAACTGCTGATGGATGGGGCAGCGTTCTGCTCGGGCACGGAGCCAAACGTAATGTTGTCCTTCCCAAAGTGAAGGGTTTTTGCAGGCCAAGGAACAGGCCAACTGTGTCATGTCTGTTTAAAAAGGCTGAGTAAGGTGCTCCAAGGTGCAGACAGGCGCTGTGACCAGCCGGACGCTCCCAGCCCCGGGCTGCTGTGAGCAGCTGCATTGCTGCACCAAGGCCCGGCTCATGCTGCGACCCTCAGGAACAGGGACACTGGCTCTGTTTTGATGAGCACCAGACTTTGCACTTGGGGTATACCATGCGGTGAGGAATCCTTCATGCATTGCTGCAGAAAGGCCACTGTGAAGGCACAGAGACAGGAGGGCGATTCCAAGGAGAGAAGAGTAGTGGTTTAATTAAAAGCAGAGCCTGGCTGTTTTCCCACTGCCCACATGCCAAAGCAATTAGCGGGCACAAGGCAGTTTTCAGCACATCCCTGGCTGTGGCAGAGCGTGTGGGAGATGTGCGCTGGTGCTGGGGAGGGAGGTGCCTGGAGGCCGGGATGGCTCGTTTGCGGGAGTGAAGGGAGTTGCAGCAGGTTGTCATGGGCCTGGTGGTTACGGCCGTGGCAGCTTTGGGCCCAAACGGAGCTGCAGGGGCGCAGAGGCCAGCGCTGCCACGTTCTGCCCCAGTCCCTGGGAAATGTGACCTTCGCAGGCCCTGGGCTGGTGGTGGAATTTGAAATGGGGGCAGAAATGCCAATGCACCGTGGCACGCGGCCGTCCCGCCTGGTGACAGGCACTCGGACGGGCGGCGCGGCTGCGGAGCAGGACTTGTGCTTGCTCAGCACTGCACTTTGCCCCGGGCTCAGAAAAATCTGTAAGAGGAAATTGGATTCAAAATTGTTCTGCCTGGCTGCTGGGAGAAGGCGCCGGCGCGAAGGGCCGAGGGGGGTCACTCATCACCAGCTTATTAAGGGCAGAAACCCAAACCCCGGGGAGCGCCGTGCCCCGAGACAGCCCTGCGCACCAGGTCATCTGCACAGGCTGCTCTGCAGCTGGGAACGTGCACCGTGCTGTGCCCCAAAGCCAGGTCCAAATCAGGACTTTTTATTATTTTTAGTGTTACTTGCAAAGTATCCCCGATTTTCGTCCTGCAGGACCAAATCTGAGGTGGTGTTTACTTATGGAAATGGAAACACTTTGTTTCTGCAAGGTCTCTTGGTAGAGTTGTGTTGTATTTTCATTTGCATTTTTCATGTATAGCTCGGTATGTGAGCCATATAGAGAAAACGGGCTTTGTGCTTGAGAGTGTGCGTGCCCTGAGGGGAAGGATGTCCTGCACGGGTATTAGCGCGGTCTGCATGGGATCGGAGCAGGACTGGCAGCCCGTGGGCGCTGCCGTGTCCCGCTGCGCGCTCGGGCGGGAGGGAACGCGCAGGGCAGAGCCTCCCCCGGCCCGCACCGGCGTCCTCCCCCTGCCCCCGGCCCGCACCCTGCTCCGGGAGCCCCGCTGAGGAGCTGCCTCCTGTGGGGGGTTTCCCCTTCCCCCGTGAGCGTCACCTCCCTGCTCCGCACCCGTG
Source organism: Columba livia (assembly GCF_036013475.1). Classification (NCBI taxonomy): domain Eukaryota; kingdom Metazoa; phylum Chordata; class Aves; order Columbiformes; family Columbidae; genus Columba; species Columba livia. The sequence goes on from NC_088626.1 coordinate 350,378, forward strand.
GCGCAGCTGCTGATTTTCAAGAAGGAAGAGGGCACCAGCCACTGGCACCCCATGAGCCCCCCGTCCCTTCCGCCCACTGTCCCATTTGCACATCAACGTCCTCTCCCTTGTGGGGTGAATTCAGAAAAGCGACATTTGCATTTGAATATCCAAATAACACACGGGCAAGCAGCTGATGTCTCAGTCCATCTCCGAGGCTCACCACTACAAGTACTTAACTTCACCCTTGCCCAGATGTGCCTGCGTTTTATGTGTTGTGCATAAAACGGCAGAAATTGCACGGGGTGGAATGTGTTGGAATCGGCACTTTGGAAAGCGCACGCTGCTGGAATGTGCCTCCATCCAGCCTGCGCAGAAGGGCAATTAACTCTATTTGTGTTCATGAGACTGAGTCTAAAACTGGCTTCGGAAAGCAGCTCACTCACATTAAAGGGCTTTATAATCATTACGCTAAAGTATTTCTTTTGAAAACATTTTCAGTTTCTTAAACAGTTAGGATATTTATAAAATATGGCATCAATTACTACATATTTCTTTATTCACACTGATTACACAACCTATAATTATACTTAAGCCTCTTATTTGTATATCATGGCAGCATTAAGAAAAGCTCTGTGATTTGTGTGCATGTTGCTCTCTCGGGATAGCAGAGGGATGCAGTCTCTCCTCCCTTAGAGAACTAACGCAGTCGTGCTGCCCAGACAGCGGCTCCCAGGTGCCCGCTCCCGGCAGGCCGTGCAGGCTGGGGCGGCCGCGTGTCGTGCCAGGTGGCGTTCGGCTCCGTGTTGGCCGGGCTCCTGGAGCCGTGTGTGCAGCCAGCTTCTCACACCTATTTACTCACAGCAAAATACTTCCCTGGATCCCTTTTGCTTGCTGTAAAACAGCCTCAGCATTGCAATAATCATTGCTAATAACGGCAGCGTGGGCTCCCGGCCGTGCCGTGGGCCTCCCCGGGACTCTGTGCCCTCGGCAGCGTCACCGGGACGTGGGGGCAGCCGAGGTCCGGCCGCGGACGGGTGGTGGAAGCGTCCTGGCGCTGGAGTTATTGCTGGCGGTGGTTTGCACCCTCTTGTTGTAAGTGGCTGAAAATAAAGGCCCTGCTGGAATTAGGCAAGATGAGCATGTGCCCTCTGGAAAGCTGCCCTGGCCTGGCTGGGAACCGCTTGGTTCTTGGTGACTTCTGTTGGGGTTTCACTCAATGCTGAATTTTTACTGCTTGTACATAATTCCCCCCTTGAAAACCACTTATTATAGATGAGGTCTCCAGCTTGTTTCTAAAACTATGGGAGCAAGCTGGTGTTTAATCAAATGTCAAACCAAGTTCTGGCCAGGATTAGCGAACAGTGCGGCAAGACGCAGCAGACCCTGCGCTTGGCGAGTTCGGGGTCTGGGGTCAGAGCAGACCGAGGCCTCTGCTCGGTGGGACTGGCGCTGTGATGTGCTGCGCTCTGCCGCCTTGTTCTGGTTGAGCTGCCGCCGTGGGGTATGAGCACATCAATGCCTTTTAAGGGATTTTGCCTTTAAGCAAGGGCTGCGGAAAGGAGGCAAAGGAATGTCTCCTTGCTCCACTCCAGGTCTCACCACAGTTTTCCTATGCATATGCGTGGCACTGTAGGGGTTAAGAGAGTAGAGCACTGAAACTTCAGTGCATAGAGAAACTCCCTTGCAGTGGATGAGGCGTGTACATGGCTTTCCTTGTTAATCTTGACAGATGTGCAACAATAGACAATGAGTCAAAGTGGGAAGTCAGGAAAGGGCTCAGGAAAAGCTGCTGAGAATTACTGGTGTGGCTGGGGAAGCAAGGCCCTCCTATAACACAGCATTGTTCTCCTGGACATGAATGTCAGCTGAAATATGAACACCAGGCTTCCAAAGACTTCCCAAAGCTGCAATGTGCATCATCAGTAACCAAACCCACCGTGCCCTGTGCACAATCCTGTTTATCCCCTTTGTGCTGAGGTGTGTAATCCCCACCCTGCAAGGCTGGGATGTCAAACTGACTCCCAGCTGACGCCAGGCGGGGTCCAGCAGCAGGAGGGGCTGGGGAGGAGGCAGGGGGCTGTTCTTGGTGGAAGCCATGGCCAGCGCTCCCCGATAGCCGAGCAGGAATTCCCATCTGGCCCAGCACAGCTCCTGTGGCCCGGAACACGGCTGGACGTGAGTGCACGGCAAACGAACGAACACGGGCATTCCCGGTGCCCTTCCCTCCACGCGGAGCAGCCGTGCCCATTCTCCCACGCGGCCGGTGACGGTCTCCAGCGGATCAGCCTGGCGCTGGAGCCGCGCGGTGACCGCTCCCAGGTGGCGCTCTGGAATTCGTTCTGTGCTGGCAAGTCGTGAGCTATTGTTTCTCTCCTTGACAGAACGGCTGTGCAAGTCCCAGCACAGCATGGGCTGCGGATTTGCTTGTTCTGTTTATGGCTGTAAAGTTTTGCATTGTTTCTGCTGACCTCTATGCTCAAAATACTTTTCAGCTCTTGGGAAACTGGTGCTTGCCGCCTTAGAAAAGCTGCACGACTGAGAAGGCTGTACAATGGGGGAACCGAAATCCAGTTCCATTTCTCCACCGTGTTTTTCTCTGGTGGTCCTTCTGTTGTTCCACTCAGCGATGCAACAGCAAGTCTGATAGCAGCAATAGAGCAGGAGCAGACAGATTGGCCCAACTGAGAACTTGACTCGCTTCCAAAATCCCTGTAATGTATTTCCCAAACCACATCTGATCCTTGAAGTTCCTAATTCTCCATTGTTTGTGGTCATCCTGTCTCACCTGGGGCTTCTCTTAAGTGCCCTTGTAGTGCTCTTCTGGCTCCTGCAGTGCATGTCTGGTGCAGGCTGAGATCCTTCTGGAAAGGAGAAGGGCATCCTCGTGCAGGCAGGGCACCGGTGCCTCCCGCCCCGGGCAGAGCGCTCGGCTCCAGCTGGGAGCCCGAGGTCCTGCTCTCTGAGCATCTCATAATACCTGAACTGTTTCCTCAAAGCAAAAGGGACTTAATGGCAGGATACTCATATCACTTTTGTGCAAATATTAGGTTACAGTATAGAAACCAAATTGTCTGCGATTACATGACTGAACTAAAGGGAAGACAGACAACAGCATATGAAATATGACCAAGGTTCATTGTTTGCCTGCGGATATTAAAATCTCTTCGGTTCAGTCTCAGAAAAGCACTGTTGTGCCTTCCAGAGTGGTACAAAATCTGATCTGCTCCTGCTTTCAGGTGTGTGACGGAGTTCAGAATTAATCAACTGCAGATCACCTTACTTTACGCATAAGCGGAGCTCCTCCTGCAGTACCTGTGCTGAGACAAACCAGGCGGGAGCTCTGCTGGTGCTGCACGCTGGGGCTGAGCGGGTCCTGCAGCTCGGGGCTGCTTCTGCCGGGCCGGCAGGGTGCGGAGCAGGCGCTGGGCTGTGGGTGAGCTGCTGGGGCACGGGCAGCACGCAGCTGATGAACGGCACTAAAGCAGAATGGTCGAAGGTCCAAAATGCAATTTTCCCTGTTGAAGGCAGGGAGGAGGATGAATTCTTTAACAGCAGGAAGGCGCATAAGCAGTCACATGTGGTTTGCGCTTAATTACACTGCAGCTTTTGACTCGCACCCCTTGTGCAGTGGGACTTGGGCGCTCACGCCTCTGCCCAGCAGCCCGGCTCTCGCGGACCCCACACGGGATCTCGCGGACCCCGCACAGATCTCACGGACCCCGCACAGATCTCACGGATCCCGCACAGATCTCACAGACCCCGCACAAGGACCCGAGCAGAGAGGCCGGGCACCTGCTTTGGAACTCGCGTCGGTCGCCGTCTGGTTCCGGTGGAGCGGAGATCGCCCCCGCCCCGTGTTTCTCGGGGCTCTGGTGCCTCCTGCCGACGGCGCTGCCGGGCCCGGCTTTGTCCCCAGGCCCGGCTTTGTCCCCAGGCCCGGCTTTGTCCCCGGCCCGCGCGCGCCGCGGGGTGGCGCGTTTGTCGCGGGAACGGCTGCGCGGCCGCTCGTGTCCCGCCGTTGTCCCTTGTCCCCGCGGTTCTCGGTGCAGCCGCGGCGAGGCTCCGTCCGCAGCTGCAGGCCTTCGCAATTTGTTTAATTATTATCTTTAATTGTAGCTCTTGAGAGAATCTTAGCGGGATTCATTTGCCCTAAACACTGCATTCTTAAAGAGAACATGTCCAAACGCCAGAAGCGGCTCTTTGCGTGTCCTCTGCCCAGACGATAATGTGTAAAATGATCCATGCCCAGAGCGTCATGACACCGGTGAGATCTCGCTTCTGCATTTTGCACATCTCCTGCTTTGCGTTACAGGTGCAGCAGTCAAAAGCTTCCATTCCGGTCCAATTAGGATGGTGCCTCTTTATGGCACAAGCAATCTGGACACACAAGCTGCTGCTTTACTCATTTCACTAATTGCTTGCGGCTGTTACAGCGTTTCATACTAAAAAAGAAAAAAGGTAGAAGTCAATCCCCAGAACAAATTGATAACAGTCTCTGTGCTGGGAGGAATGGAGCTGAGAAGACTTTTGATTCGTAATTTGTGGTCTAATAAACTAATTTGGAAGGAACAAAAAATAATGGAAGCTTTGCTGGCTGTATTTAACATCTAACAGTAAATTCAAGTTGGTTAATTCTCGCTACGTGGCCGTAAGTGCTGGTTGTGTGGGGAGGACGGGGCTCCCACGGCCTGTGTCCCGCGAGCAAAGGGACGAGGAGCGGGGGGTCGGCCCCCAGCGCAGGACGCCCGGCAGGGGTCCGGGCCCTGGGCAGAGGGCAGCGCTGCGGCCGCCGTCCCCGCAAAGCCCCGTGTGTCGCTGGGTAACGTGCCTGAGCATCCATGCTTCTCCAGCATCCGCGAGCACAGACGAGAACAAAGCTTGCTGTGTGGGTATAGTACTACACACCAAATGAAGACCCTGTGAAAACGCGAGGGCAGGCCCTGGACTGTGCTGTGATTTTGATCCTTATTTAGCTCCATGTGTTGTTGCTTCTCAGCCCATAGCTGGTAGGAATGTGCTCTTCATCTCCGTGGTGGAGAATGGGGTATCGTCCCAAAAGTCATTAAGTTATGGGGCCCGCAGCAAGGCTTAATGACAGTTTAAATTAGGAGCCTGAGTTGTGGCATGGTAACACCAGAGCGCATGCTATAATTAGGAAGGCAGCTATTTCCCCGTGACCTTTTATTTCCGAAGTGTTTTAAGCGGCCCAGCCGCGTCTGCAGGGCGCCCTCGCGCTGGTACAGCGCCCCTCCGCGGGGCCGCGCCTCCGCTCTAGCGCCGGCACAGCGCCCCTCCGCGGGGCCGCGCCTCCGCTCTAGCGCCGGCACAGCACCCCTCCGCGGGGCCAGGCCTCCGCTCTAGCGCCGGCACAGCACCCCTCCGCGGGGCCAGGCCTCCGCTCTAGCGCCGGCACAGCACCCCTCCGCGGGGCCGCGCCTCCGCTCTAGCGCCGGCACAGCGCCCCTCCGCGGGGCCGCGCCTCCGCTCTAGCGCCGGCACAGCGCCCCTCCGCGGGGCCGCGCCTCCGCTCTAGCGCCGGCACAGCACCCCTCCGCGGGGCCAGGCCTCCGCTCTAGCGCCGGCACAGCACCCCTCCGCGGGGCCAGGCCTCCGCTCTAGCGCCGGCACAGCGCCCCTCCGCGGGGCCGCGCCTCCGCTCTAGCGCCGGCACAGCGCCCCTCCGCAGGGCCGCGCCTCTGCTGTGCGCAGGTGGCACCGCACAGAATCCGCACCTTGCTTTCTCAAAGTTAAAGTGCCTTTGAAATATGATTTTGCATCTCACGCAGAATGTAATAAAAATAATTTAAAGAGATGCTGACGCCTTGTGGAAAACTGAAAAACATTCTGTTGAGAAACAATTCTGCTGGGCTGTCTTATCTGCTGTTCCCTTTGCTCATTTTTGATAGCAAGGGGCACTATAAATACACAGAGTTATACATAAAAATGAGAAACCTTGGCAACCAAATAGAAGGTTACTTGTTTTCTGGTGCTCGCTCACTATGGGCAGACGGGTGAGGGGAGATGCAGTTCATCGGTTGGCATTTCATCTTTACGGCTACTGGGCTGATGCTGAGGCTGTTGAGTGTTGGGCTGAAAGGGAGTCGTGTACCAGCGGATTATTTTTCCCTAGAGGTATTTGTTAACCCTCTAAACACCGGCCGTGGTTTCTGGGGCGCTGTGGCGAGGCTGGCGATGGAACAGGGGTGAAGCAAAGCTTCGGAGCCCGAGCGCAGGAGCCGCCCGTGGTGACAGGGACCGAGTCCTTCTCGGCACCGGGACGGGAGGACGTGGTGCTGCCTGGCTGTCCTGGTGCTCTCCTTGGAGCCTTCCCTGTGCCGACACGCAAACCCCTCAGCAATTCCTTCAGCTGGGCTGCAGAACCTGGGCTGTTGTCTCGTGCAACTTGCTAGAACTGTTATCACCTTAAATTAGGCCTGACAAAGGGCAGGATCTCTGGTGCAAGGGGTGACTTGTGCTGTTTCCAAATGAGTGGGCAGAGGAAGGTGCCCGCTCCGCCGCCTCCGCAGCTCTGGCAGAGGGCTCTGTGTCGGGAGCCGGCGGAGGCTGCGGGTGGCGCTCGGCCTCCGGCACCGCGGAGACAAAACCCCGCTGGTGGAAACCGGGCTCAGCTGCCCGGCCTCACCGCCCGGACCGGCACGCTGGGGCTTCCAGCACCGCAGCTGCTGGACAAGGTGCTCCTTGGCTCTTAAGTTCTCCAGGGATGTTCCCAGGAAAACTACCCACCTGACATGACCTCGGGAGAAAACACTTTTGACCATAGCCATCAATGGTTCAGAAAACCGAGAGTTATTTTGGCACCAAAATACTGCACTCCCCCCTGACACTGCATCTTGTTCATGCTCATAAAACAGGAAAACTTAAAAAGCAGAAAGTGGACTGAAACTACCACCAGGTTTTGCAAGATGCTTTACTGTTATTAGCATTTTTTGAAGTAAGAGCCCTTCTGCAGAAATGTGCGTGTGCACTGTTCGCAAGCCGCGTGGAGAATGAAGGTTTGGCCGAGGGACGAGCGGCCGCGCAGCTCGGGACTGCAAGGGCGCCCGGGCCGGGGAACCGCGAGCGGCGGCGCGGGGACCGGCCTCGCTGCGGCCCGCGCCCGTGCCGAGTGCTCCTTCCAGCGGGAGAAAGCGAGCAGTTCCCCCGTCAACAAGGCAAGCCAATGTAAAACCAAGGGTTAATTGGAACAGTCTTCTGTGAACTCAGGAGAGGTACTGCGAGCTGGTACAAATCACAGATAACGTGCACGTGGAAATGCAGCTCAGTGAGGTGCCACCCAAAGCAGAGGGGAGTTCTTTTAGCAGCTTGGGGTAGGTATAGTTTCCAGATGTGTTTTATTTAATGTTTTCTCCTTGCTGCACTTGTGAGTTTATACTCCCTGGGATTATGGAATGACATACAGGTGTGTTTTGCACAGGGCAATCCAGCCATGCACCGGGTGAGCGGGCTCGGCGATCTGCACAGTAGCATTCCCCTGTCACCAACTGACGGTGGTATAACTAGAGAAGTCATTAATCCTTGCTCAGAAACTATTTATAGCAAGACAGAGAAACAGTCCCCTGCACGTCGGGCTAGGCTGGGTGTGGAAATGACTCCTCGTGCCATATGTACTGTGGGGCCCAGAGCAGAGAAAACAATTTGCTTCTGGGAGGGAAGTTCCCTTCCTGGCCACACGCAGACTGATGCAGACTGTCTGCTGCCACCAAGGTGCCACCTCTGGATGTGAACACGGGGTCACCTGGGACATCTCCTGGAGAGACCCCAAACCTTCCCCAGCGGCAAAAAGGGAGCACTGAAGGACTGACGATGTTGAACAGCGTGCGGGAGCCTGCAGAACCGGTGCGGAGGGGGCGACTGCGGGAAGAGGAGAGGAGGGTCCGGGCAGCTGGGGGTGGGTGCTGGGAGCCGGGGTTGTGGTGCTGGGGTCAGGTGAGGTGGCGGCGCTCTGAGAAACGCTCCTGTTGTCGAGTTAAACACTTCACTGGATTTTGCCTAGTGAGGCACAAATTGCCTGTCTGTGTGCTGGCAGCCAGGGTGACCACAGGGGAAATGTGTTTCTGGCTGGGCTCGCTGCATCTGCCAGGCTTTGCTGTGAGGATTTCTCAGGAGAAAGCGTAACGTTATTTTAGCCTCTGAGATCAGCGCGCCGAGCCTTGCGGTCACCACGGGCAGGACGGGGCCCCTCGCAGGGCGCTGGTGCGCAGCCGGCTCCGCTCTGCCCGCTCCAGGGTTCAGCTGCCGGGGGTGGCACAGGGCCTGTCGAAAACCCGGCGACCGCTGTTTTGTAATTGCTGGAGGTCCCCTGTGCTGGCTCGGGCTGACAGAAGCAGCGCTGTGCCCGTGGTTTGCCTGGATGATAAAAGGTGACCTCGGAAATTGCATTTCCAAACATCTTCCTCTATGTGTGAAGGATGGCATCGTTCCCAGTGTTTCAGGCTGAGGCTGCTTGGGGCTCTTTGTTTAAGCTCCCTGGGTGCTGCAATTGTTATGCAAAGAGCTAAAGATGCTCTGCCAGAGTCTGAGATCCTGGAAGGCAGCAACAGTTCAGCCTTTTGTTATCCCCCGGATTAAAAACTGCAGTTGAGGATGAGCGAAGGAAATCAAAGTAACCCATCCAGGGCCATCCCGCAGGCATGTTGAACAGCGCGGCGGAGACGGGGTCAGCCACCGGTTCAGGCTGTTTCAAACAGCGCGAGCTGGCAGAGGGGCCCAAATCCTCAGTGAAGAAGCACATAGTACTTCAAACATCCTGAGCAAACTTCGCGTTGCAAAAAACCTACTGCTGCCTGCTCTGATTCCACTGCTGAGTGCCAGGGAAGGAGAAGTCTAAAGGGCGCCGTGCCTCAGAGGGGGATCCGGGTGGTTCCCGTCTCCAGGCGCAGGCGCTGCCCGGCGCGGGGCGCTGCAGCTGCTGGGCGGGCTCCTCGCTGCACCCCAGGAGCCGCGCCCGGCTCCCCGAGCACCCCGACGTTCATGCCAATGAACTGCTGACCAGATAACCGTTTCGTATTTAATTGGTGGTTGAAAAATATTTTGCTAAACTGCCCTGTGGGCTGATAGTTACTGTACTGATGTGCTCGATGTGGACAGTGCTTAGCTCAGCCTTTGGGAGGAAGCGGGCTGGTGGAAGAGGCAAATTAATCAATGTGACTGCCCACCAGGGTCAAATTAGAGAGAAATGGATTTTTTTCTCTTTGGAAGGGGAAAAATGTAGTGTTCCCATAAAAACACAGGGAATCTGAAGTATTTCATAGCTGTAATGTGTGTGAGGAAGGGTAAGCTCCCTCTGGGTGAGGAGGCTGGATGGGAAATCCAATTCTTCACGGCTGCAGGGCTACGACATCTCCCTGGAGGCAAAGGGGAAGGTCTGCGCCTCCCTCTCGAGGTGGAGAGGAGCCGATGCCCTTTGAGGTCGGAGTTCCTCGCAGGGCTGTCTGTCGCAGGCACCCTCTGGCAGCGAGGACGTGGTGGTGATGTATGGGAGCCAAGAGCCTCCCAGACTGTGCCCACCAACAGGAACGGGCTGACCTGGCCCGACCGGGCGGCCCTGGGGGGCAAACGCTGTGTGAGCAGCCAAGGGACAGCAGCCTGCGCAGGATCGGGCCCGCAGCTGCTGAGCGCTGCCCCCGAGCAGGTGGCGCAGGAACCTCTGGGCACCGGCACGAGGTGTCGGTCAGACCGGCTCAGTGAGTTCTCTCCCCCAGAGGCGCCGTATGAGACAGCACAGCCTGTCCAGAGCCTTTCAGGGAGGAGACGGCTCTGGTTTGTGCTCTGCTTTGCTCCATGGCTGCAGTAACCTCTCCTTCTTTAGAGAATAAGATGTTGAAGAGTTGTTGAAAATGATCAAACCCTTCAGCTTCACTACTGTGATTAATCAATCACAGCTGCTGCTTTACACCTCCTTGTTTTGATGTGTTTCAGGTTGTTCCAAAGTAAGCGCAGCTCAGGACCAGTAAACACATTCCTGAGCCCTTGCAGAGTGCGGGGATGAAGCAAATCCTGTGCTTTGTTCAAAGCCAAGACTGCCCAGCTCTATTGGGAAGAGCAATGGGGCAGCCTTTTTCTTTGGTACAAAGGAGGGCAGTACCAAATTACTCCTCACAATTACTTTCTGCAAAAGAGAGTTCTGATAGGAGGTGCTTTGTCGGGGGAGCCTGTCCAGTTCCCTCTGGCATCTGCTCTCCTCTGGCCGTGGCTTTGAGAAAAAGCTGTTCTGCCCTCCATCCCTGCGTGGGTCTTGCCTCCTGCTGTCCCTTGGTGCTGCGTGTGGTGGGTGCTCGCTCCATAAATCCAGGGTATTAAAATAAATGCGTCATCTGCAAAAGTAGAAAATACGTTCCCCCTGGAGCCTGTGAGAGCTTCCACAGCCTCCGCCCTGGAAACCAGATTTGCACATCCTTGTGCTTCCACAGTGGAGAAAAGCCCGCTCGGGCGGCCAGGTTCGCGCTGTGTGCCCAGGCCTGGCTCGGGCCGCGGGGCCGCTCCCGGGGAGGCTGCCGCTGCCGCTGCATGCGGAGGGGGCAGCGGGGCCGGCGCGGCCCTGCGGAGCGCGGCGGAGCCAATGATGCTGCCAGGGGAGGAGCCGGAGCGCCAGCCCAGCGCCTCCCAGCATCGCCCAGCGCCTCCCAGCATCGCCCGGCGCCTCCCGGCACACTCTGCCGGGGCTGCCGGAGGAGCCGGGCGGGGAGCGGAGCCCCGCGCTCGCCGCTGCGGTGGGCGCCGTCCCGCAGCATCGCTGGAGCCGCCGCCGGCACGAAGGTACCGACCGGCCCCGCCGGCGCCGCGCTGGGTGCTCGGAGCTGTTGATTCGAGTTGGCGGAAAGTTTACGGGGAAATCCGGGTTGTTCAGTCCCGGTGCGGTGCGGGAGGTGGGAGGGGGGCTGTTCCGCTCGCCGATCCGCTGCCGGGTGCGGGTCCGGCTGTGCCAGCACCGCTGCGGGGGGACCCTGCGGGGCGCTCCGGCGCGGGGGGCTGTGCCTGCGCCGCTGTGACCCCCCGGGCCGCGGTGGCCAGCGTGCGCTGTGCCCCTGCCCCCGCCCCGCTGGGACGGTTCCCGGCGGAGCCTTTGTTGAGCGCGGCCCCCCGGAGCCGGGGCCGGGGCCGCGGGCGGGCGGGGCGGCCGGTCCGAGCCCCCCCGCGGGCAGCCCTGGCGCCGGGCGGGCGGGGGGATCGCGGGGCGCTTCTCCTGGAGGGACGCTGCGCCTGCGCCCCCACAGCCCAGCGTGGGAAAGGGAGCTCCCCGGGCCGCGGGGTGCGAGCACGAATGTCTGCGGATGCGGAAAACAAGGGGATTCTCTCTGCTGTTTGGGAAGTTTGGAGAACTTCCCAAGTCAGCACCGCTTGGAGAGCTAAAGCACGTTTCCAGGGAGGCGGCCAAGTGCAGGGGTTGGGGCTGGGGCCCCTGGGGGCTGCCCTGAACCCACTCACTGCAGCACCCGCGGCAAGGTGGCTGCCGGCCTGTGCAGCTGGCAAAGGGGGTCGGCCTGTGTGTCTCCGTGGGGCTGGCGACCCCCACGTGTTGCGCTGGAGTCGTCCATAGGCCTGAGAGCCTAAGGAAAAGCGGTCCCTGCTGCAGCACGAGCAAGGTGACGGCTTTTTTGGGCCGCATGAGAGATCTCTAGTGACTGACCCTTGAACCACCTCAATTGCCAGTGATCTGTATCCATTGATTAGTGATACCAGATCTGGGCAGTGCCGGTCAGTTCCTGATGTAAAACATGCTCCGACCGCTGCCCTTTGGGCAGCACATGCTCCTGTTGCCCTCCTCTGCTGTTGAAGTGACCTTAGCCTGCAGTATTGGGTGAAGAACAAGGTTTGCAAAGCCTTGAAGAGACAGTTAAGAATCACCAGTTTGCATTTTCTGCATGAGATTGTGCTGTTGGTTCTCGTGTGAGCACGTGCAACGTCCACCTGCACAACACAAAGCACTGACTGTGGAGTGTAAGAGGGGAGCCCAGGGGAGCAGGCGCTGCTGCTGGAGGGGGCGGCACGGAGCGGGGACACTGAGCACAGGGACTTTGGCTTTGGAACTCTCGTCGTTCCACAGGAAGGGGACAGTGACCTGGAGCGTCTCTTGCCAGTTCTCCTTGCCCTGTGCTGCAGGCTGGGGGATGGCTGGGTCTTGATAAACGATTTTGTAAGAGGTATTTTGATAAAGGTTGCTAGACAGTGACTCATCTACTGTAGGAAGGGACAGGAGGGAGGGGCAGCACAGGAGCTTTCTAGAGTAAAAACGTGTCTTTCGCCCCGATTTTATCAGAAACAGGAGGGCAGGAACCTGTTATTACTCCCAGAGCAGCGTAGACCTGTTGGTTACAAACCTCCTAATCCCAGGGCCCCTGTACCTGCTCTGGCACCTCCTGCATCGCTTCCCTGGGGAGGATCCTGCCCTTCGGCCACATCCTGGGGGGGGACTGTTCCAAAATTTGGATCGATTTCCACCCCTCCAACTGATTTTATCTGATCATTCTTAATCACTTCTGGGTCACTCCAAATAACTGACCCTTGTCTGTATGGAGCAGTGTGCGTGGCGTTTCTGTGCGTACCCGTCTGACTTGGGTGTTGTGCGTGTTTCAGAAGTCACTTCCCCTGGCTCTGAGTTGCAGTGTCTTAACTCTCCTCCGCACGCAGCCTTCCTCCTCGGGCTCTTCTGCCTCGCTCTGCCCTCCCTGTGCTGGGCGCCCCAGAGCAGGTGGAGTGCTGCTGCGTTTCCACCTCCCGCCTCGGCTGTTCACAGTAGTGCTGACCAGCCCTTCTTGGAAAGGTGTTGTCCGTGTATGGAGATGTTCTGAGGTCTGCCTGTGTCTGGGTTATTTGCTGTGTCCAGTTTGCAAAGGAATTGGTTCAGCCCGTTGATCCTTGCTGACTTAGCGCCTTAGTCCCAGCGAGCAGCCCGGATTTCTCCCTCTGGGGGGTTTATGGCACTGCACCACCTTCTCCCCCTGCCCAGAGGTTTACCCGGGAATCAGACCCTTTCGCATTGCAAGTGTTCTCCACAGTCGGGAGCACTCGCAGAAGCCCCTCAGGGGTCGCTGCAGGGTCTGAGGGGGCCGGCAAGGCTCCTGGGGCTGGTCCTGGCTGATCTTGCACCGGGTGGCACTGGCGCTGCCGGGTCTGGGTGTCTCACTTTATCTGGGTTAGGTTCCCAAGGAAAGAGGTGTGACTTGACATGCAGAACTGGTTTGAGAGATCAGAACTGGGCCAATTTCTAGGCCAAAATGGGGCCGCTGCTGTTCCCAAGGGTGGATTTGGGTACAGAACCAGTTGAAGGTCAAGGCTCCCACCTCCCTCCATTGCATAGGTGCCTTCATCCCCTGGCGGCTGCTGGGCAGGTAGCAGGACGTGTGGAAGCCTTATTGTTCCTTACAACGTGTGAAACCCAGCCCTTGCTGAAGCGCAGGGAGTTGTGCCGTGCAGACAGGGCTGCCCCAGGACAGCAGCAGCTTCAGGAACCGAGGGGAAGGCTTTTTGCCGCACTGTGCCGTCTTCCCTGCAGAGCCTTTACTGTGCTTGCATCCACTGAAGGAAGGTTTAGCAGAACCAGGCTTTGCTGTATTGGTTGTGCAGCTCTGACCTTCAGGCAGCTTGTGGATGAGACTGGAGAGGCTCTGGCTTACTGGGATGGTGCAGCTTTGCCCCTTGGTTTCAGTTCTGTGGTTTCTCGGGCGCGTTGGCGCCATGCTCAGTATCCACTGCTCTCCGGGAACGACATCCCGGTCTCTCCTTTCAGACTCGCTGGGTGTTGGAGAGCTGAGCCTGGGCATTGCGCAGGTCAAGGGCGCCCGTGTCACCGTGGGCTGCCAGAGCTCCTCCCGCAGACGCCGGTGGCCGGAGGGCATCCTGCTCCCTTCTGCAGCACGCTACAGCACCGTGCTCCAGCGGGCGCTGCCCTGCAGGCGTATACAGGGTGAGCTTAAAAAGTCACAGACCTGCAGAAGTCAAGAGGAATTAAATGCACATCTTTCCGGGCTGTGGCTTTTGCGGGAGCCGTGTGCAGAACCGCGGTGCTCGCAGGGTCGCTCGTGCTCCGCCGCCTGCTCGCGCTGCTCAGCCCGGCGCAGGAGCATTTGGGTCTTTGCGTCCCTGGTCACCTTGCCCGGACCCGGGCCGTGGTGTCTGCGCTGCCTGCCTTGCGCCGCGCTCTGCTGACAGCTGCCTTTCCGCTCAGCCCAGAGGTGTGAACGCGTCTACCGGCCACCTCGTCCTGCTCCGCGGCGCCGGGAGGTGGCGTTTGTGGGGGCTGGGGGGAGCCATGCCTTTTCATTTATTAATTAGAAAGCAATAAAGTTGCAGAGACATCAGATTTTGAGAAAGACCCAGAGTTCCCAAATGCTCCCAGAGGATAGATCCCTAATTACTCTCTAATTGCATTAGAGTTTAATTTGTTGTTGTTTTTACTGTAATGTTTCCATTTTTCTCGACAGTTTGCTTTGTTCCATTAACTAGAAATGGCTGGAGATGAGTATTCTCAATATTAAAACTTGCCTGCTGTGCGATGCCTGACAGCGTTCAGGCCTTCAATGCGCTGGCAGGGGCCGCGGTGGCGCGGCCCGCGCTGCTGTCCCCCGGTGCGGCCTCCAGGCGAGCAGCGCCGCGCTCGCCCGCGCCAGCGCTTCGCCTGTACAGTGATGTTCAGCCCGGGGTGTTGGCGAGGCTTTGCAGGTCTGGGAGCACCGAGTCAAGGGTCTGTTTGCTGCAGGTGAGCGGGGCGGCCCCCCAGGCTGCGACATTGCGGGTGGTCCCTGGCCGCGCTGCCCCCTGCCCAGCAGGGGAGGGGATGCGGCAGGAGCGCGGTGCCGGGTGCGAGGGCTCGCTCTGGAGGGGGCACCGCTGTCAGAGGGACGCGGTGGGCGCGGGGCTGTGCGCGGCGGGCTGTGAGGGGGAGCCCCACGTCCCACCCGGGGCGCGCGTCGGCCCCAGCCCCGTCGCCCCTCGGCATCTCTGCGATGAGAAGGCGGCTGGAGGGCGAGCGGGGGTCGCCGTCCTGCTCCCGGGACGCCGCGGGAGCCGGGCTCACCCCGGCGCGGCTCACGGGCAGCAGCGCTTCAAAGGGCTCGTTTAATCCATTTCTCCGGAGCGCGGAGGGGGAGCAGGTCTGGAAATGCAACCGGGAATCTTCAAAAAGGGCTTTCAAGAGCTTCATTTGGAAAGCCATAGGGGAGAAGAATATTGCTCCTCTTAATGCCAAAGCAGAAATAGATTTAATTTGTCTTGTTAAAGGGGAAATGGGGTAGAAGATGTAGTTAAGCTTGGACCTGCTTCTTGCTGATACATTTTTGTTGGGGAAACAAATCCTTAAGGTGTGGGAATACGTATAAACGCTTTCAGTGTTATCAGCCTCTGCGCTTGAGGCCCTAGAGGTGTCACCTGCTCGCCGCTTTGATCTACTTGCTTATATATGGCATCCATATTACTTGTGTATGCATCCCACAGGGTACCTGCCCTGACTGCCCAGGCTGTGATGCAGCTGCACACATGGCTCTCAAAAAGCAGTACCAGTGCGAGGGGATGCAGGGAACTGCACTGTGAGCTTAAATCTGCTCCTCAATTTGATCCAGCTGCTTAAAAACAGTGGGTGGACTTGGTGGCAAAGTGAGACATTGGTATTTAAAGCTGTCTTGAAGGATGCAGCCACAGCCGTGACACCCAGCACTAGCTGCGGGTATGAGGCACACACAGGGTTCAAAATGACATAGAGAAAATGGGAAAAGCTCTGAGCGCTGGATCTGCAGCACCCAGAGCGGCTCGTCAAAAACCCCAGGAGCAGGATGGAATTGAACACCCGCTGCTTCGGAAGCGTAAGTTAATCAGTTAAACCCCCTGTTGTATGAGATGCCATGCAAGCTCCTCTATTATTTGAAATATAATAAGCACATGTGAGCTGATGGTATTAGCGAGAGAGGCAGAAACCTGAGCGTCCTCTGTGCGCGGTGAAGGTGCTGGGGCCAGCGCTGCTCTGGTCGGGTCTGGCAGTGCCGGAGCCATGGGTTGGGTCTGGCAGCGCTGGAGCCACTGGTCAGGTCTGGCAGCGCCGGAGCCACCGCCCGGCACGGCCTGGGCAGCCGGGCTCCTGTGTGGTGACGCTGGACGCACGGGGTGCTGGCGAGCGGCACCTGTGTTCCCGGACCCCGAGCGCCTCGTCTGCTCTCAGGCCGTGACCGTGCTGCACGGGACGCCGGTGCCTCGCGCGTCCACGCTGGCTCCTCGGTGAGCTCACCGAGCCGCGGCCTCGGTGACGGCACGTGGCAGAGACACAGAGCTTGGCTTGGCTTAAAATGAAAACTAATTAGTCCCTTTTGTGTTTTCCACCTACAGTGTCACTGGTGAAAGTGTCAAGATGATAACTGTGGATCCAACTGCTTATTTGAAAATATTGAGCCATTATACAAGTTTATGGCAATATTATTCCTGCCACCAGAGATGCTTCCCGGTACTACTAATTGTAGCAATAATTAATCCATCTAATTTTCAAGCATACGACTGTGGTTCACAGGAGCCTGGCAGGGACGGGAACCACACTGTCGTTTTCTCCCTGTAAGGGTCAGACTCTTGCTGTGGTTCCCGTGCCGTGCCGTGTGAACGGGCGCCGGCTGCGGCCCCGGTGCTCTGCGGCGCCGCCCTCGCGCGGGCCCGTTCCCGGGGCTCTGCAGGAGCTCCAGGCTCTTCCTGCAGGGCGGGCTGTCTGGGCTTTCTCACGTCTCCAGAGCCTGTTCTGGTTTCAGAGCCAGCTCTGGTGCTGTTCGTGCCGAGGGGGCCGTGGGGCTGTTCCAGGTCATCTCTGCCGGCTGACACGGCTCGTGGTGAACCCCGTTACATCCAGTGTTCTTGGCACTAACTCATGCTGTAATGAGGGTTTCCCTCTCCTCTGCTCTGATTGTGCCGGGTGACGCTTTGCGTTGGGGTTTTGGTGTTACCTGGTGGATGTGTTCCCGTCTCGGGAAATGCTGCACCGCCAGGTCCTGAGCTCTTGCCTCCTGGTGAGCGGTGAAACGAAGACGTCTCCTCCGTCCGCGTTCTCGGAACAGCGTGCCCTTTCGTAGAAGTTTGGATCTGTGTGCACAGGACACAAAGCTGCTTTCCCACCCGGCAAAGCACAGAGGTTTTGTTGGTTTTGCAGGATATATGAAAAGCATTTTTCAGCCTTTTTCCCTCTCTGGCTGGAAAGGAAGGCTGAAGGATGTAAAGGTTTTTTGTTTTACTGAAGGTGGGGGTCCCTGTTTTTTGCTGTTGCACACAAAGGTAATTGACAGATTACATGATAATATGGAGAAGTTTAATGAAAATTGCTGATACCCGTTAGAGGATGTGGAATTTGGACGTGCAGTTAAATCGGGCCAGGGGTTTAGCTGTGCCGTGCTAACGAGGGGACTGAGACACAAACCGGTTGCCTTCCCGGTGTCTGGTTTCTGATGCCGTTGGTCACAAAGCGCTGTGCTGCGGCGGCCGCGGCTGAAGGGAGCGGGGCGCACCGCTCCTGCCAGGGGAGGGCTCCGGCCAGCGCTGCTCGGCCGCCCCGCAGCCCGGCTCCCGTCGGCCCTCCTGGGGCCACTGGGGCTGTGCCGAGCGGGGAGGGGAGCTCAGCGGCCGCGGACACCCAGCACCACGTCTGCTCTGCTGCCCTCGCTGACCTCTGCCGGGCAGGGAGCCCTTAGCGCCGGCAGCAGGCGAGCGGTGACGTTAGACTGATTTGGGGTTCGCGTTGCTGAGGCTGAAGCTGGTTCTGGTATAGGTGCTTGAGCTTGGCTGGCTGGACCCGAGCGCAGGCTGCGATCAAAGAGTCCAGTACTAAAATAATCCCCCTCAGTGATGGACAGGTTTGTTCTCTGAAGGCTTCTTCTAAGCTCGTTGCCACCTTACATGGCTTTGCCTCTTGGGTTTCTGAGCTGAGGCTGATGGGGAATGACAGGCTCTGATTATGCAAAGAACCAGAGGCTACGAGCTGCAGGCGCAGGACTCGGCTTGACTCGCTTCCCACTGCTTTGTATGTTATTAGGGAGCCACAGGAAAAAGTAGGTCCTGCTTATCCAAAAATAAATGTGGTGTCCTGATTGTAATTGCAGAGAGGCTGCACGTGAGCCGGTCCCGGCTTCTCCCCCGCGCCGGCTCCTGCCACGGCGCAGCCCCAGCGCCGGCCGCGGGAGAGACTGGCCAGGGCGGCAGCGACCCCCGTCTCTCGGGGTGCCAGCAGCCCGGCGGCGCGGACCGCGCTCCGGGGAGCCTATTTGTGCCTCTTTTGCTGAGAAACCGCCGTTTCCATAGCAACCGTGAGCATCACATGGTAACCCTGGCTCTGCAGCGTGCCAGCCCGCAAGGCGCCTCGCTGCGCCCCGTGCTGCCGGCCCCACGACGCCCCGGTGCCGCGGGGGACACGGGGGGACACGGTGGTGTGGGTCCCCAGAGAGGCTGGCACAGCATGGTGCTCATGGCTGGGGACACCGCGGGAGCTGCCGGAGCTCCCCTCTGCCGTCTGGGTACACCCAGCCCGCCGCTCGGAGCACAGCCCGCGCTGGAGTGTGGTGGGGTCTGTTTTAACCCCTTTTTCGGGGATGTTTCTGGGCTGTCCCGGCTGCGAAGGGGCTGAGTTGTGCTGCCCGACTGAGCCAAAGCCCCGTCCTTGAGGTGTGCGGGACGCAGAGGTAATGCCCTGAGGCACGAAATGCGATTGCTCTTCTTTCAGTTCCTACAAACTTTATTAAAGCAGTCACAATATATCAATCTCCCTTTCAAAATGCATTTTTATTCAAGTCAGCACGTTTGCAATTAAATCCTGCCACCTGATGTAGTGTGAATAATCAGAACAATTCATGTGCCTCAGCAGCAGTGTGCGTGCAGGGAAGGGATGGTGCCACTCAGAGTTGCAGCGTAGCTCCTGTTGGACGTGGCAGCGTCGTTCCTCCGTCACCCCCGAGGCAGCGGGTGGCCGGGAGGGCTCGCTCTCTGCTGCACCCACAGGCCTCTCCGTTGCTCTCTGAATGCACATCCCTGCACTTTCCTTGGCGTGTCCTTTGTTCCGCCTCAGACAGGCTGCAGGTCAGAAGGCACCGGCTGGGTTTTCCCGCGTCACCGTGTGCCGCGCCGCCGGGCGGGCGCCGTGCTGTGCCGTGGGGGCGCAGGGCATCGCACACCCCCGAGCCTCGGCTTTGCTGCTTTTCTGCCTGGAACACATCACCCGCACCTCGTGGCTTCCAAACGGACAGGGGCCGCTGCTTTTCCTGACGCGTTCATGATTGTGCTTTCTTGCCTGGTTCTGCTATTTGTAAGTGGTACCCGGTGAGGAGGTGGGACACGCGGCAGCTCCCCTGCTCTGTCACTGAGTGTCCTGTTCCCGGTCCCGGCAGACGCCATGGAGCAGGTCCCAGCAGAGGAGCGGTCTGGCTGCTTGCGCTGGGGAAGCCGTGCGAACGGGGCGCTGGGGACGCGCGCGCTGGGGCTCGCCCGTGCCGAGGCTGCGTCTCCGTGTTGCTCTCTGCAGCCTCTCCTCTGTGTTTTGACACATGCAGCAGACACGTGCGGGGTTTCTCCTGCTCCCCAGCTCATGCCAGACACAATCTCGTTCTGATTTTCAAGGCTCCAATAAAGCGTGTCAAAATGCATCAAAGGCTGAATGCAGAAGTGAAGCAAATGGACTCTGGAGAGGATTTCAGGAATGGAGGGAGTAGGGAGATGGCAGATAAACCCCAAACAAACAGGAATTGCAGGGAAGGTGAAGTCTGACAGTGCCGGCAGATGTTCAGCACAGCTGGGGGGTCATGGAGCGTCTTTGGTTTGGCAGGAGAACAGGAAAAATGGAAAATAGCACGCATGCCTTCCGAGGACGTGGCTTGTGCTGAGCACCTTGTGTGCAGGGACCCCAGCAGCACCACCTCTGGGACGCAGGATCGTCCGGGCCCCGTCACGCCGCTCGCCGGCGACGGCCCCGTCCCTCGTGCTGGTGGTGCTGGGAAAGAAGGCGCCTCGAACGGCAGCGCTCTGCGTGTCTTCAGACGCCTTGTCAGAGCAGTGACGGGGCTGCTGAAGGCACATTAATTATTAGTAAAGACTTCTTTCTTTTTATTGCAAGACAAATTAAACAGGAGAAGAAAACAGGAAATGTTATGTGAGATGTTAATCCATGGGAGACTGACAGTAGCAAAAGCCACAAATAATTCGTGACATGAAAATCAGGACATCTAATTTTTGGCTTGTTGTTTGCATTTGGCTTTCGTGCACATGCTCCGTCGCCACTTCTCTAGTGCTCCAATACGGAGGTTTCGGGAGCTGTTAATTCTGGGGAAGGTGATTAAGGCACTTCAGAGTAAATTGGATAAGGGACCACGTTTTTTTTTCCTTTCCTCTTGATGGGAAGAAAGCAAGTTGCTGAATCTCAGTGCTTTGTTCTATAGCGCTCGCTGTCCTCGATCGCACCGCAGGCGAATCAGCACCGTGCAGGAGGCGCCGGTGCAGCCCGGGGGTGCGCGGCGGAGGGAGCGGAGCCTGACCCCGGGGCTGGGCTGCGGCAGCGCTTGTCCTGTCTCCGTTCTGACAGGGACGCATCCAGCACGCGTCGTGTCTGCTGGGATTCGGCTGGTACGAAGGAATGTGGCTCTGAGCGCGTCTCCGATGCCAATATGTGGATTGCTGTCCTCTAAAATGTAATGCAACTTAGTTTACATCTTTCCAGCAGTTGCCAAAAACTGGAGTCAGCCCCGTCAAACTGATTTTCATTAAGCTGTTACAGTCATGGAACTGCTGAGGAGAATCAGAGCCATATGGCACAAGGTATTTAAAACGAGGCCTCTGATGACACGTTTTGCCGTTCCTGGAGATGCTGAGCTGACATTGCAGAGGTCACTGATCTGACATGGGGGGGACATCAACAGTGCCAGCAGAACAGACAATAACGAACCCACGGAAAGGAGACGAAGCGTTCGTGGTGGAGGCCGCGCTGCTCGTGTCCCCGCCTGAGCAGACCAGGAGTTGTGGACATTCGGACGTGGGCGTGCAGACCAAGCGCTGCCGCTCGGCTGGACGGGCTGAGCCCCCGGCACGGCTGCCGGCCGCTCGTTGATCCTCCCGCGCTCAGCAAGGAAAGCCCCTGGGAGCCAGCGGGGACCGCGTCCCTCCGCGCTCAGCGTCTGCCGCTCTCCTCGAGCACCTCGTGGTGTTTGCGGCCACGACGTGGGGAGCAACCCTGCCGCTCCGCTTCTGATGAGGCGGGATGAGCGGTGAGGATCAGCCTCAGGCCCGTCAGTTCCAGGAGCTGTTGGGCACGTGTAGGCAGGAGAGTCAGAGTGGAATTAAGTGATTAGAAATACATAAATATTAATTGCTTATGAACTCCCTTTATGACACTTACAGGCGGAAGAAGTTAATAAATCACTGCTAGGACTGACCCACAAAATAGTAATGCAGAGTGTATCTGAGACAAAAGAGGGGGGAAAATGAGCTTTTCTGGAGCAGGAGAAAGCGCTGGTTTTAGGTCAGGTACCCGCACAACAAAGCCGTTCTCTCTGTTCCAGGGCTTCGTGTCTGGAGTCAGCCCTGTGCGGCAGAGGGGTGGTGACGCGCGGGTGCCATCGGCACCGGCTCAGAGCGGTGGCCGTGCCAGGGCCAGCGCTGGCCGGGAGCCGCCGTCGGCCTGTGGCCACGAGCCGCGGGGTGAGGAGCCGCTGCTCATCAGAACTCCGTTCCGTGGTCTCGCGGGGTGCGACCCCGGTTCCCGCGGGGACGGCGCGCTGGGGATGCTCCTGTGGCCCCGGTCTGTAGCTGTGCTCCTGGTGCTCATCTGGGGGCTGCCCTCCCACAGACACGGATTAGGCAGCGTGGAGAGCTGTGCGGGAGTCACGCTGCACAGCATTCGCGTTGTCGGCATCATAACCGTGTGCACCTGTTGCGACGCGTTACAGCCTTGTGTAGTAACAATGGCAAATAAAACCTAACGGGCAATATTGAGGCTAAAAATCCTATAGCTCTGCAAAGTTACTGCCTGGAGAAGACACTAAATGCTGTTCCTGGAAAAGGCTGTTTAGCCCCTGCTGCTGTAAAGGGGGGACAGCAACCCCAGTCGTATGCACACACGTCGGAGGGAGGATAGACTTGGGATCTGTTATCAGAGCATGAAGGGCTAAGCTAACACTGAGCAGCTTTTGATTTACTCTGCTTTTTGCAGTGAGAGTTTGTACTGCGAGCATGGCAAACTGCATGCAAATGAAGGAGATATTACCTGCCTCTGTCTCGGCTGCTGAGTTGAGGTTTAATGAGATTCTTTAGTTTGCCATGTTTCAGCCTGTTTTATTTAAGCAAGATTTCTTTCCTCCACTTTATTTTGCCTTTGATGCAATTTTGCAACACTTCTTGTACTCCTAAAATCATCTTTTGGTGCCTTTGAACGTTTCTCAATGCAGCATTTCTCTAGACAGAGGAAAGGGAGGTTAAACCTAGGCAGATAGCAAGCGAAAACAAGCGAATGTCTTTGCGGAGTCAGAGCGCAAGGGCACCAGCAACGGGGCTCCGAGCGCCGTGTCTTTTGTCTCGCGGACTACAAAGGATAAACCTCTTCCTGGAGCTGGGGGAAGTGGATCTCTGCAGACCGGGAGACTGTGGGTTAGTGGGCGATATCCTGGCACTAGTCAGAAGGCACTGGTGTCCATTGTCCCTCTTGAAGGGCACTGTTCTGTTTGTTTTTACGCGTCCTGACTGTGGGGCGGCCCGCGGTGGTTTCTGGTGTTGTCTGGCTCTGCCGGGCTGGCTCTGTTGGGAGCCGCAGCCTTGCCGCTGGGCAGCCGGCTGTCAGTTCGGAGCTGGGCACCCGCGGTCCTTTCTGTCGTGGAGGAAGTGTGACCGGAGGGCTGGAGAATCCTGCCGGGTCCCCGGTGAGCCGGTTCTGAGCCGCAGTGTCGTCCTGGGGAGCCGTGGGGAGCACACGAACACTGGAACAGCTGCTCCAGAGCAGCACAGCCCAGCAACTCACCCGAGCAATTTCCTTGCATGTCTGAATTGAGAAACACAGCAGAGCGCCCTTCCAGCTTAGAAACACCTTCCTCCAGGTTGTAGCGATGTTTGCGGTTTATAGAAAGCTGTTTATCAGCTTTTGTGTTGCACAAAAGTGGTTAAGCGTGTTTCAAGCCATAAGTGATATACGTCCACAGGGGCCTCATCTAACACATCCTGTCCTGCCTGCCTCCTGTGACTGATTCTGCCTCTTGTCTCTTGTCTCTGCTGCGAACAGATGAAATCCTCCGACGTCGACCAGGAGCTGTTCACCGAGAGCTACTGCAGGGTGTGCAGCGCTCAGCTCATCTCCGAGTCCCAGCGCGTGGCCCATTACGAGGTAGGACGCGCTCGGTACCGGCTCCCGCGGTCCGTGACTCGAGCCCGGCGGGGCCTCGGCTGCTGCCCTCCCAGCCGGCGGCGGCGCCCGCGCGGGAATTCCGCCCTGAAAACTCCGTGTGCAAAAGACTGTTTACTGGTGGCCTCTTACTCTGTAAATGGTGTCGCTGCAACATCGGCTGCCGCGCGGCTGGTGTTCGGTTCTGCCCGGGTTTGCAAGGTCCGGCTGCGGTCCGGCCGTGACCGAGAGCTGGCTTTCAAAGGGACGTAGTTGGCAAGGACGTCAACTAAGAGTTCAGCAAAGCAAACTCAAGGTTTTATACTAAATGTGCTACACTGTGCTTTGCTAGGTTGGAATCACTGTGCAGAGAATAGATTAGTATTTGTGAATGTATTTAAGCACTTAGGAGGCAGGCAAGCCATAAACAATTAGGATATATTAGAGACACGTTAGAACAGCAATTAACAGCACTGCATATCTTCAAAACAAAATTAAATAAGTTCCTATTAAACAAGGGAGGAAATTACTGAGGGATATGTTGCTGTGAAAAATCCTTTGAGAAAGTAAAACGCAGTGCCCGTCCCAGTCTGGGCAGCTGCTCCGGAGCAGCCCTGGGGACGGACCAGGGACACGGGCCGGTCCCTGCGGGGCGCGGGAGCAGGATGAGGAGGGACCAAGGACTCGCGGGTTCTGCGTGGCTTTGCTGCATTCACCGCTGCTTTTGGTCACACCAAGACGCTCGGTGCCTGCAGTGTTCCAACGAAATCAGAGCCTGTGTTGGCAGACCTGGAAGGTGAGGTTTCCCCAAACTTTTGGTCTGGTTCGAGTGGTTAGTGATGTATATGTGGGGAGACATTTGAGTGGCCAGTGCAGACATACAAGCAGCTTAATCAATGTCCAGTGTCCGAGGATGCTGTGCCGCATTAATAAGCAATGCGAGCAGTAGTGCACATTGACTCGTAAGGCACTTTCCATGTCCGCTTCGGGGAGTTTCCTGAGCCGTCTCCCGTGGGTGCTGCTCCGCTGCCCGGCCGTGCAGCAGGGCCCTGGCGGCTGCCGCGGAGCGGCCTGCCGTTGCAGTTTTAGGGACATTTTCCAGGTCTTGATGAGCGGTGCTGCAGGTGCCAGGCTGTCTACAGGAGGCAGAAGCATTGCTGCAGAAACGGGAGCGGCGACTGGGGAGCAATGGGGTACTCAGCCAATCGCTTCTCTTCTGCGCCTGTAACCGTAGGTATGAGCTGAATCATTAATTCATAGCAGATGTTTTTGAAAGGTGGAAAACAACACGCTGTTCTGTTGTATATTGCTAGTGCGATGTGTTGTGCTCGTTTGTCATCCCCCGTGAAATCCCAGCAGACGCTGTCGACATTTGGCACAATAATGGCGCTGCCGGGCTGTGCCAGCGGAGCAGAGGGACGGAGAGCGAGCGGGCTCTGTCCAGCGCTGCCCGGGGCTGCTCTGCGGGCCCCGCAGCCAGAAGGTGCCGTGTCCCCGTGGCTGTGCTGTGACCCCGTGGCTGTGCCGTGTCCCCGCAGCTGTGCCATATCCCTACGGCTGTGCCGTGTCCCCGTGGCTGTGCCGTGTCCCCGCAGCTGTGCCATGTCTCTACGGCTGTGCCGTGTCCCCGTGGCTGTGCTGTGTCCCCGCAGCCACCTCTGCTCTGGACAGGAGCCTCGGTGCCTTGGAGCGTCTGTTCTGCTCACCGCTCTGGAGCATCACACACGTTGTCCCTGTGTCCCCATCCCAGGAAAGCTGCAGACACGGTGAAGGGCTGTAAATCCGCCCGAGGTGTCAGGGGAAGGCGGTGCTGGGTGGTGGGGGCCTGACCGCGGGCTCTCGCTGGCCCGGCGGGGCCGGACCGGCTGTTGTCAGCCGCGGGGCTGCCGGCCGCGCGGTGCAGCATCGAGCCGGGCCGGAGGTTCCCCGGCCGTGTGCTCTGACTGCAGATGTGCAGGGAAACCGCTCTGCAGCGCTCCCGGGTTCTTCCTGACACGAGCTGGACAGACACCCGAGCAAGTGATTTGTAGTGAGTCACTCGGCAGGGGAACTTGGCCTCTTTTTCTACTCAGGCATTGGACAAGCACTATGTGGTTTTTTCCCAGGTACATTAATCATGGAAAATTATTGGAGAATAATTTCTGCGAATAATTCTTGCTCTGATGCTGTTGCATAAGGAGTCGGGTCTGAGCGTTTGCCCGTGAATGCAGAGGCTGTTTTTTCACAGACACCTGCCCAGAAGGTGTTTGTCTTCCCGGCCAGGAGACCAGGTCACGTCTGTGCTCAGAATATTCACTTTCGTAACACCAGGATTCGCAGCGTGACTTCTGGTATGAACCCGAGTTCCGTCCTGTCCCAAAGCACCGGCTCCCGCTGCATCAGTAGGCAGCGGATGTGTCTGCTGCCGTTGCAGTAGATCTGCAGCCTTTGTGCCAGGCGCTGGAGTCCCGGCTCCTTTGTGCCTGCAGAGTGAGACGTTTCTCTGTCAGAAAACGGGGAAGGAGCGTATGAAATGGGATGTTTTTATCTTGCCGAACAGGAATAGTCACTTCCAATCACTGTCTTGTCTCCTTCTCCGAATCATCAACCAATAACTCTTATTTTCTTTTGTACTATTTTGCCAGGAATAAAGAATAACTTGATGTCAGTCGTGCAATATTAAGCGGTATTATTTCCAAGGGCAAGTGTAGTGGAAAAATGACAAAAGAATCAGGGTATTTGCAGCACGTTTTTGCTCCCGGCTTGACATACAGCAAAATACTGCCCTTATTTCATGTGTTCTGTGCCACCGTGTCCCGGCTTGGTCCGACGGATCTGCTGCGCCTCGCTGTCCCTCCCATCCCCGCGAGAGCGCCGGGTGCGCCCTGGCAGGCCTCGCCTGAGCCGTTGGTTGCAGTGAAGCTGCAGGGTTGCAGTTCTTTGCAAATGAGAAAATGCCCTAACGAGCTCTCTGCGCTGTGGTGCTGAGTGTCGCAGGAGGTTGCGTTAAAGATACCGGTTCACTCTGCGCAGCGGCGAGAAGGAGGTGGGACGGATTTTACTGGTTGTTGTCAATGCCCCAAAGATTGTGCATTTGAATATTTTAATTCTTAAAGCAAATTAATATCTTAATCTGTCCCCTGAAGTGTCAGAAAGCTCCCCTCCTGTTTCTGTACTGGAATGCAGCATCCAAACACGGGTGCCTGGTACAAGCCCCGCTGGGCAGCAGCTGGCTGCGCTGCCGGGCGTCCCCGCGTGCCTCGGCTCTCCCTTCCCTGTGGAGATCAAGGACAGGGGCATGACCGGTGAGACAGAGCATCGCAGAGGGCAGACGGATGCGTTTTGCTCCAGGCGATCGCGGCCAGATGTGCAGTGCTGGCTGGTGGAGGGTGCCCAGATGTGCGCGATGCTCCTGCCTCGGCCGCCCCCTCCCGGTGCTGGGGGGGGTGAAGGTGGGAGGGCGGATGAAGTGGCGAGGCACACGTCTTCCTCCCGGGCCTCTTTGCGCCAGCCCCAGAGACCGCGAGCATCCCGCAGCCATCGACCTTTTGGCTCTGCTTTGATGGCACAGGCACATGTGCCATTCAAACCCAACTTTGAAATGCAAAGATTGAATTCTTTTGTTTTTAAATGACATCCGTGGGTGGGAGAGCAGAAGGCAGCCACCCGGAGCCTGCACCTCATGCAGAGCCTGCTTTGAGGACACGGGAGGGCCGCCAAAGGCCGCGGTTCGGAGCACGGGGCTCTTGCACCGGGCTCCTGTGGCTTCTGTCAGCAAAGCTTTGCTGTTCAGATGCCATTCGCCCCTCAAAGGTGTCGCACAGAACAGCCGAACGGCCGCCCTGCCGTCAGCAGCCCTGGCGGGGGCGCCCCGCGGGCTGTGCCCCCGCGCCGGGAGGGAGCGGGTCGGGGCGCAGGGGCGCGGGCGGCAGCCGGCGCCGGGGCTGCTGAGCGCGAGGAGGCGCGCTGTGCTGCAGTGCCACTGAGCGCTGTGCCGCAGTTTTCCCTTCCCTGTGCTCCTGCGTCTCCCCTTCCCGGGAGCCGGAGCCTCTGCTGCTGGGTGCTCTCTGAATCACCCACCATTAACGCTTCCTTCCCGCTCTTTGAGACGGGCTGCACGGTTTTCAACAGCTAAGCTTTCTTAGTTAGCTCCGAGTCCTCATCCCTGTGTGAAGTGTTTACAGCCATTAGGAAGATGTTAACATTTATTTTCAAGTTTCTCCTTGAAAATCCTGCAGCAAAACTAACAAATATGCAAAGTTGCTCTCAGATTCCACCCTGAGCTGCATATTCATCACCACATTTGCTTCCTAAGCTGCTATAGCACTTTTCTCTGTTGTTGTCTTTATTGCTTCAGGTGTTCACATGGTGCTTTGCTTTTTCATTTGAAATTCCGAGGTACACGGGGTCTGTTGGAAAAGAAGCCCAGGAAGGTGTGGTTGGTTCACCTTGCAGATGAAGGAGTGGTGCTTAAGCGCTCGTGGTGGGGCCGAGTGGCTGGGAGAGGGCAGAGGCGAAGTTCATCAACATTCAAATGCAGAGCAGATGGGGAGAACAAATGAAGCGCTGTGCCCTTTGGCTCCTCTGGAGCTGAGCGCCCTTTGGCTCCTCCGGAGCTGAGCGCCCTTTGGCTCCTCCGGAGCGGAGCGGAGCGCCCTCGGAGTCGCTCGCCCTGTCTGCGGAGCGAGGCGAGCGAGCGCTATCGCCATCCTCATCAATGCTCCTTGTCTGCGCGGGGCTGGAATGGTGCTCGGGTTAATCTGTTGCCAGTCGGGCTGCCCTTCTCTGGGAAAGCGCATAACGTGATGGCTTGTCTGAAGGAATAATAAACATTGTTTACTATTGGCACATTAGCGCCTTAAGGATCGAGATGTGTGTGCTCAGAAAGGCAATCCTGTGTCTGAAATATTAATGCAGTGCAAGAGCACATACTCTATTTAACAAAATAAATGCTGCACTGGAACATGAGGAGCTGGAATGTTCCGTGTGGTGCCAGCTCCTCGCATGAGAGGCTGCAGGTGTTCCAGGGCGCAGGAGAGGAGGGGCCGTGCTGAAATAGAGACGGCCCGGGGTCCGCGGGGCCGCCGGCGTTGGGCGCGTTGTGGCGGGGAGCGCGGCGCCTGCTGGCAGCGCTCTCCTGCGCGCTGCTGCTCGCCGGCCGGCTCCTGGCGTGCTTTGCCAACAGTGACACGTGAATACCTGGGGGACGGAGGAGGAGGGCATGTCCTGCCTGTTGTCCCTGTGTCCTTCCCACATCTGATAACCTGCTCTGCCGTGGTGCACACGTGCTGTCCGGTTTTTGATGCCCGCCCAAATGTTGCTGTTATTCTGCAGATTGTGCTGATGTTTGGTAGGAGAACTTTGGCTTGAGGATTAAAAAAAACAGGCTAAAGAAAACTTTTCTGTGGTTCAGCTCCGAAGACGATGGAGGTGCTGTTCTGCTCTCTGTGTGCACACGTAGACCTTGCCTTGGTACCTGGTCCGTGTCGTGCTTACAGCAGCCATTAAGGTATTTTGAGGCAAACGTGGCCACCCGTTGTACGTGGAAGAGCTGGGTGGGTGTTGGTGCCGTGGTGGGTACCGTGCTGCCTGTGCTCGGCGTGGTGTGCGGAGTCACCGCGCAGCACCAGCTGCTGGGTCACACCGTGCTTCGGGAAACCAACGCAGGTTCAGTGGTGCTTTACAAGGCTCCGTGTTACTGCTCTGTTGTCAACGTTAATGGCTAAGCATTATTTTTAATGCACTCTCAATGTCTAAATCTATCGCTAAATAGCAGCAAGAGCAGATAAAGCCCTATCGTCGAGCTCCCTTCCAAGGCACTTCTGTGCAGAGTCCCGTTTCTGGCCAAAAATAGCTGAGAGTTCAAAGGTATTTTCAGCATAGTAGTAGAATGCTCGGGGAATGGGACCCTGGGGGTAGCAGTAATGGAGAGGCACGAGGGACGTCACGTTAAGCCTGCGTGGAACACAAGGGATGAAACGATGCTCTGTTGCCCAAGACCAGCCCGTCCCAGCCGAGCGTCCCCAGAGGTCCCTGCAGCTCCGGTCAGCTCCCGGCGCACAGGAGGGCACCTCGTTGTTCCAGGTGTTCACTCGGACTTTCCTTTGATGTTTCAAACTCGCAGCCCATGTGGATGTGGGTTCCAGGTGTTTCAAAGCACAGCCTCTCGCTGTGGCAGGCCCTGCGACACGCTGCGCCAGCCGCGCGGCTCTCGGCGCTGACCGGCACTGGTGCACTGGGAGGGGTTTGTTTCGGACGTGGATGGATGCAACGGGGGCAGTGGCTGCCGGTGCGTGCTGCCCTGCGCCTGTGTGCAGGGACGTTGTGGTGCCTTAACCGCTCTGTGTCCAGCCGGGACGGTGGTTCTGTGCCGGCAGTGAGGTCCATCTGCCTCCAGCTCCAGTGCCCGACAGCTTGATCCGAGAGCCCTGAGCTGCAGCTGCTCGGCGTCCGCTGGCTGCGGGCAAACTGCCCCGTGTCCCCTCTCCCTTGGCAGCTCACGCTGGGAAGGAGGATCCAGCGGGTGAGATTTTTCTCTTAGGAAGGTGACTGAAGCAACGGCAATGTTGATTGTAATGGAAGTTGTCAGGCTTGGGCAGGATGCTTTGACCTCGTGTGACCGCAGCCGGTCGCTGCTGTTTGCTTGACTTGAAGCTTCTCAAATCCTGTTTTTTGCATTTTTAATATTGCAGCGATGGGGATTTGGGCGAAGCTGCTGGGGGCTCCCGGCCACGTGCACCCGTCTGCGTCGGTGTCCCTGGTGAGGGGCCCCGCGCTTGGAGCTGGCTCGGCGAGCAGGGAGGTATGGTAGCGGGTTTAGAGAAAACCAAATGAGTTAGTGGCTGCTTGGCTGAATAGATCATTAGTAATCACCTTTATGTGTATCAAATCAATGTCCACACCTGCAATACATCTACCTGTTGCTCTGAAGAAGCCGCCTCATGGGGTGAAAATTCAGCTGGGTGCAGCTGGGAATTACAGACACGTATCTGTGTGCCCGGAAAGTCACAGGCACGAGGAGACGCTTTTTAAAAAATTAAGTCACGGAGGAAAAAGAGGAAGTGGATAGAAATGACCATAAATTATAAATGAGGCTTTGCAAAACTTACAAAGGGAGAAAAAGGACATTGGCACCCAGCAGCGTCTGGAATAACAGATGGGAGTTTGTCTCTGCAGCGCCAGCGGGATCTCGGCGGTGGTGGGTGCCGGTCGAGTGGGCAGAGGAGGCAGAAAGGGAAGGCGCTTGCTGAAAATACCCCGTCCTCTGTGTTTTGAAAAAGCAGAGGATGTTGTTATATCACAGAATGAGGAATAAATTGGTTCCATTCCAGCAGAAACGTGGAAGTTTGTTAGGCGGCCATTACAAAATCGGGAACGTTGGGTTTTTTGAGTCAGCGGGTCCAGTAATTTGCCATCAAGTGCTTGGCGAGGGCCGGGCCCCGGCTCAGCGTCGGCACCGCTGACCCCTCGTGGGGCCGCGACGGCGCAGCGGAGCCCCCGGCTCGGCGTGGCCCCGAGCAGAGCGCCCGGAGCGGGGCTGCGGGACGGGGCCTTGGGGACGATGTCACTGCTGCTCTGCGGGGGTTTGGAGGACGGGCTCTGGCCGAGATAACTTCATCTCTTGTGGCGAGATCACAAGTGGGGCCAATACAGATGATAAAGCTGGTGTACGCGCATGACTGCATGCTTCATGGCAATTTAATTAAGGAACTGCCAGCGTACAAAAAAATCAACACAGTACTCACTAAAAGGATTAATAATCCAACCAACAGGCTTCTGAAAAGGGACTTATTATAAACGAAGAGAAGCCTCAGCCATTGGGGCTGCCATTACAGCTCTGGTCTCCGTCTCCCAGCGGGGTCTCTGCCCGGTGCGCTGAGTTTGGCTGGAGAAGGGGGCACAGAGAGGGGTTTGGCTGGAGAAGGGGGCACAGAGCGGGGTTTGGCTGGAGAAGAGAAGGGGGCACAGAGCGGGGTTTGGCTGGAGAAGAGAAGGGGGCACAGAGCGGGGTTTGGCTGGAGAAGAGAAGGGGGCACAGAGCGGGGTTTGGCTGGAGAAGAGAAGGGGGCACAGAGGGGGGTCTGGCTGGAGAAGGGGGCACAGAGCAGGGTTTGGCTGGAGAAGGGGGCACAGAGAGGGGTTTGGCTGGAGAAGGGGGCACAGAGGGGGGTCTGGCTGGAGAAGGGGGCACAGAGGGGGATCCCGTGCCTGCGCAGCCGGGTGACGGGGCCGCTGCCTCGGAACCAGCCCCGGGTCCCGCCGGCTGCTGCGGCTCCCGCAGCCGCGGCATCGTCTCTGCTCTTGCCGCGCTGCTGCTCGCCCTGGGCAGAACTGCGCTGCAAAACTTGATTTATGCAAAATCAAATTGCATTTCATAGCACAATTTAGCTCTGCATTGCCCTTTTATGTTTCAGGGTTGAATTGCCAGGACGCTGCTGCCTCTGCCACAATCCTCTGTGTTCAAGTAGATTTGATATAGCTAGAAATGATCCATTTGTTTACTTTTATTGATGAGCTTGCTTACAACAAATAGCACATGAGCTTGCAGTGCAGAAGTCTGCAGCTGCTGTGTGAACAGGCTCTTTCCAAGAGGCAGGGATGCTCCTGTGGTACCCGCATCTCCGCCGCTCCCAGGCGTCCCCCGGGGCGCCTGCGGACACCGGGGATGTCCGATGGATGGTGGAGCCGGCCGGAGCTCCGGGGCCCCCGCGGTGGCCGCGGCCGTGCTGGGCTGCGCCGCCCCCGGCACTTGCCCTCTTGTGACTCTGAGCTGCAGATTCCAGTTGCTTTGTGGAGGGGAAGCGAGAACCCGCGGGGCTGTTAGTGAGCAGCGTGCTAAGAATAATCACTTCGCTCTTGCCTTGCTGTTAGGATGATAAATACACATGTAAATGTAGAAAATACCAGAGATAAAATCGGTGACAAATGGGCTGCGCTACCTCAGCTCCCCGAGAGGGAATGAGATGCTCACTACATGCTTGCAAAGGCCAGGGATGATTTTAAGCTCCACTTTTATAACCATGGTGTAATAAGGCTGCATGAGGAACCATGTAGTTTCAAATTCTGCCAAGCGTAAGTTATGTCTTTACCTTAGCTTTCATAAATCCAAACAAATGCACAAATAAAGGTGAGCGGTGTTTTACAGGAGGCTGAAGCTTCACTGCCTTTTAATGCTGACATGTGGATATCATTTATGTCACAGCTGAGCGCCACAGAAAAGAACACTAGCAATGATTACTGTTAAAATCTTGCCTTTTCATCTCACAGAAAAGGCAACGAAGAACCGCACGGAGTTTTCACCCTCTGAATTGAGCGGGTGGAGGCAGCGCGAGCGGCGCCGTGCGGCACTGGGGCAGCTCACCGAGGCGCTGGGGCAGCTCACTGCGGCGTTGGGGCGGCTCACCAAGGCGTTGGGGTGGCTCACCGCGGCGCTGGGGCGGCTCACCGCGGCTGGGGCGGCTCACCGCGGCGTTGGGGTGGCTCACCGCGGCGCTGGGGCGGCTCACCGAGGCGTTGGGGTGGCTCACCGCGGCGCTGGGGCGGCTCACGCAGGGCGGCGGGAGGGGCGGTCCGGGCTGGCGGGTGCTCCCAGGGCGTCGATGCTCGGGGGAGGAATCAGCTGGAAGTCTGTGGCCCCGTCGTCTCTGCCGTGCGTGTGAGTCTCTGCCCGCGGTGCGCGGGTTGGCGGGGGCTCCCCAGGCGTTCCCACGCGTGTCCTGTCGTTTGTGCATCGCGCCGGCGCCGTCCGGCCGCTCGTCACCGACAGCTGGAGCTGCGGGGTTTCCTGCGCTCCGCTCTGGCTCGCATTTCTAACGCACGCAGGAAGGCGGCTTAGGGAAAGGCACTTGACGTATTTGTCTTGACTGATTTGCTCTATTAAAAAAATTATTGCATGCTCACGTTTATGCATGCAAATACAGCTCTCTGCAAACTTAGCTCCAGGTTCACACCACAGGAAAAAGAATGTTCCAGAACATGGTAATTATAATTTAATATTTTCAAATTGCAAACCCGTGCTCTGAAATTATAATATGGTGCCGTTGTTCTGTGAGGCAATCAGAAATGGAGATTCAGAGAAAACATTTGCATGATAGTGGGTGCCAAGCAGGCCTGGGCTCTGGATGCAGGTACTGAGCGGTGAGCCCCTCCTCCCGCTCCGCCGGCTGGGACACGGGAGCCGGAGCCGCTGCAGGTCGGTGCTGGGGACGGTTGTGTCTGCGCTCCTGCTGCAGAAGCTTTTAAATCTTGTCCACGTTTTGCCAGTCCCCAGATCGCCTGGTTGGCGCTGCCATGCCCAGGACATCTCTCCGGCCCTCCTCATCCTCCCCTCTGGTCAGGCAGGGTGGGAGTGCCCGGCGCGTCCCTCGTGGGAAGGGTCTCCTCCGGGCGGCCACTGGGCTTCTTTCCTAGAAATGACGGTTTATACCCCTTACAATCTATTCTTCCGTAAGTGTGGGAGCTGTGGATTTGTATTTGCACATGTGCATCGGGTCGCTGGCGATGCCGTCCTGTCTCTGCAGCGCAGTGACCCGCGTCTTTCCATCTCTCCCGCTATGGAAATGGTCCGAGAGCAAGCGCTGCTCTTCCCCTGCCGCCTTCCCTCCCGCTGTGTCCGCGAGGGGCTGCAGCGCGGCGCGCAGGGCGGCGGGGTGACCGTTTCTCCTGCTGATGCAGGTGTCACGGTCGTCCCCTGTTCGTTCCGGCCCGGCAGGGAGCTCTGTGAGGCCACGGTGAACTGCAAACGTGCCTCACCTGGGTCTTTCCCCTTTTCTCCTTCCACATTGGGTATATATATCAAGGGGATGTGAGGTCTTGCTGCGGATTGGTGTTGTATGCACAGCAATAGAGCCTCTTGCTGTTGTAACTTCAAATCTTGCGTCTCCTTGTGCTTTGTTTTGTTTTCGCAGAGTCGGAAGCACGCCAGCAAGGTCCGCCTCTATTACATGCTGCACCCCGTGGACGGAGGCTGCCCGGCCAAAAAGCTCCGCTCAGAAAACGTGGGTATAGTTTAAGTCCCTGTTTGCTCAGCTGCTTCGTGAGTCATTGACTCTGCGCTACAACATTTTTCCTGTTACAGCCACAGATGATCAGGTACCCAGAGGTAACATTTAGTTGAGCTGAAATGCTAAGTAACTGGAAATAATTTTCAATGAACTACACAAGAAATACGGTGTGCATCAGCAACAGTAATTGCATTTTTAGTTATTCAAATGTTATTGCACTGGAAAAAAGTATGCTGATAGTAAATATTGGGCATTTGCTCCGTGCCGGGGCTGCGGGTGCACCCCGTGCTCCTGCAGGGGCCGGTGGGTCCCAAAGGCTCCTCGCGGACCTTTGGGCTCCGTCTGCAGTTCTAACACATTGCAGTCGTCGTCCTCAGTTGCATTCCAGTGAACAAGCAGACCTGAGGAACTGGACCAGCTCGCAGCCGCTGGTCGGGCAGTAAAACGAGACTAAATTTGTAAGGGGCTGATTCACAGTGAATTATTCATCCAGCTCTTTCCCGTGTTCTGGGGCTGGTGTGAGAGCTGCTGATGAGGTTCCCAGCATCCAAACCATTTCACATCTGTGGGCGTGTGACTGTGACTTAATGCTATCAATATTTAGTGAGATATCTTCTAATTAAAAGGAGAAGCACGCAAGTTTTGCCAAAGGAATCCAAAAGCTCCTTCACACAGTAATTAAAATTTTAGTGGAACTTTTATGTTGCACGCAGGGTAATTGCAGATGCAATCCATCCCTTAACAACTGAATCTCGCAGTATTTTTACCGAGTTATTAATTACAGACTGTGAAAGGTACAGTGGCCATGCTCACATAGACTTGGAACACGGCCCTCTAATGAGCTTTGTGACGTCTAACAAGAAACCACGTCTGCGCGTGGACCTCGGCGCACGGACGCGGTGGCCGAGAACCAGACAGACCCCAAATGGGTCAGAGCCGACCTGCTCCCCGTCTCGTCGGTGAGAAGCGGCGTGACTCTGGTTGCTGCTGCTCCGTGGTGCCCGGGCAGCCCTCGGGGTGACCTGACGGGTCTTCGCATTCTAAAACTGCTCCTGTGTCA
This sequence comes from Columba livia, assembly GCF_036013475.1. Taxonomy (NCBI): domain Eukaryota; kingdom Metazoa; phylum Chordata; class Aves; order Columbiformes; family Columbidae; genus Columba; species Columba livia. The sequence continues at coordinate 385,725 of NC_088626.1, forward strand.
AACGCAGCCCGTAGTTAACTCGCGGCTGGCTTTTCTTCAGAGGACACGGAGGTCCCGAGATGCTCCCAGAGTTATCAGGCACCGCAGATTTAGATACCTGCAAGCTGGCACCCGCTTTTCGTTTGTGCCACAAGAGACCAGGCTCTAAAATGGCAGTGCTCTCATTTCAGACAGAGCGTTACAGAACGCAGCTCGTTAGCAGCAGCACCTTCACGCGCAGGAAATTAACTCAAATTTAGAAGGTACTTTGCAGTGCCTGGAGTGCTGTGTTTTATATGGCTATATTTCAAGGGTGTGTATAATCTTTTCTGCTCGGTAAAACCTCAGGAATGAAGGCAGCAGATTGGTATCTGTGGGCTAAACCCTTACTTTTCTGAGGATTGCTCAAGGAACATCCAGCACCGGACTGCGGCCGCCTGGTCCTGTGTGCGGATTATGCCTTTTAGCAGCTTGTTAACAGGCATATGAATGACTGAAGTTAATTCTGTTGGATGCACAAGGCTTGCTTTGAAGTTTATAATGTTTCTCAGGAAGCTCTGGGAACGAGGGTGGCGTGGCGCAGCTCTGCAGCGGGGCGCACGGGCAGCGCAGCGCGGACAGGCGCACGCTTCGCCGCCGGCCCGCGGGCGGGTGGTCGTGCTGCGGTTCCGGGGGCCGGTCGCCCCGTCAGGGCTGCGTCTCCGCCAGCCAGCGGGACGGGGTCAGCGGGAGGAGGCTGCAAAGGCAGAAATATTCCTCGTGCATCAGCTGCCTCTGTGCGGCATGGGCTTAGAGAGCGTCGGTGTGCGTTTGACGGAAGCTGAATTGAGATGTTAGTGCCCGTTCGCTGCTGCTGCTCTAGACCGAGCTGGGCGCGGGAGCGACGGAAGTGGCAAGGGTAGAGGGAGGAGAGCAAGTGGGGGTGCAGAGCATCCCTGGGGGTGCAGGAGAGAAAATGGGGATGCAGGAGAGAAAATGGGGGTGCAGAGCATCCCTGGGGATGCAGGAGAGCAAATGGGGATGCAGGAGAGCAAATGGGGGTGCAGAGCATCCCTGGGGATGCAAGAGGGCAAATGAGGGTGCAGAGCATCCCCAGGGATGCAGGAGAGCAAATGAGGATGCAGAAGAGCAAATGGGGGCACAGAGCATCCCCCGGGATGCAGGAGGGCACACGGAGCATCCTGAGCAAGAGGCGATGTTATTTTGCCAGCTGGCTGCACAATCCTGTCACCGCGGCGTCACTCAGCGGATGACAAAAGACACCCAGGTCGGGTTCCCCCAGCCCATCTGGTTACAGGTAAAACAGCCGCTGACAAATGAGAAGGCATAATTACCCTTCAGGGCTGGATCAGCCTCGGGCGCCCGGGCAGCTCCGTGCAGGGAGTTTGGGTGCAGTTCTGCGGACTTGGGTAAATGCTTCATAACACTCAAGCTCAAGCATAGCCTTAATTTTTTCTAATGTGTATTGTTTTTAACAGCAGCCTGTGTGGGAAAGTAGGTTGGAAAGGAGAAGATGTCAGTGAGGAGCAGGCAGGCGGAGGGAGAGACCCTGGTGTGCAACGCCGAGCGTGTCGGCTTTGCCAGCGCGCTGTTGGAGGCTCTTGGTGTGTTACCAGCACCGAGGATCAATGGAGTCTGGGAGTCTTTTACTCCGCTCTTAACTTTCAAGTGATTTCCCTTTGAAGACATAAAATATCTTGAGAGAAACCTATTTAAAAGAAGTGCAAATTATACTCAGAACAGTACTTATCACCTCTTGAGATTTCTCCCTAAGGTTTAAGTTGATTTATAGTTAACAACAACAAAGAAGTGATGAAAATCAGTCTTTTTTGTAATTGTGCTTATTTTAGAGGAGAAAATGACCTTAAATAGCGGGTTGGACGTCGACAGCGTGGCTGGTTTCTCTCGCAGGTGTCGCAGAGCCCCTCGCTCGCCCTCTGTTCTCAGTGTGGATGTGACACGGCAGAAGGGGCTGGTTTGGGCTGCCCCGACCGTCCCCTGCCGCTGTGCCACCGCGGCCGGCGGCACGGCGTGCTCCGCGCTGGCACAGCCCCGCCAGGGCCGAGTCCCAGCGGGATGCGCCTGCAGCTCGTGGTGAAACGGAACGGCAGCTCCCGCAGCAGACTCGTCGTCCGGTTTGACTGTGTCACAGCATTGGAATACCTGCTTAAAAAAGAAAAGGGCGAACAAAGCGTGGGCGCGCGCGTCCAGGTGGCCGGTCCCCGCGCGGAGCTGCGCCCGGCACAGGGGCCGGCTCTGACCGTGCTGCCCCACGCAGCGCTCGGCTCCGGCCTCCGCGGGGTCTTGCTCTGCACACAGCAGTATTTTCAAAAGAGATCATTTACAAACTGTGCTCAGTGGCCAACACAACGTACTGAGGTCTTTGGGAAGGCGAGGCCGTGCACGTATGGCCCTAAATGTGATTACCATTTCCTTTGTGGGATGGATTGAATAATTCATTGCGATTAATGGTGCAAATGTGCTTTTTCCTCTGCTTATTTGCTGGCTGTACACTTACCCGGTATCTGGGGAAGCCGTTTGTCCGTAAGCACTGGCTGGCAGCAGCAGCCGTGTTTTGCTGACAGACGTTCAGCCCAGGGGCTGCTGGTGAGCTCTTCTCCCAAGGCTGGAGACGATATTCTCATTAAATGGGGATTTACTTGTAAAAATGAAGATGCGGTGATTAGTAACTGTGAGGACAGCCGCAGGGTGAGCGGGGTGAGCCGCGCTGGGGCAAGGGACGGAAACCCCTTGGCAACCGCAGCCTTGGCGTAACAACCCGCGTCCTGTCTCCTTGCTCCGTGGCTGTGCTTGGTGGGCTTATACGCCTCTTTTTGTCTGTGTTCTTGTCTCCACGCAGGGCAGTGACGGTGACTCGGTGGACAAGAACAAATGCTGCACGCTTTGTAACATGTCCTTTACCTCAGCAGTGGTGGCTGAATCGCATTACCAAGGGAAAATCCACGCCAAAAGGTTGAAACTGTTGCTAGGTGAACAGCCAGCGCTAAAGGCCACAGGTAGGTCCGGGGCAGCGCTGGACCGGGGGCCGGGCGGCATGGCCGGGCGGTGACCGGCAGCAGCTCCTGGTTTGCGGTGCTGCCGGGGCGACCTGTGCCCGCTGTCAGGTTGGTGGATCGGGGGCGGTGGATCAGGGGCAGTGGATTGGGGGCGGTGGATCAGGGGTGGTGTATCAGGGTGGTGGATCAGGTTGGTGTATCAGGTTGGTGGATCGGGGCGGTGGATCGGGGCGGTGCATGGGGGGCAGTGGACAGGCTGGGGCTGCCCGTGTGCGGGAGCCGCGGCGCTGGCTCCGCACTGTGCAGGGTCGGGCTCGGTGACGATGATCCCTCCTCTGGGCACAAGCAGCCAAACTGTGCTCTAATTATCAAAAGTTACGAGACAGCTCAGCCAGTGTGGTTAATAAACTTTTTGTGTTACTGTACAGAACAGCATATCATTTGCTTTTACCTCAGAGGGAAATCTGGTCTTTAAACTCTGTTGGATCGATTGTCTTTTGATTTTTGCCCAGGTGGGCATTCGTCCTGTGATTCCGATAGTGCAAGCCTATTAATTTTCGAATCTAAAAAGTCCGATGTTGGAATCAGATATTTTAACCATCTTATTGTCTGCTTAACTAAAAAGCCCCTTCAAACCACTAATATACTGTGCAACAAAACTTCCTCTGTGCTCGAACAAAGTATTCCCCGTGCCTGCTGGGCCGTGCTCCCGATGACAGACGCGTTTCAGTATCACTACCAGCGATACTTCGGTCCGATGAGAATAGAAATCTAGCTGTGCGTTTTACATCCTGCCTACCAGGACGTGCATGAGCCCCGGATGTGGTTAAATAAGGGGGGGCTGCCTCTCCGCATGTGTTTCGGTTGCTTTTTTGACTTTCCAGACTGTGGATGCCGATGCACAGAACGTCGCTTGTCCTCTGCCAGGGCTGGCTTGGGAAGCGTCGCCGCCTTTGCCTGAGGGAGCGCGGCAGTCGCGCCAGATGTTCCGTTGCCTGTTCTGGCGGAGGAGCGCGGGCTCTGTGTGTTTTTCTCACTTTGGATGGTGGGACCAGTGGGCGCAGGCTCTGGCTGAGCTGCACCGCGTGCTCCGGGCGCCAGGGGCTCTGCAGCCGGGTAACCACGGGCGGAGAGGAGCTCCGGGACTCACCAGCTCGTCCAAACTCGTAATCTGGAAGGTGGAGCTGAGCCGCGGGATTCATTCATGAGCACCTCCTTGCTCTGCAGTGGTTCTCGGAAACGCCCTTGGGACACAGCGTGTTTCTGGGCGTCCTGCAGAGCCACCCAGCATTTTCCACCCGGAGCTTTTAGTCCCTCCGAGCTCCAGGTGCTCTGGTGCTCAGGGTGCTGGAGCCGAGCGTGCGGCTGCTCTGCGGCGTCCCGTGCCGGGTGTCACGCGTGCCTGTGACACAGCGTGGGGCTGGTTCAGGTGCGGGGTGTGCTCCGGGTGTGCTGGCTCAGGAGCGGGTGCAGAGCCGCAGCGTCCCGCTGTCCCGCCACTGGCTGCCGAGGAAGCGGGTTGCGCCGTTCCCCGTTGTCGTGCTCCGTCACTTTCCCGTTCTCATGCTCAGTTCCCAGTTCCTGGAGAGGCAATGATGAAAAGCTGGGTGCCATTTAAATGTGGCTATGAATAAAAAGCTTTGCATGCAAGAAATAAGTCAAATGTCAGTTCATTGCCGAGTACTAAAGTGTTTCTAACTTTATATTTTGCTTCTTGCGGCAAAGTAAGACATTCTCACTTCCCTCCCACAGCAAAAGCAAACGTAAGGCAGACTGGATGAGCTATTTAGCATTTTGAAAGACCTGAAATAGTCCAACTAGCAGCTTTTATGTTTGTGTTTTAGATGGAGAAATGTTTTTAACATTTGACATTTTGTGAGTGTTTATTATTAATTTTCGTGTCGCTGCTCGGGGAATGATGGTGTTTTCTGCCCCGTAGTAGTTACGTAGTGCGTATCAGAACGATAAATCCACCCTTGTGGAGAAGTCGGCTTTCAGCTGGTTCTCTTCAGGAGGGTTTGGAAGACACGGGATGTTTTCATTAGTTGCCAGGCTGGGTTCAGCACACTGTAGGACTGGTGGCAGCTGTAAGCGCAGCCCGGGGATCGTGGCTTTACCAGAAAATCGTTAGTATCACAGTATCACAGTATCACCGTGCGTTTGGGATTGGAAGGGCCCTGGAAAGCTCCTCCAGTGCAATCCCCCCATGGAGCAGGAACACCCAGATGAGGTTACACAGGAAGGTGTCCAGGCGGGTTGGAATGTCTGCACAGAAGGAGACTCCACAACCCCCCTGGGCAGCCTGGGCCAGGCTCTGCCACCCTCACGGAGAAGAAGTTTCTTCTCAGATTTAAGTGGAACCTCCTGTGTTCCAGTTTGCACCCATTGCCCCTTGTCCTGTCACTGGTTGTCACCCAGAAGAGCCTGGCTCCCTCCTCCCTCCTTTCTCCCCCTTTCTATCTTGATCCCCATGAATGAGTCCCCCCTCAGTGTCCTCTTGTCCAGCTCCAGAGCCCCAGCTCCCTCAGCCTTTCCTCACACGGGAGATGCTCCACTCCCTCCAGCATCTTGGTGGCTGCGCTGGACTCTCTGCAGCAGTTCCCTGTCCTGCTGGAGCTGAGGGGCCACAACTGGACACAATATTCCAGGTGTGGTCTCCCCAGGGCAGAGCAGAGGGTTGTGTGTTGTGTGTGCTCAGAGTAAACCCTGCTGTGGGCAGAGGGCTGTGCGGGGGCTGTGCCGCGGGGCGGGGGCAGTTGGGGTGGGCATGGGGGTGCTGGTGGAACCCCGAGCAGAGCGCGGGTCCCTGGTGGGGTGGCTCCGGCACGGCGCTGGGGGAGCACCAGCCACGCCGTGGGCTGGATGCGCAGCCCGGGGCGGCGCTGCGGCTGATGCCAAGCGGCAGAGGATGCTCGGTCGCGTTTCCTCAGCGAGCAGGAGATGTCACTGCTGCGGACACCACCAGCTCTGCTGGCTGCAGCCCCCGGCGGCACATAACGTCAAACAAGGAGAAAGCTGACCAAAGATCTGACAGATATAACTTGTAGCCTGGGGCCTGGAGAGCAGCAAGGCAAATCTGTCACAGAGCTCCTGGGCTGCCGTAATACCGGTTGCTTATACTGGTCCAGATGCTCAGTCCCAGTGCCCCGTCTGTGCCCTGGAGCTGCTCAGCATCTCTGCATGGGGCAGCTCTGGACACCAACACTTTCCCACAGGGAAAAACCACCCCTTGGCACAAAAAGATGTGAGTGATAGGCAAGCTACGCTTGCTCTTCATGAGTCAAGCACATGCGAAGTCTGCATGAGCTTAGTTTGGCCGGGCAATGTTGCTGTTCGCTGGTTTTCTCCTCAGTTGCCGTGTGCTGGCCCTGGCTCGGCTCGCTGGTGTAATTGCGCTGCTCATGTCCCATGCACCTTGGAGGGGCTGGGGGTGCATTCCTCGTGCTGGAACTGCGGCTGTTAGAAGCACAGCCGTGTCCCCCGAGCCCGCCGCCCGCCAGCGGAGCCGGAGCGGGACGCGTGCGAGCCCCGTGCGCCGCGCGCTGCGCCGGGCGGAGGGAAAGCTGTCCTGCACGGCGCTGGGTCAGTGCCGACGGCGCTGTGGAGGGCGGGCAGAGATCGGGCGGTGGGATCCTGTGGCGGGGAAATGGATCCTAACGAGCGGGCGGTGGCGAGACGGCAGAACGAGGAGAAGAAATATCTTCTGCGGGAGCCAGTTGTGCGATCGCTTTATTAACTGATCCCCCAAAGAGTCGTTTGCTCGTGCTGGCGGCAGCGAGGCGGCAGTTGTGCAGGTGTTCCTGCAGAGGTGGCTGGGGGGGTGACGGTGCCTCCCCCAGCCCTCCCGGCCACGACACTCGGATACCTTGGCAGGTGTCATCAAAAACAATAGCAGCTTATAAACCTTGTAAATGGATAAGGTGGTTGGTAACGTTATAGGTAAGATACAATTTCCTTGAGGAAAGTTAATAGACATCCATCCCGAGCAGGTCAGCGGAAGATTTGCAGCAATATTAACTTTCCTGAGCCCCAGAGACAATCACTGAGGCTTCAGTTTTAATTACATGTCTAAATATATCCCTGTCTTGCTCGGCGCCGCGTTCCCGGAGTCAGACACCGAGGAGGGTCCGTCGCCTGCCCGCGCTCGCCGGAGCTCGGCGGGGACAGCGGGAGCCTCGCGCCCAGCGCTGCTCCTCCCCCGTGGAATTGCCCGGTCCTGTGCCGTGGGGAGAGGAGGTTGTTAATTATTTAGACATTTCATCTGGAGAAGAAAAAGAAAGCCACATAAAAGTGAATTTTTCAATGAGGTGCGATAATGAAGTGCTAGTGACTTTATAGTTTTGTATCCAAATATTATCTGAGCTTTATTTTACCTTACACCGTTTTCCCATAGGTTTGTGATTTATATTGTACCAAGTAGGAGAACTCTGGCGGACAAGGTGCAGCTCCATTGTGTACATACCGCTTACCCATTTTCTTTGAAATCTTCTGGGGACGATGTGTGTGTCCCCAGGTGGCCTCCTGCTGAATCTGAAGGGCTGTGGGTTGCACTGGGGCCGTGGGTGGCTGGCGCCCGTCCGTTCTCAGTGTGGAGACATGAGAGTGAGGGGACTGGCTGCTGATTGTTCGTTCATATGTGACAATTTACATCTACTTCAGCTTTCCCTGCTCTTTCTGAGACTAAGTAAATTGAAAAATAAGAATCCTGAGATAATGATAAACCTGTCTCTATGTTGAGAAGTGGATGGCTTTGCATGTTTTGATTATTCTCCACTGGCGATTCTCCCTGGAAGCAGCAATTTCAGCGGGAAAGTGGAGCAGGTTTAGTCGCTAAGCCCTGTAACTGCAGCGCCAGCATCCTCCTCCCAGCCGGTGAGATGCAGGTAGCGGGGGAACAGTCCTGCGCTGTCCTTTCCTGCGGCTTTATTTTAATGAGAAATGGTGTTTTCCCAAGCAGCAGCATCCAGCATACCCAGTGGGCCGCGGGTGCTGCTGCTCGTGGTCCCCGTCCCCAGACAGCAGCTCCGGCCTGCGGACGCTGACGTGCGAACGTTTCCCTCCGCAGAACCCAGCCTGGGCTCCCTGAAGCCGCACGCGGACGGTCCCGCGGCGGTGCCGGCGCCGCACCCGCGGCGAGACTCGGACCGGTACTGCCAGCTCTGCGCCGCCTGGTTCAACAACCCGCTCATGGCGCAGCAGCACTACGACGGCAAGAAGCACAAGAAGAACGCGGCCAGGGCCGACCTGCTGGAGCAGCTGGGGAAGACGCTGGACCTGGGCGAGCTGCGAGGTGAGAGCCGGGGCCGCGGTGACGCCGCTCGTGCCGCTGCCGTCACCGCTCCTCTGTGCAGGGGAGACCGTGGTGCTCTTACTGCTTTGTGAGCTTCCTACTACCGTTTAAAAAAGAGTTGTTTCCTTGGTATTTCTTTTGCCTCTTCCTAAAGTAGCGCCCTCCATTAGCACACGCTTTGGTTTCCAGCAAACGCGGCTTGGCCCCGGGGGCCTGGGGACGTTTGCTGGAGGCAGCTGTCCCCCCAGCTCCATGCGGCCCAGCGGGGCATCGGCTCTCCCTCCTGGTTTAATTAGTGCTTGTAAAACACCGCCATGGCCCCGGGTCAGCCGCAGGAAAGAGCACCGAGCGTTTGCCGTGGGCATGTGGAACACGAGTTTTCCGTGTTCCTGCTGCAGGGAGAGCAGCCGCGTGTCTGTCCATCCCGGCTCCACTCTGCACCCACAGGGCCACCCAGATGTGGGAACGCACCCCTCTGTGACCCCCCCGTGCGGAGCTGCAGCCGCGGCCCCCGAGCACCCCCAGTGCCCCCAGCGGCAGCCCGAGGGCTGGCTCCGTCACTCTGTGCCCGCTGATGGAGACGTGCTCATTTGTACAAGCTGAGATGCGGCTGAGGTCTGAACACAGCTCCTGTTTGACACAGACCTGTAATTACAGGAGGAGAGGAAGGAGCCTCCTGTTGGAATTTTTCTCTGGGGTCCTGGCTGCAATCCGGTACGCGCACAATGTGTCTGACTGCAGCAGGCTGAGGAAAAAGTGCAGGTTTGATTTTCAGAACCATGCGGGAGGAGAAGTCTGGTTTGCCAGCAAGACAGTGCATTAACATTTTAAAATACCTTTCTTCCCCCCTGCTAAATGAAATAATTTTCCTTTAAATCCTAATGACTATGCAGTATGTTGTGCGTTTCTTGATTTCAGATAAACCTTGAAACGGTTATCCAGGTCCTTCGTGTGCTACCCAGTGTGACTCACAATGCCATGAATGATTCATGTGGCTGAGTCACTGCCCGCTGTTGAAAACCTGCGGGAGAGAAAACCTGGGACAAAAACATGGAAGGGCTGGGCACTTTGAACTGTGCCGAGCTCCAAGTGGCGGAGGAGGTCGTTAACTGTAAATAAATCCATCGCGAAGTGGTTTTATTCATTTAGCTTCCGCTTAGGAGAGTTGAAACAGGAGGGCTTTACATCAGCCGGCTGGTTCTGCGCGTGGCCGGGGTCGGCAGGCGAGTTTGGCGCGTGCAGGGGTGCAGAGCCGCGTGTGGCCGCGCACGCCTGTCCCCAGCTGCGGGCTTTGCAGGTTCATTCGGCGCTGAGCTGCGGGGCTGGAGCAGGTCCCTGCAGGCGCATGGGGCAGCAGCCAGCACAGCGAGGTCTGCCTGGTGTCCGGGAAGCGGCCTTGGCTCGGCAGGCGGATCGACTCCGAGTTGAGGGCAGCGGTGCCGGTGGTGGCTCGGGTGCCCGGTCCCACGTTCCCACGTCCAGCGGCTGGTGACGGGCGGCGCGCGGAGGGGTCGCAGCCCTGTGCTGGCTTTGCGGCCTGGCTGTTCAGCAGAATGCAAACTCCTTCCTTTCCCCACTGCCCCCGTGGCTTCTCCCGTCACAACCTAAATATTAATTCTATTTTGACTACTGTGAGAGACGAACGTTGGATGCGTTGAGTGAGCCTGGAACAGGCAGCGTGGGCTGAAGTGAAACATTCCAGCAGCCTTTGATGTTTTGATAATGGTTATAATAAAATATTTATTGATAAATACGAACGTGTATTTGGAGAAATAGGAATAGAGATGTATTTTTGGACAAGTGATATTTATAGGAAACAAAAGCATTGATTCTTCTTGCCAAGTGTTCATCCTGTGATTTTGAAGTCTTATTTTCTTCTCAGAAATGAGAAAGAGGAGGGAAAACAAAAAAGGAAGAAGAGAGCCCAGTCAGAGCACCGTTTCCCTGTACCGAGTTAAAGCTGATACGTGAGTGCGCACGGGGCTGTGCAGGGACTGTGTCCGCGGGGCAGCCCAGTCCCTGAGCGGCTTCGAGCAGATTTCAGCAGCCACACGGTCCAGGATCCCGCACGCCTGAGGGCACGAGGGTGGACACCCCGACCGGAGGGTCAGTGAGGGGTTCCCACAGAGCCGCGTCCCCTCGCTGTGCCAAGCCCAGCCTGGCGCAAAGGCTGTGGTGACAATTCTGGGCTCTCCCTGCAGCCTGCGCCGGTCCAGCAGCACGGAGCACTGGTGGCTCTGTCCCCGCAGCCTGTGCCGGTCCAGCAGTGTGGAGCACTGGTGGCTCTGTCCCCGCAGCCTGTGCTGGTCCAGCAGCGCGGAGCACTGGTGGCTCTGTCCCCACAGCCTGCGCCGGGCTCCATCAGGTCACATTTCACCAGTTTGGCTTCACATCTGGTGTTAGTTGAGCGCGGGTGGGCTCTGCGGGGACAGACGCCTCACAGCACAGGTGGCCCAGCCTCGTTCATGGGGGGCTTAATTATCGAGGGACTCTGCTTATTGCTGGTGCTGAGGCAAAGCCATGCAGCCAGGTGCTGTCTCTTTGAAGGCTGGTCTGGGCTTCATTAGGTGGATTCAGTGTGTCTTTTCCTTTTCCTTTTCCTTTTCCTTTTCCTTTTCCTTTTCCTTTTCCTTTTCCTTTTCCTTTTCCTTTTCCTTTTCCTTTTCCTTTTCCTTTTCCTTTTCCTTTTCCTTTTCCTTTTCCTTTTCCTTTTCCTTTTCCTTTCCCGTGCGTGCACCTTTGAATGAACAAAATGCGCAGAAGACTTGATGATGTTCAGACAGAGCCCCCTTCATCTCGTCGGTGTCTGTGACCTCTGTGCGTGACAGCAAGCAGCTTGCGGGGGCGCCTTGGGCTCTCTTTGGTGGCTGACAGCGAGATGTGCGTTTTGCGTAGCGACAGCGACAGGCCCGGGGCCGACCTGCTGTCCCCGGAGCTGATGAGACAGATCCTGCCACCCGAGTTTTCTTTCTGGGGGCTTGGTCCCTGGTGACCACGAGAAGCGTCAGGCCCTGGAGCGGGTGCCTCTCGAGGGGTTGTACTGGCAATACCTAAAATAAAACACCGCCGCCTCTGCAGTGAAGCAGCATGGGGACGGTGCACAGGATGCTGTCATCCGAAGCCGTTGTGTTTGCAGGTAAACTGTCGCAGTTGCAGGTGCTATCTTGAAAAATCAGGCCAAGAGCTGAGTTTTGTTTTCCTTCTCAGCTCATAATTTCTTTGTATGCCCTATAAATACTTATTGTTCTATGCTGTCACTTTTGGTTAGTAAAAAGCAATTTAACAAGTACTCCCCTGGAATGCATTTTAATGCATTTTATGCAGAATGACATTAATGACTTTACTTGTTAATATTTTATTTAATGGCTATAGGAGCACATTCCGTTTCCCATGAGTGCACGTCGTGGTGCAGGGCAGGGAATGCCGCTGTGTGAGGCAGAAAGGCAGATGTGCATTCGGACGGGGACGCGTTCCCAGCACGGGCAGCTCTGCGGGGACCCCGTCCTGCTGGCCCCACCGCGCTGGGCACGTTTCACCCAGCCGCGGTCAGCCGAGCTGGCAGTGTTGGTGAGCCCCGCTGGGACCACATACTGTCCATTTTGCTGTTCTGGAGGTGACTGCCCGTGGTTTCCTCTGCAGCTGATCCGAGCCCGGTTTCCTCTCCCCGTGTCTCGTTTTGGTGGAGTTCCTGTCACACTCGTGGTGTCCCCGTACGGGTCTGTCTCGGGATGCCGGATTTCAGCTGTAACTCTAATCGCTGGTGGCGTTTCCACCTACACAAGTGATTAAGATTCAATAAGGCTGCTGTTAATGTATGCTGTTAAATTAGCTGCTGAGCATTAGAACCTTATTACCTTAATTTAAAGCGTTACCAGTTTCTGACAGCCCGTCCTGGTCCCCGCGTGGCCCGAGGGCCGGCGGCAGCGCGGTGCCATCGCAGCCCGCGTCCCCCCCTGGACCCGTGTGGTTTCTGATGTCTATGAGCTTTGGAAGGGGAACAGGAGCTTTTTGTTGGGCCAGATTCTTTGGTGAGAGATGTATGAGGTGTTAGACGAAGTGGGACTGTTAGTGCTGCTGGGTCTGAGGCCCGAGAAAAGAAAGGTGAGTTTTTGGGAGCCCGTGGGTACAGCCGGGGAGTGGTGTGTGTGTATGGCCTATGCACGTAATGCTGGCAGGCACAAACTGATCTAATTTGAGAATGCCATGTATTACTTGTTCTAAAAGAATCGTTTAAACTATTTCTGCAAAAAAAATAACACTGTGGAAGGTGAGAAGGGACTATTGCATGGTGCATTAAAACCGTTCCTAAAGAGCACAGCGGTGAAAGTCCCACAACGCTGCTGTTTCTCATCAGAGCCCTTCAATGAAGCGTGAGGTGGTGTGTCGGGATCTTCGCGGAGGTGAATCAGTGCGGAGCAGAAACCCGACTGCAGGGACCCCCCGAGCCGCGATCCGTGTGCCGGGAGGACGGGACAGGAGTCACTCAGCATCAGCGGTTTGCTGCGGGGCCGATGGACGTGTGACGCCAGTGACGCTCATGCAGTCTGCGAGGCCAGGGGAACTATTAGGATGTTAAAATACAAAAGAGAGGAGGAGAGAAGAACCCGCTCTCTGACACTCAGGGTAGTGAGGGAGACAACAGCGTCAGAGGACTGGGAGCACTTACATCTGCGTTTAAAGGCTCAGTGCGTGTCAGGTTTTGCCTACATGGCGGGGTAAGAGCGCTCCGGTTGCCGTCTCGCTGTGTCCAGAAGGGAAACAGGCATTTAATGTACATTGAACCGCACTCTGTCTTTTCAGTGAAACATGTTAGATGAGGCAGAGAAGTGGCTGTTTCTGTAATTCTGCTCCGAAATCGCTGTACTGTCTTCCCAAGGTGAAAGGATGATGGAGATAGATTGTAGGTAGGCTGCGGGGAGGAGAGGAGCGAGCCCCGTCCTGCCGGGTCGCCGCCGGTGTGCCGACCCTCCCTCCCTCCCCGTCGTGTTCCAGGTTTGCTCCATTTGCAGAACCCACAGAGTGTTTTGTTTTCCTGCTCTTTGCACGGGGAAGAAGGGAGAAAGACATTAACAAGGAAAAGCTTTTGCAGAGGTGGAGCAGCTTCCCCAGCAGCGTCGTGTTCTGTGACTGCAAAGGCCATTATGGAAGGTTTAGGGTGAAAACCATCCAACGTTAGCGTGTAAATAGTTACTCGGTCTCTCATGTTGTAAGCAGGCTAACGTCCTCTGCAGAGCGATTGGGGGCGCGCCAGGGCACTCAGTAAATTCTTCAGAAATGGACCAAACTCCACGTTTTCCCAGGAAATCGGAACTGACACAGTTCAAGAACAGTACCAGCCGTCCCAGCAGCCACCGGGCAGCACGGGCGCTGGGGAAGGGGCCTCTTCCCCCTCGCCTCTGACTCTGCGGCACGGCCGCCGGGCCCCTGGCGTTAGATGTTCAGCTTTTCAGAGCCCTAAGGAATTAAATCGCACCCCTCAAAGACCCTGCCACTGCACCACACAAAGGCCCCCGCCACCGCACTGCAGAGCCCCCAAAGCCCCCATCACTGCACCCGCAGAGCCCCCAGAGCCCCCGTCACTGCACCCACAGAGCCCCCAAAGCCCCCGCCAGCGCACTGCAGAGCCCCCAAAGCCCCCGTCACTGCACCGCAGAGCCCCCAAAGCCCCCGCCACCGCACCGCAGAGCCCCCAGAGCCCCCGTCACTGCACCCACAGAGCCCCCAAAGCCCCCGCCACCGCACCGCAGAGCCCCCAAAGCCCCCGTCACTGCACCCGCAGAGCCCCTGCCCTGCTCTGTGCGTGCACAGTGAGCGCCGCATCTGCAGGGGATGTCTCAGAGATGTGAAACTTGATCTCAGCTAAACGTGCAAAGCACAGGCCGATTTTGTGGGGTTTAATTCTCCAGCTCGGTTGTTTTCCAGCGAATGTGCCAAGAGACAGTTTCTGGGACTTTCCTTATAAATTGCTTTGCAGCTTCTGTTTGAGATGTGCGTGAATCTGCTTAATTGCTTGTGTTTCACTTCCCTGCAATCTGTGCCCGGCGGCGGAGCAGCGAATTGGGAGGGAGATGCTGTTTAGACCAGGCACTTCTCCTGCGCACAGACCCACGGGTGCGGAGCTTTGGGGGTGGGTGTCTGTTCCGGGGGTCCCGCAGCCCCTTCTGAGGGTGCAGCTTTTGCCCTTTGTCACCCGGGAGCGGGTCGGGCCGTGTCCCCGTGTCTGCTGCTCTGGGGTGTCGGTGTGTTCGCTCTGGTGCTGCTGACACCGTTGTCTGTGCTGTGCTGGCGGGAGACGAGCCTTGCACACGCGTGTGAGCTCTGGGGTCCTGTCCCGTCTGCTCCCACGTGAACCTGCGCAGGCAACTGCACTTGGATCGTGTTCTCTGCAACCGAGGTAGCAATAGCACGAAAGGAAGCACGTTTACCTGGAAGATCACTGCGGCAATCAAATAGCCAGTGAAATGGGAAGCAGCAGAGGCAGTTGAGAGACCTGTCAGAAGGTGAAAAAACAAACTCCCCAGACCACCGCAACACAAAACCAACAACAAAGGTTCCTAATAACACTCGTGGTGTGAACCCACGGAGGTGTTCTTTCTCGTCCGGCAGTACCCAGCTGGCCAGCAGCAGGAGCAACAGCTTTATAAATAGCTGGTTTTCTTGTCCCTGCCAAGGGCTGCAATCAGCAAACGCGGGCTGCTCTGCGGCGGGGCTGCGCACGGGCGCCGCAGCCGGGAGAGAGCCAGGCTTGGGCGGGCGGCTCCGACCTCAGGGCGCTGCGAGCACCGAACGCGGCTGTTCGCTCCGTGGCGACGCACAGTGGATCCCTCGGGGGGAAAAGGAGTTCCTGGGTGATCTGGCTCCTGAATCCTCCTTACGAGGAGTTGCTCTGGACTGTGCTCGCCACCAGCCGGAGGAATAAGTGGGGCCCCGGCTATTGCTGAGTCTGCGTGCGATGGTGCTGTGGGGAGTCTGGGCAGAGGGGTGCGGGCACAGACCTGCGGCACCGCGGTTCCAGGAGGGATTTGCCTTTGGACCTGCTCGGTCTCTGCCCTTCATGTTCCTGTAGGCTTCTCTAATGCTTGGATACCCTGGCCTGGGAAAGTAAATAGAAGGGTTACTGTAAAGACAAATGTCTGGGAAACTGGAAACCAATCTGGGGTCTGAGTAGCTTCTAATTAGAAGTTTTTTTTGGGAAAGTGGTTTGTTGTTTTGTGTTTTCTCCTCACACCCCTCCTTTCTTCAGCCGTTTTCGCTCCTTTGTACTCTCCAGCTCGTTTTGAATCTGAACAGCATAGCCCAGGCACGGAGGTGGTTTCCCCGCTCCGAGCACCATTAATGACTCCAGGTTCCCTTGCAGGGCTGAAGCGCAGCTACACGTGCAGCGTCTGCAGCGTCACCCTCAACTCCATAGAGCAGTACCACGCGCACCTGAAGGGCTCCAAGCATCAGACCAAGTGCGTATCCTCCTGCTTTTCCCCGCGGCCGCTGCCTGTCCGTGTCTGCCTAAATGAATATATATGTAATAATGCTTCACACTCCGATACCGCGGCCGTCTCTGCGGAGCTCCGGGTGTTCTGCAAGCACAGATACCGGCGGCTCCTCCGTGAGGAGGAAGGCAGGGCTGAGCCCGGCGGGCTTCCCCGGTCCCACCGGCGCAGAGGGCACTGATTGCTCCTCATTCCCTGCCGGTCGTGCCGTGCCCGCGGGCATCCCGCTGGCATCCCGCTGTCGGCTCACTGCGCTTTCCTGCCGCATTTCGCTGCTGGAGCTTTGTCCTGGTTTCCTGGGTTTTTGCTGCAGACTCTGGGTTCTCGGAGCTGGGATGGGGGAATCGTGAGCCCGCAGATGTCCCGGACAGGGGCTCCTGCTGACCGGTGAGGTGTGTTCAGGGCATGTTCTGCTGCCCTGAGTGTGCTCCTCCTCTCCTGCAGACCCCTCCTCAAGCCTCATGCCCTGGCTGAGGACGTGGGGAAGGGTTTGCGGTCCCTCCGCGCTGAGACGTGGCAGAGGATGCTGGGGGACCCACACAGCTGCCCCTGCTCCCCTTGCACTGAGCACCTGCTGCTTTGGGATGCAGGAAGGCGAAAGGGGCTGCGGTGACCCAAGACATTAACCATGTCTGGTCCTGATGCCACAGGCATTTGTGCTTAATGATACCAAGTTCACAGCTTCTTTCATGTGCTAAACCTCAGAAGAGACACTGGGAGTGTAATGGGATTAGGTGTTTTCCAGTGGAAAGGTTTATGTTGTGATTTAGAGCAGTTATATATTACCCAACCTTGGGAGTTGGAGGGAGTCTGCTCTGCCAATTAGTACAAATTATTAAAACGAAGTGATGAAGATACATGGTACAGAAAGCAGATTAATGAACTAATCTCTCTTAATACACTTACATGTGAGCTTTGGGAACTGTTTCAGGCTGAAGCACTCAGGACTGCCCAGATTAGAAGAGGGATACAAAAGGTTCATTAGTTACCGAAACACTTCAGGTGGCTTTGTGGGCAGGCAGAAAGGTGGGGCAGGATCAGAACCAGCAGTAAGTACGAATATCTAGTTTTGCTTAAGCTACCGCAAGATAAACTCAGACCTTCCCAGCTGGTGTTAGACCGTCCCCGATTCCTGGGGCTGTTTGCGTTGGCGCTGTCCTGCGTGTTCAGGGAGCATCTGAACATCTTCCAGACGCCCCGTCCGGGCCCGGGCGTGCGGGTGCGCTCAGGACCGGAGCAGGTGGGACGTCGTTTGTCCTCCCCCTCCCCCTCCCCGTGCGCATTATTGGTGCTGCTGGGGTTGTCCCAAAAGATAAAGGGGTTCAGCCCAAACTGGAGCAGCCTGGCGGACGGGAAGCAGAGACGCGCAGGAAAGATGTGCTGCCTCTCGTCAGTGCCGGGAGAGCAGCTCGCATCCCTGGTTTACACCCACACCTTCTGCTTTCACTGTGCACCCACCTGCCATGAGCAGTGTCACCTCCACTCTGGGACGGCTCTGCAGAAAGATAGCGCCTTTTGATTTATTGCTTTCCCAAGTGGTTTCTGCCAACTCACTCGGCCAAAATTTGCAAAGACTGAGGATCTTTCTGCTTAACCTCCTGCCCTGCAGCTGGAGAGCGGGCCCAACGAGGAGTGCGTTCGCTGCAGAGCTCGGGATTGAGCGGAATGTCTGGGTAGGAGTTGAGATGATGATTTAAGGACCTTCCTCTTTTGCAAATTAATGTTCTTATCAGTCTTTCTAAATTTAGTCTCTTATCATTTATTCATAATGACTTAAATCTGTTCCCGAGAGATTTTCATGGGCATTCAGTACAAGAGGAAACAAAGTAATGAATTCAAAAGAAAGTGTGTTACAAATGTAATAATGGAATGACAATTAGAGGCGTGTGTCTGACCAATTTCTGTGGGAAATCGCTCTGATTATTCCATTTCCTCGCTCCGTTGTCCGTTCTCGCCCGGGTTGCTGTGGGGCGCGCGTCCTGCAGCGCCGGCGGGAGCGCGCGGCCGCGATGGAGCCGCAGCGCCGCAGCAGCTCTGCGCACCCTGTGATTGGTGTGCAGCCGGATGGTGCTCTCCTTGCTTAAAGCTGGTTTTGCAACTTCATTGTCCTCTGAGTGGGACGGAGGGAATGGGCTACCTGTATCTTTTATCCGAGCTGGTTCTCCCCATGGTCTATAATGCTGGTCCCAGCGCAAAGGGACGTGCAGCCCGAGCTCCACAGGTTCTGACAGGGCTGCAACTGGGTTTTTGTAGCTTTCTATTACCAGTTACCTCTTCCATACAAAGGAAGTGAATTTTGGAATCCAGAGCAGGTACTGGTGCCGGGTCTCCAGCGCCGCTGTGTCCCAGAACCCGGCTGGCTGGTGGCAGCGCCTCGGAGACCCGGCGACCACCTTGGCGAGTGTTTTGGCCACCGGGTTTGCTGCTCTCATTGCCGTTGGTCAGTGTCAAGACTGTCCTCGTCCCTAGACCTTGGTTTGGAGCGAGCGGATTGCAGTTGCCACGGCAACAAAGCATTTCGTGTAGCTATTCTACTTCACGGAAGGAGAAGGATTGTGCTGTGGGTCAGGCTGGCGGGGAGGTGACGGCAGAGTGGAAGCTGGTGGCACCAAAAAATACCAGGCGGATGAGTCTTCGCAAAAGCTGCTTTAGTGTGAGGAATGAGTCAAGTTGTGGATGTTTATTATAGTTCTTGAGAGCTCTCCAGAGAGCGGCACACAACCACGCTGCTGCCAGAGCCGCTTTAAATAGCCCTCCCTGCAGCCGCCCTGCAACTGCTGCTCAGCGCAACGCGGGACTGGGGCTGCATCACCGAACTGGGGCTCCATCACGGGACTGGGGCTCCATCACGGGACTGGGGCTCCATCGCAGGACTGGGGCTGCATCGCAGGACTGGGGCTGCATCGCAGGACTGGGGCTCCATCGCGGGACTGGGGCTCCATCACGGGACTGGGGCTGCATCACGGGACTGGGGCTCCATCGCGGGACTGGGGCTGCATCGCGGGACTGGGGCTGCATCACGGGACTGGGGCTCCATCGCGGGACTGGGGCTCCATCGCGGGACTGGGGCTCCATCACGGGACTGGGGCTCCATCGCGGGACTGGGGCTCCATCGCGGGACTGGGAGCTGCATCACGGGACTGGGAGCTCCTCCGTGTCACTGGGAGCTCCATCATGATACTGGGAGCTCCTCCATGTCACTGGGAGCTCCATCGCAGTACTGGGAGCTCCACCATGTCACTGGGAGCTCCATTGCCGCTCCATGCAGGCGCTGGTGCTGCCGGAAGGCTGAAGGTGTCTTGGCTGGTGTTTTGGTGTTGAGTAAAAGGGCAGGAGGAGGTAGCTAATATTGAGCTGGTCCTTATATTTCTGGCCAATGAATGTGCAAAGCAAGACAATGTCTACTGGCTCCCGTTCTTTTTCCAGAGAGCAGTTACCTTAAGCTGTATATTTGAAAATAAAGGAAGAATGCGTCCTTTTTCAATCCCATCGTGAAGTCAGGAATCGGGGCTAGAGTCAGATACAGGAGAATATTTCTCCTAAGGCGTCACGAATCCGGCATCCGGTGCATTTATGGCAGCGGCCGGGCCGTGTTCCTCGTCGCTCTGATGGGAACGCGCACTCGCTGCTTTCCAGCGCCTCAGGGAGGCGCAGCTCCGGCTCGGGCGCTGGTACGCGGCGCTGGCGCCTGTGTGCATGGAGCAGGCTTGGAACTCTGGAACATCTGCAGTGGGGAGGAGCGCTAACGTTTAATTAGGGATTTATGAACTGTGCAGAGGTGATTGAGTCATTGTTTGACTTGCTTTCCAGAAACAGGAGTGTGGTGTGGTGGTGTTTGTTGTTTTTAATGCCCCCCCTCCCTCCTCCTCCCCCAAGAGTGACGGGCAGCAGGACGCACAGCGAGGTGACGGCGGTGCCGGTTCCCGCACCGGTGCCCACGGTCGGCACTGGCAGCTCCCGTGGGCACCGGCGGCAGCTGGAGCAGCGGCTGGGGAGCTGCGGGAAGGAGGGCAGGCTGGCTCAGATACGGGGGGAATCCCACGCCAGCCTTGCTCCTCACCGTGCCCCCCAGGCTGAGACAAGCAGAGCTTCCCTTCTCTGGTTATGGAAACCAGAAGGGTGGAGACTCGCTGCTCACCCTGATTTGCAGCAAACAACAGACAATTAACGTCCCGGGTAGTGTGAAAGACGCAGAGGAGATCCAGGCTCTGGGTCAGAGAAGTGCTCCTGGGGGCTGTTAAAGGGGTTTGCACAAACCTCTCCCCTCCTTGGAGCAGCAGCAGGGGCGGGGGCTGGGGACTGCGCCCATCGCCGTGTTTGGGGACGATGCTCCGCAGGGTCCGGGGCTGAGGGGGACGAAGGGACCAGAGGCGCTGATTCCAGAGCACCAGAGCCCAGACCCACAGTTGATGTAAGTGCCATCCCTGGGCCAGTTGCGAACACATTGAACACTACGATAACGTGGCGGATGGCGAGAGCTGTGGCCGGCCTCGCCGTTCCGCTGGCAGCCATCGGGGGCTGGGACCGGCCCTGGTAATTAGGAGTCTGACGATATGGGGATAATGACTCCTGCTTCCATAAAGAAGAATTTTGTCTTCTTGCCTTTATTTTGTCTCTTTGATCAGCCAGACCTCTCTGCCCCATCTAGAGCTCACAAATGTATTCCGGGGTTTTATAACCACTCATTTACACATTCATAGATGCTAATACCCGTCTGGCTTTCCCGTTCAAAGTCGTGCGCTCTGATTAATGTCAGGAATTTTGCAGAGAGGGGACCCATGCCGCAGCTGTCACTGGGCTAAAATCAGTTCTGTAGGGGTCTAACGGTACCAGAGGGTGCAGCACCGAGTCAAAAGGGCGCCCGTGGGCCGGGAGGGGCGTTTCTCTCTGGGGCTGTTCCGCGCAGCCCCTCGCCCGGTCGGGGGCACCCGGTGCTGGACGTCCTGCTGAGGACGTGGCTGCGGGTTTGGCACCTGCCGGGTGTTCTTGGTGTGTTCTGGGTTTTGCTGGTTGAGAACGCAGATGTCTGATTGGAATAGGGTATTATTGACATAAGCTGCTTGGCTATTCAGACATCCGCGCTAATCAAAATATTGTGAATATTGTGCCTGGAGAAATGTCGCCCTTCCCCGTGGTTGCATTTCCCTGTTCTATTCAGGCTATTTTAGAAAGCGTGAACAGGCGTTTACAGCCCGTGCTGGCAGCAGCGGGTTCCTGGCCGCGGTTACTGTGGTGGTGAACATGGGGACAGGTCCCGTGGCTCCGCCCCCCCTCGGTGCCGCCGTCCCGGCTCCGGGCGCTCTGGCAGTTCACGATGTGCCGAAACCAGGAGATGGGCAGAGGGAGCTCCGGCAGCTCCCGGCCCGACCTCGTTCCTGTCGGATTTGATGCAAAATGTTGCCTCTGTTTCCCCAGATGCTTCCAGCCCCCGGCGCCCAGAGGCCGAGCACCCCCCAGGATGAACGCGCCATTTGATAGAAGGTGTCCGATAAAGTTCAGGAAATCACATTAAATACTTGAGTTGTACCATATGCTTCACAGCAAAGCCAAGTGATTTTGTTCTTACCTTGACGGCTGCAGGTTTGTTGGTAGCAGTAACAGTTTCCATGTGCTCTCTGTAGCACATCGTGGCTGCTGCCTTTAGAGCGATGATAACGCCAGAAGATGAAGAGTTTATAAAGGGCAGATGGAATTGAAAGGCATTTTAATTTGTCATTATTTCAGTTCCAGGAAGCAGCTGAATAATTACACTGTCTATGAAGAGGGAGTGTGTAATACTTTGTCTCATTATAGGATTGAATTGCCTCCCTTCCCTTTTATTCTAAGTGAAAATAAAGGTATCCCCGATACCTTCAGTTTTGATCATAATTTGAGAGCCCCGGAGTGGCTGGTGCAGCTTTGTTCTGTGGTGCCAGGTGTGTGGATTAATTGTCTGGATGTAAAGCACAAACGTTGACCGATGTCCCCAAGCGTAAACCTGAGCTCCTCAGCTCTTGCTGGAAGAGAAACTCCTCACTGCCCAAAAATACGTTGAGTTGAAAACAAGGCAAGTTTTGCGGGGTTTGCTGAGCAATTAAACAGATTTAAATTGAAGACCTAAAGAAAGTGCACTTGCTTCAAATTGCTGCATCAGTTTTCTTTCATAAAATACAAAACTCTCCTTAAAATTTCAGATGTGTTTTGGGTAGAAGGAGCTAGCTTATGTGTTTTTTAGAACTGCAGGCTCCTCGTTGCTCACGTACCTTCCTTTGGTCACCGGGAGAACGTGTGCGGGTCTGGCCCCGCAGCGGCGGGCAGCACCCGGTGCAGCCCCGGGGGGCGGATCTGGGGGTGCGGTGGGAACGTCCCGGGGTGCAGAGGGACCAGCTGTGAGCGGGGGGTCCCCGAGGTGCAGAGTCACCAGCTGTGAGCGGGGGGATCCTGGGGTGCAGAGTCATTGGCTGTGAGCGGGGGGTCCCGGGGTGCAGAGTCACCGGCTGTGAGCGGGGGGATCCCCGGGGTGCAGAGGCATTGGCTGTGAGCGGGGGGATCCTGGGGTGCAGAGTCATTGGCTGTGAGCGGGGGATCCTGGGGTGCAGAGTCATTGGCTGTGAGCGGGGGGATCCCCGGGGTGCAGAGGCATTGGCTGTGAGCGGGGGATCCTGGGGTGCAGAGTCACCGGCTGTGAGCGGGGGATCCTGGGGTGCAGAGTCATTGGCTGTGAGCGGGGGGATCCAGGGGTGCAGAGTCATTGGCTGTGAGCAGGGGGTTCCTGGGGTGCAGAGGCATTGGCTTTGAGCGGGGGGATCCTGGGGTGCAGAGTCATTGGCTGTGAGCGGGGGATCCTGGGGTGCAGAGTCATTGGCTGTGAGCGGGGGATCCTGGGGTGCAGAGTCACCGGCTGTGAGCGGGGGGATCCCCGGGGTGCAGAGGCATTGGCTGTGAGCGGGGGGATCCTGGGGTGCAGAGTCATTGGCTGTGAGCGGGGGATCCTGGGGTGCAGAGTCATTGGCTGTGAGCGGGGGGATCCAGGGGTGCAGAGTCATTGGCTGTGAGCAGGGGGTTCCTGGGGTGCAGAGGCATTGGCTTTGAGCAGGGGGTTCCTGGGGTGCAGAGTCACCGGCTGTGAGCGGGGGATCCTGGGGTGCAGAGTCATTGGCTGTGAGCGGGGGGATCCAGGGGTGCAGAGTCATTGGCTGTGAGCAGGGGGTTCCTGGGGTGCAGAGGCATTGGCTTTGAGCGGGGGGATCCTGGGGTGCAGAGTCATTGGCTGTGAGCGGGGGATCCTGGGGTGCAGAGTCATTGGCTGTGAGCGGGGGATCCTGGGGTGCAGAGTCACCGGCTGTGAGCGGGGGGATCCTGGGGTGCAGAGGCATTGGCTGTGAGCGGGGGATCCTGGGGTGCAGAGTCACCGGCTGTTAGCGGGGGGATCCTGGGGTGCAGAGGCATTGGCTGTGAGCGGGGGGATCCTGGGGTGCAGAGTCACCAGCTGCGAGCGGGGGGATCCTGGGGTGCAGAGGCATTGGCTGTGAGCGGGGGGATCCTGGGGTGCAGAGTCACCGGCTGTGAGCGGGGGATCCCAGGGGTGCAGAGGCATTGGCTGCGAGCGGGGGGATCCTGGGGTGCAGAGGCATTGGCTGTGAGCGGGGGGATCCTGGGGTGCAGAGTCACCGGCTGTGAGCGGGGGATCCCAGGGGTGCAGAGGCATTGGCTGTGAGCGGGGGATCCTGGGGTGCAGAGTCACCGGCTGTGGGCGGGGGGATCCTGGGGTGCAGAGGCATTGGCTGTGAGCGGGGGGATCCTGGGGTGCAGAGTCATTGGCTGTGAGCGGGGGGATCCTGGGGTGCAGAGGCATTGGCTGTGAGCGGGGGATCCTGGGGTGCAGAGGCATTGGCTGTGAGCGGGGGATCCTGGGGTGCAGAGTCACCGGCTGTGAGCGGGGGGATCCTGGGGTGCAGAGGCATTGGCTGTGAGCGGGGGATCCTGGGGTGCAGAGGCATTGGCTGTGAGCGGGGGATCCTGGGGTGCAGAGTCACCGGCTGTGAGCGGGGGGATCCTGGGGTGCAGAGTCACCGGCTGTGAGCGGGGGGATCCTGGGGTGCAGAGGCATTGGCTGTGAGCGGGGGGATCCTGGGGTGCAGAGTCACCGGCTGCGAGCGGGGGGTCCCGGGGCGCCGGGGGAGTCACCTCTGCTCCGTTTCTCTCCTGCAGCCTGAAGAACCAGTAGAGGCTGGGCAGCCGAGGCGAGGAGCCCCCGCGGACGCTGCTGGGCTGCGGGAGGGACTGGTGCTGTCTCGGGCAGCGATCCTGCGTGGATTCGATAACTAACGTGTAATTAACCTCCGCTTGGACAAATACATGGATTTTTTTTTTTTTAATTTTGTGGTGAGTTAAACTATTTCAATGGATTTTTTTACCCTTTCAAGATAATATTTATTCAGCACAGAGTCTAGAGTACGATAACTATCCTGTAAATACAGCACCTAATCGTCACTCATCTTCAGAGACGGTGGAAACAGAATATTTTACTTTTTCATATTTATTCTTAGATCTCTCCCAAGAGTATAAAATTATTCTATCACGTTTTCCATGGTAGTGATGTAATCACTCTTCAACCAGAAATAAACACACTTCTTCACCTTCTCCAGCATGGGTTCTGTCAACACAGCGAGAGCAGCAAAAAATGAATCACAGGGATTGCATAACGGATGAATTCTTTTCCTTTCCTCTTTGTCTTCAGAGAAACAAACGGTTCGGTGGGCAAAGAGAACTCAATGCGAGTGTAAACCCCTTTTCCTACCAGTAGGATTCCTACAGGCTGGATGGAAGCTCTTGGCTTTATCATCTTTGCTGATGCAAACTCAATGCCAGATGTGAGCCTGGAGCAGGCGGCCGTTGTCCAGCGGTGCAGCCGTTGTCTCTGGAGCAGCCATCGGCCCCAAGCAGCCATCATATCATCCCGGAGCAGCCATCGTCCCTGATCAGCCATCGTCACCAGAGCAGCCATTGTCCTGGAGCAGCCATTGTATCATCCACAATCAGCCATCGTCCTGGAGCAGCAATTGTCCCCAGTCAGCCATTGTCCCAGAGCAGCCATCGTCCCCAATCAGCCATCGTCCTGATCAGCCATTGTCCCCCATCAGCCATCGTCCTGATCAGCCATTGTCCCCAGGCAGCCATCGTCCCGGAGCAGCCATCGTCCTGATCAGCCATCGTCCCTGAGCAGGCAGCCCCCCGGAGAGCTGTGGGAAGGACGGCGGGACCGAACTGCCGCAGTGGCCGCAGTTGCCGGGTTGGTGACGTTTGCAGCTGCAGGGACTGGCGATGGGGACAGCGGTGAGGCGGCGTGCAGAGGCTGTTTTGAGGACACCAAGGCTGAATCACCGCGTGTCCCCAGCGCCGCCCTTGCCGCAGCCCGGGAGTCGTGGCAGCGTGAGCCCTCGCCAGCGTCCGGGCTCCACACCGCGGTACCAGCGCTGCCGCACCGGTGAGTGTCGCATTGGGGCAGAATCCCCCGGGGACGGAGATTCCGGTGCTCTGGGGCGGCAGCCCTGCCGGTGGCACCACCGGCACAGGTCGGGCCCAAAGGCTTTAAATGCAGCAGGACGCGCAGTGTGCTGCAGCCGTGTCCACGGTGCGGCAGCCGGGGCACTCAGCGGGACAGGGAGCGTTCGGAGAGGGACGTGTTGGGGACCCCCGGTGCCTGGCGTCCCTGGCTGCCCCCCTCGCTGGGGTCCCGCTGATGGCTCCACAGGGGCCCCATGGCCGGGACCGTGGCTGGAGGGTCCTTGCTCACGGGGAGAAAAACACTAAGGGATTTGGAGGGAGAAAAAAAGGCCTGAAAAGCACTTTTCGTGGTCCAGGAGGAACAGTGTTTGTGCAGAGCCCGGCGGGGTCCCGGTGCGCGGGGTGCTCGGCTACAGGGAAGGTGTGTGTTTCTCCCGGGCTTTGGGGAGGCCAGGGACACAAGTAACTCTGCCCACTGCAGAGAGGGAGCTCACGGAGATTGTAGGTTTTCTACTGCAGTCAGCACAAAGAGACCAGGTTTCTTACCTGACCCACCGCAATGCAAATTGCTGCAATAAACAGGATCCGGTTTCACGCAGGGACTGTGAGCGATGCAAACCAAACCTCGCGGTGCCCTGCTACACACACTGGGTGAGGGCACTTTGCATGCTGAGAACCTGCCTTGTGAATGCTGCTACAGATGAAGCACCACTTTTTAAAGAGCAATCTCGCTGGTTTTGTATGTGTGGTAGCACAAGTCTTCTGAGACTGTGGCCATTGCCCTGCTCCTGCATCTCTGCAATAACAGGCTTTGACATCTCCTTCCTGAGCACTGCCCGCAGGCTCTGGTGTCTCTGGAAGGAGCAGCAATGCGTCCGCATCCACCAGTTCATTTCCCGGGAGCCCCAGCAAGGTGCAAATCCGCTTCTGCAGCATCTCGCGGGAGAGCAGTGACCTGCTGCTCCTGGCTCTGCATCGGGAGCTGTTCACTGAACCCCCAGCTCGCCACCATGGCCTGCAGGTCTGTGCGATCAAATCCTACATAGGTGATTAATCTGTGTCCTCCGTCTGCTTCTCTTCACCTTAATAAACCAAAGTGTATCGCTCTGCGTTTTGGTGTTGAGTGGTTCAGATGAGCGTGTCACCTGGAAAACCACAGGTGTGATGCAAATGTGATATTTCCCTCCACCTTGCTCCGTAATATTGCTGGGGAGGAGAGTGGGAACCTACAGAGCTCATCGCAAACCTCGTCCCTCTCACCTCTTCACTGACTTTTGCTGATTCCATGTTATGCGTTTAGAGATGTTTTACACACAAGCGGGGTAACTGGTGCCCCTCTTCGCGCGCGCTGCCGTCCGCAGTGCCTGCGCTGTTCGCATCCCGGCCGCGCTGCGGCAGCGCCCGGCGCTCCTGCACCTCCAGCCTCCCCGTGCGGAAGCTCAGGCGGAGGGAGGTGCCTGCACACGGAGCCGCCGCGCGGGGCTCCGCTCTGACCGCGGCGGCGGCAGCTCGTGTCCTCGCTGAGGGGATCTGAACCGCGTGGGAACACAGACCCTGCTCACGCGCACCCAGAGGCGGCCGGGGCTCGCAGGAGCTGTGCCCCGGGCTGTGCTTGCGCCTCCGTCTGGTGGAGGGAAGGGTCAGATGTGCTGCAGAATCCGATTGTTTACTCTCTGGGGACAGTAAAAGACACTGAAGACGCTCTGTATGGTTAATTTGTGCTCTTGCATCAATGCCTTTCATGTGTGGAGGAGAATGGGTTGTTCACAGCTGGGTAGGCATCTCCTTAGTTTCATAGCTGTGGGGCTGTTTCATTTATTGTGTTTTGGGTAATGACAAGACACCAGTGTTTCTGAAGCTAAACTGGCTCTTTACAGGGAGAATGATTTACGGAAATAGGGCACATCCCTCGTGCGTGCGCGGCTCTGTTAGAGCCTCCTTCCCCCGGTTCTTCCCACAGCCTGTGCATCCCCCCCCAGCTGCACCCAGGGTGCAGGAAAAATACCTGACTTGTGTGCTCAAGTGATCACTGCGAGCTAATTGCAGCAAATTAATGACAGCACAAACACGAGTGCTTTCCCTGGGCAGGCGTGTCGGCAGCTCTGGCGCTGCTGCACCGAGCGGGGTGGCTCGGCCCGTACGTGGCTGTTTGTCCTGCCCTGGGTGTTTGTCCTGCCCTGCCGGGACGGTCCCACGTCCCACAGCCCCGGTGAGCTGGTGGCACGTGGGGTGGGCAGGAGCTGCCCCGTCACATCCCCTGCTCCATCCCTTCTCAAACGCAAACTTCTCAACTAAATCAGTGCACATTCGCATTTGTTGCCAATGCTGTCCTGGTCCAGTCAGCCAGGCTTTGGGCCCGAAATCCTTCTATCTCTTGCTCTTCCTAAGTTCATTAGGCCTTCAAAGCAAGACATAAAAAGACAAATGTCCCAGAGGGCAGCTGCCGCTCCCTGCAGAAGCGCCTGCGGATCGCACGCTCTGCGCCGCTGCCGGGGCTGCTGCGGCGCCCCAGGCTGAGTGCGGATAGATCCGGTGCAGGTATATCAGAGATCCTTGAAAACGGAGGCGTTGCGTCCCACGGTTACTTTAAACTGAAGCGTGAAAACACTTGCATATATTTTCTTCATTTTAAAAAGCCCCCAAACATGCAGAACATCTATTTGTTACAGAACCTAATTTTGTCTGTTCTGGCCAAATGTTTTCCCAGCTTAAAATTCTGTACAAGGCATGAGTCCAGCTCAGCAGCTGTCAGCCGGGTCGTGCCGCGGCACGCACGCGCTCCCGGGGGCAGCGCTGGCGGGCGCTGCTGGCGCCGGGGGCAGCGGGAGCTGTGATCGCTGACGCCCGAACTGTCACCTTCCCGACACGTTTCGCTGGAGCTGTCGCACGTGCCGGCAGCGTTCCTCGGCTCTGGTGCGATGTCTTGGGGGATGTTTCGGAGGTGAGACCCTCACTTTTCTGTAGTGTTTTATGCTCAGACATAATACAGCACAAATAATACATGTGTTGTAACTGGCTGCTTGTGCTCAGCAATAGAGCTCTATGGCAACAGTGTGTGAAGTGACTCTGCCCTGAGACACGCTGCTTAACATGAAGAAATTAATCACGGGAGAAGAACGCTCCTAGTATGTAAGTGGTACTTTCTTGTTTTCAAGTTCATATTGCATCAACTTAATTAGCAAGTCCTGACCTTTAAAACCACCTTTCCTAATCCTCAGATGATGTATGCGAAGGTCTGGGTCCTCCTGGCCGTGCTGGCAGCGTTCTGCACTTGCCTGGGTCCCTTTGGGCTCCTCTCCCGCACGAGGGGTCCCGGGGAGCCCTCCGGATCCGCGGCAGGTCTGTGGGACGGGGGACCCCGTTCGGTGGCCGATCATCCACGGCGCTGGCCGAGCCTCGTCGCCCGCTGCCGGGCTCTGACAGCCTTTGGCTAATAGGTTTTTAATCAGTGTGTGCATTTCAATTTGCATATTAATAGCGACGAGATGTTATTACACGCTGCTGTTGATGAGATGGTTGTCAAGCTGATCTTGCCAGTCTGAGGGAAGAAAGAAACTGCAGCTATTGTATGAGGAACGAAATTGAGGAAAACACATGTTTTAGGATCTACCATTCTCTGCCTCTTTATCTCTGCCTTTATTTTTCTCTTAATAGCTCATATGGACGTGTTCGTTAATTTATTTTTCTTTAGAGCAAGGATCACTTAGCAGGAGAGCAGGGCAGGATTTTGTGTTTGCTGTGGCAGCTCCAAGTGAGTGTAAGTATCACATTTTGCTGGGCTTTTCTGACCTGTGGAACAGCGAACGGCTGACCCGCTCCCGGCGCGGCTGCGGCTGCCCCAGCAGAACCAGCAGAACGCCAGTAATGAGCTGGCACTGCCAGGGCTGGGCGTTTCACCGCGGCTGCAGGTGTTGGCTCCGTCAGCCGGGGGCAGGGACGCCCCCGTCTCGGCAGGAGAATGGACTGGAGGGAGAAGCCAGGGCCGAAAGGGGAGAGACAGAAAGAGAAACTAAGGAAGTGGGACACAAGGAACAGAAATGCAGAGGACAAAGCGCATCCCCGCCAGCCCGAGCCCATGGCTGCTGTCACTGGCGAGACCCGCCGGCCGGGGTGCTGGGTGCTGCTGGGGACACGGCAGCAGCCTCGTCCAAGGGCGGGTTTGGCATCACGACATTCTGAGCATGCTCGTCCAATCTGGGATCAAAGGGCGCAGACAGTAAATGGTGTTTAGGGGAGCAGGGATAGATATGTTTGGTTTTTTCTCCATTGTCCTCTGCCAACAAAGCTCCTGTGCTGACCCCACCGAGGAGCAGGGGGGGAGCTCCTGCAGCAGGAAACGAGGTCCCCTGCTCGTACCTCCTGCTGCTCCGGGGAAGCCACCGCGGGTCCCCCCGAGCGTCCCCGGTGCCGTGCGAGTGCCAGCAGCAGGCGCGCGGCGGGGGACCGGAACAGGCACCGCTCGTGTAAACGCTGCAGAAACATTGAGTGACAATATTTTGAAAGAGGAGCCTCTCAGCGCTGCGAGCGGGAGGCAGCGCGGAATTAGGGTTTTCAATCACGCCGGCTCCAGGAGAAAAGAAAGGAGGCTGCGGATCTGAAATCGGTCTGCAGCCTCGGCAGCCGCCCACTCAGCCTCTGCGGGACAAAAGGAACCGTGCGGCGTAGGAAAAACCCCCTGAGCTTCGCTGTAGAGAAAGTGGCTGCAGGAATGAGACCAAGCGAAGGCGTGGGCTGGATGTTTCACTCCAGAGCCTCAATCCATTTATATAATCATAGTTGTTATCATAGTAAATGTAAATAACTGAATGAGTTCAAATTTAGTATTTGACAACACTGGTTCTTTGTGAGTACACGCTGAATTCTTGTAGAAAGCCTTTATTTCATCAGACAGCCTAGCAATATTTTAAACAATCCTTTAGGCATTTAGTTAGGCCCATATTTTGTGATTTTTCTCACTCCTGGAAATGAGGTTTTAGTCTCCAAAGCACAAAACCTCCTACAAGTTAATGTGTTAAGAAATTGCTTGAATCAAGAAATGTGGCAGTTTGGCAGCCTGCCTCTTACCGCATCGCTGTAGCCTGTAATAATTGCAATAATGTTATGGTGAAAATACAAAAGCAGCTGTTTTGCACCTTGCCAGCTCGAGGTAACAATACACAGGCTGACCTTGGCTTCTTTTTCCTGGACGTGGCAGCTCTTGGCACTCACTGTGTCTGGGACCGGTGGCGGAGCCGCGGCTCGCCCGGCCCGGCCTGGGGCTGTGCTGCCCGGGGAGCCCGGCGGCTGTGCCCCCGTGCCCTGCGCCCCGTGCCTTGCGCCCCCATGCCCTGTGCCCTGTGCCCCATGCCCTGCACCCCGTGCCCTGCACCCTGTGCCATGCGCCCCTGTGCCCTGCACCCCGTGCCCTGCGCCCCGTGCAGGTGGGGCTGCTGGAAGATGCTGCTCGGGAGGCGAGATCAGCACCCCAGGGCTGGAAGGGGATTGTCAGAGGCCTGGAGGCAGCTGGTGTTCAGAAATAGAGCAAGGCTTGCCATCCAGAAAGAGAGAGATGGTGAAAAGCTGGTTCAGAAAATCATCTTCTGTAAAGTCCCGCTCACACGCACTTTTTAGTGAGACTAGAGCTGGTCTTCAGAGACAAATGACCTCGATTCGCTCACAGCTCTGTGCTATCGATTCAATAGCTCCTTTTAATGAGGAAATTATTATCTTTGTTAGGGAATGCAGAGTCTAGCAGGTGCACGGCATTAAATAATGGAAAAGCCACTTTGCTGGTGCCAGGAACGTGAGGATGCGGTGCCGGGGTGAGCGGCGCCCTCGGACGGACTGTGCCATGGTGAGTCCTTCGTGCTCCCGCGCGGAGCAGCGGCACCTCCCGACAGCTCTGGCCCGCGTCCGGCTCGGATCACGCATCTTAAATCACCGGGAGTGCTGTCTCGATGGCTTCCCTCGCGTATGAGTCACTTCCTAATGCAGAGTTTTAGTTCATTAAGTGTGGTGATGCATTAAAATGGATCTCGGTAAAAGGCAACGTTAATTTAAAAAGAAACAAAAGGTTTCCCTCTCACCCCAAGTTCTGAGGTTCGGAAGGGCCAGCGTCCTGGAGCTTGGTGCGGCCAGACGGCTCCCGCACCCGGAGCCCCGGCCCCCGCTGAGGACGGGCCGGTTTGTGCTGCGTTGCTGCGCCGGGTCAGTAGGAAAAGGGGCAGAAGGAGGACGGGTGTGCTGCCTCGGCTGGCCAGAGGAATCCAGAGTCACCGCCCAGCTAAAAGCGCACAGAATAGGGCTAAAAGGCGAGATGAGATGCTCTTTGCTGGTGATGCCACTCGGGGGGCAGTGGAGCACGGCTGATAAGAGGGGCAGTACAAATCAGCCGAGTCTGACACAGCCCAGCGTGCACGGACGTGACCTGGAAAGCTCCTTAAGCCGAGCTATTAAATAATTTTGCATGAGAGAAGCAGACGAGCCCGGCTTCACCAGCCTGAACCAGCACTTCGGTAAAACCCGTCTTCCTTCTGAGCGCTGTCCGGAGCTTTCACACCCATGGCCGCTGACCAGTAAGTGCCTGCAGGCTCTGACAACGAGAACGCAAAGATCACCGACTTTCTGCTCCGTGTTTCCTTCTCCAAACCCCGGCCCCGGCCCTTCCCCAGCGGCACTCCTCCCGCTTCCGCCCTCATCACCGGTTCTGTGTGTTGGTGTTGCGGTAGTGATGATCCAAGGATATGGGCTAATTAAAGCTTATAGTGAAGTGTACTGCATTTTACTGGAGTAGCCAATACAGTCAGCAAATGGGCAAGCTTTAGGGCACGCAGATTCCTCTCTGCCTCTGCAATAGGAACAACAAGCTTCAGGCTACCTCCACACTGGAAAAAATTCAGCTTCAGTTCAAAGTGATTATGGCAACAAATTGAACGATTTGGAGGAAAAAGGTAGCAAGCACCTGTAAAATTAAGTGTTATAAACCTCATGTATAATTACAAATGTGGGAACTTTAAGTACTGTGACAACCATCACCTAATTTCCTGGGATTTGGGCTGTATTTATTGTTCTGCAATGGAGGAGGACTGGGACTGTCGCGTGGGGGGTTTGTGCTGGGGGTTGTACAGCCCGCTCCGCTGCCGGCAGCGTTGAGCGTCTTGTGCTGAGGATGCCCACCCCGCTGATTTCTGTTCTGAGAACAGGATACTTGTGTCTGCACCATTTCTAAAGTGAGGGCACTCATAGACATGTATTTAAAAAGGAATGTTAAAAATAAATAATTTGAGATCTGTGCTATTTGGGTATGTTTTTTAGGATTTATTTCAGCCGTGCCCTTTTCTGCCCGCCGGCCACGGCTGCCCTCAGGTGCTGCGGGCGGTGGGACGCGGCTGGTTCGCAGACCCCTGTGCCCCCCGGCCTTTCCCACCTCTCTGCGTAAAACGGGAACCGCTGGTGTCATCCCGGGTCAGTCCCAGCTCTGACGGGGACGGGCACAGCCCTGCCCGTGCGGTTCACGTCCGGCAGGAACCGTCCATCCCCATGTGGTCGCGTTGTCACACCCGAGGGGACCTGTTGTGACACCGCACAGAGTCCCCCGCCCCGGGCTGGTCTGGGAGCAGCGATGGGAGGTGTGGGCTGTGGTGACAAGGGGTGACCGGCGCCAGCTGGGGCTGGTGTCTCCCTGGCTGTCCCAGGCGGTCTCACCCACCAGCTCTGTGTCCGCTCTCGGGGTGAAGCCCCTTCCCCGGGCCCCTCCGCGCTCGGTACCGGCAGCGGTGCCGGGAGCTTGGTGAGTCACCGTCCGGCACCGGCAGAGCCGCAGCAGCTCCCGGGAGGGCAGACGGGAAAGCAGAGCTGGGAATGGTAGCGGGGCTCAGGGAATCCCCCAGGACTCAGGGAATCCCCCGTGGCCCTGCTGGCAGGGCACCCAGGGCACCAGACGGAAAGCAGAGCTGGGAATGGTAGCGGGGCTCAGGGAATCCCCCGTGGCCCCGCCGGCACCCAGGGCACCGTGGCGGACGCACCGAGACAGCGCCGGTCTGTTCCCAGCAGCCTCCGCGCACCCGTGGTGAGCAAGGAGGTAACATTTTAAATTCCAACCAGCGGCTCTGACCCATTTCTCTTTGCATAGCAACACCCGCTGCTGGTCCCTTGAGAGCCATTGGGAAAAGCCTCTGAGAAATTTAGCAGCTTTTTCTCTTGGAAGTGGATCTGCAGAGCAGCTCCGGAGCTGCTGTGTCTCCACTCCCCTGCTGGCAGGCTCCAGTGTACGTGTTAAACAGTCAGCCGCTGTGTGATTTTTAATATGAAGCGCAAGTATTCTATTTAATTAAAGGCACGGTTAAGGAATATGTACAACTTGCAGCCGCTGCGGGTCCCGGCTCTGGCGCGGCTCGCCTGTCGTCTCAGACACGCTGCCTCCCATCGCTGCTGTTTCCGATGCCGTGTGCTCACCCGCAACGCCCGCAGCTGGGGCTGCACCCCGCACATGCAGCTTCCCGCGGCGCCTCCAGCTCCCCGCAGCGCCGGTGCTGGCGCAGGGCGTGATGGAGCTCAGCGCCCGCAGGCACCGCTTGCTTTCAGACTTTGACACTCAGCAGCTGGCACGGAGAAGGAGCCGAGACTTATTAAGTCATTTGGCCTTTTGGGAAAGATTTATTGTGTGACAGTGCAGATGACGCACCGTGTCGGTCTGTGTCACTGACGAGCCCTGTGCCCCCGCGTGGCATTTCCGTGGAATGGATGTGCAATTATTTCTGATGCTGTAGCAGACAGTCTGGGCCATTAAATATCTCCTGGCTCTTCTCCCCTCAAACTTTGCCTCATTTTTCCTGGCCAGGTAATTCCTCCTGCGGTTCCCATTGCACGCTGTGTGTTTTTTCACTTGCTGCGTCTCGCCCTCTCGGAGCGGCGGTGGCCACACATCAGGACCGGCTACAAGCCCGGCTGGCGGGGCGGGCAGCTTTGCCGTGACGGACACCGTGGAAAGGCAGTGTGTTGTTGCCAGTGCTTTCACATACACAACACGGACGCTGGAGGTCACGGTCCCCGGAACCCGGCGCAGAACAGCAGCACGCCCAGGAGTAACAGGGATGGCTTGTTGCCCGATCCGCTGCAGAACTGTTTAACTCGTTGCTATCCTGCGGTCTGGCAGATTGGCTCCTCTGCAATGTCCTTGGCTACTGCAAAGCCACTTGTTAATAAAGCAGAAATAGTGCTTTTGTACGTCCTACATATTAGCTTGAGTGGCTTCTGTAGAGAAAATATTAGCCTTAGAATGAATCCAGAGTGCAAAAAGTGCTGGTTTCTGCAGCGTGTGCTGGTGTTCATCCGTGCCGCAAAGAAAAACAGCAGACTTTGTAGTTGTTCAGTATTTTCCTCCTCATCAGCTCACAACGTTAATGATCCTGGTTGTTCAGCAGTGTCTGAGCTGCAGAGCAGTGTGCGCCGCCCTGGCAGCTGTGCTGGGTTCCATGCTGCGGCTCAGCCAGGTTGCTGCTCGTTAGCGGCTCCAGTGAGGGTTTGCCCGCACCCCTGAGCTCAGCTGGCCCTAACGAGCCAGGCTCATTAGCACCGGCGCTGAGCCTGCCCATAAAGTGAGAGCCAAGGGCCCTGGGGGAGGGTGACAGAGACCAGGTAGTTGTTGGTGTGCTGGGACGGGAGGGCTGAGATAAGCTGCAATACTGCTTTACGTGTGCGCTCGTTGCCGCTGTCATGCAGGCGGATGGGGCGGCAGGGCCCGGCGGCGCCGTGGCCCAGCTCCAGCTCACAGTGCCGCGTTTCTGGGACGGATGTGCCGTGTCTGTTACCGCGGCTGTCGAGCTGCCAGCGGTGGCCTTGGCACCGCACTCAACGAGCTGGCGTTGGGCCTCGGGGGTTTATTAATAAGCCCGCGGTACGTAACTTTGTGAGCCCTGCGGTCGTTCTGTGCGCGGCACGAGCCAAGCTGTAAATAGCTGCTGGAGCAGCGACTCCCGCGCTTGTGTATCAGGTTCCAGGTGCTGCAGCCAAGTGCTTTTAGGGCTGGAAGCGCCGCGTGACCTGGACCTCGATGGGGGCTGCGGCTCCACGTGCTCCTGGCCGGAAGGTGATGGTGGAGCTGGGGACGGGACCGTCGGTGAGGCAGCGGGGACCCGCTGGGACAGCAGCCCGGAGCCCCTGGGCGGACGCAGGCATGACGGCCGCACTTCAGCAGATGAGGCCTGGTGAGTAACTGAAGCTTTTTTATTCTCTTGCTGTTTTTCTTGCTATTTGCATGTCCACAAGCAGCTTGTGCTGAGCTGGCGTGCTGAGAGATGCTGACTTTAAGTAATGCCCACTGTTCAGTTTATTCAGGGACTTGCTTCACCGAAGTTGCAGTCGTTGTTGGTTAGGATCGTTAGCACAGGCACGGGGTATGTTGCGTCCTTCAGAACAAGGTGGTTGTTCCATGGGCGGGTGTAAGGTGGCCCTGCCGTGTGGACCCGGGGTCCCGCACAGGGCAGCAGGGAACGCTGGCCACATGGACCAGCCTCGGGGTGGCCAGCTCTGGTGGCCCCAGCGTCCTAGAGCAGAAGTACAACCACGTGTGAATGGGGGAAGGGGGAAGGCTGGTTGGTTGCAGAGAGGACGTGGTGACAGCGGCGGCCTTGGCTGTGTGGTGTGGGTGGGACGTGGGGTGATGTGAAGGAAGAGCCAGGCATCCCTGGCGCCCGCGGTCGGTGCGGTGCTGGGGGTGCTGGTGCCCGGGCAGCCCTTGCCGTGTGGCCGGTGCTGGGGGCGGGTGCGGCAGCAGAATGGATCCTGTCGTTCCTCGGGAGAGGCTTTTCCCGCTCTGCACGGGATGCCTTCAATGCTTGCTCAATTACCTCATTTGTGTTCCTTCTGGAATGGATCTGTTTGCCAACACACCCCGCTTGTTGCTCCACAGGCGCAGGGACTCTTGCTTTTGGCGTGTTTCCTGTTCTGTGATGTTTGTTTTTCCAGCAGTGGATTTCTAGCAATATTTCCATATTGGTCGTGCCTCCAATGCCGCGTGAACTTACAATATGTATTTAATGAGCTGCAGAACCAGAGGAGCTGGGGGTCCCACGCGGGAAGCTCCCCATGGCACATCGCTCTGGGGGCGCGTTCTCAGGGCGGGGAAGTCCCAAGTTAATCCTCTGAGGATGTTTAATGAGAGCAACGTTGGATACAGAGCAAGGAACTGGAGAGATTAGGAGGTCATTTGTATGTAATTATTCTCAGCTTATGTGCAGTGTCTTATTTTACTCCGCAAGGTCTGCGCTTGGCATGACATATATTATTCATATGGCAAGAATGGGTGTCTTCCCTCCTGGTTTTCCTATTAAAATATCTTCTATTCATGGCTCTGCAGAAAGTGGGATATGATTGAAGTACCACGAGAACGTTACAGATTGTGGAGCCGCAGCAAGCGGGGCTGTGGCGGTTGACACTCGGGGCCACGAGCCTCCAGGGTTTGGGTCGTGGTCGTGTCTCCAATCCCGGCGCGAGGCGAGCGCTGCGGTCCCGGGTCGGGGGTGTGGCGGGGGACGCGGCTCCCGGCTGTCCCCGCGGGGTCCCCGTGGGGCGTGCTGGCATTCACCAGTGCCAGCCCAGCGTTTTCACCATTGCATTTCGGACTTCAGGTGAACCGGTGTGACCCGTGAGCTCTGCGATAACCTGCAGTTTTCCTCTGCCCCTGCTTGTGCGGTGAGCTCATTTTGAAAGGTCTGAATAGCCCACGTTTGGCCCCTGGCTGTAACGTAGGGTGATACTCCTTCCTTCTTTATTGTATCTTTGGCAATAATTATTCTTCCTCTCCAAACACAGCATTTTCCTCTTTATGAGAATTTGTTCTCCTTCTCATTTCCATTCTGAACATGCGGCTTCTGGTTTATTTTTAATTGAAAGGCTGGAGGGCAAATGCAATTAAACTGTGGTGCGTGAACTGTAACTTGTAATATGTTTGGAAAAGAAATCACCTTGCCATTCAGAAATGACTTGTTTTCTGGCCTGGACTCCGTCGTAAGCCCAAGTTTCAGTTCTTGTGATCAAAACAAATGAGACCAAATCCCAGAGGACTGGGGGCAGCAGACCGGATGTGTTTGTGTTCCTGTCAAAGCTCTTCGGCTCAGTCTGTTCAGCCACAATTGGTTTTTGCAGCGGGGAGACCCGTCGCCTCTCACAGGGGGTCACAGGCCACCCTGGGTGTCCACGCCGTCCACACAAACGTTCATGTGGATAAATGGCTTTGGGCCGCCTGGCTGTGCAGGGGAGGAGGATGGAGCGACCTGCCGCCTTTGCCAATAGATGGGATCAATAACACGGAACGCGTCATCCTTCTTCATTTTGTCCTCGTGTCGGAATCGATACCCTGCCCGGAGCGGGACGCAGAGCTCGTTTGTCCTTGCCCCACTCCTCCGGGTTTGCTCCACATGTTCCGTTTCTCTGGTGTAAACGATGTGCTGTGCCAGCGCTGCCGCTCGCGTCCGGGGAGCAGCGGCACCAGGGCTGGAGCCCTGGGACTCGCCCGCAGACGTCCCGCGGTGGCCCGGTGGGTGGTGGTGGTGGCCTAGTGGGTGGCAGTGGCCCGGCGGGTGGTGGTGGCTCAGCTGGTGGTGGCCGTGGCTCGGTGGGTGGTTGGTCACCATGGGAGGTCCGGCTGCCTCCCCAAAATCCTGTTTCCTTGAAAAAGTGTGAAAGGGGAGCACACATTTATTCCCCAGTAACTGTTATTTAAAAGCTCACTAAGTGCTGGGAAAAGCATGTCCACTTCAGTTATTGCCTCTGATCTCCTGGGGGCTACCAGGCTGTTGTTCCCCATCAGGAAGATATGTATGTATTCACAGCAGTTATTGTGCTGTCCTCCTAGGATTGTTACAAGTAAATGCTCCAGCATCGTGCTCT
This sequence comes from Columba livia, assembly GCF_036013475.1. Taxonomy (NCBI): domain Eukaryota; kingdom Metazoa; phylum Chordata; class Aves; order Columbiformes; family Columbidae; genus Columba; species Columba livia. The sequence goes on from NC_088626.1 coordinate 423,851, forward strand.
GCAGCATCGCAGTGTTACCAAAAAGCGTGTGGCTCTATCAGCAGGATTTGTGTGTTTTGAGTAGGAAAGTATTACAAAGAAATCAGAAACAAAAAAGAAATCTTTGGAGCATTATCCTATCATAGCAGAACTAGCAGGATTTCCCAGCGAGGAGGAGCACAGGGATCTGTTGTAACTCGGGTTCTCTCGAAGTGCAGTTTGGAATTCCTGCTACTTCAGTATTTATGTGCAACTGATGGATTTTAATGGTGCAAAATCACTCCAAGTCCACCAGCACCTGTGCGTTGTTCGCTGTGAAATACCGCTTTACTTTTCTGGATGGCACCTACTTATTCAAGTTTGTATTCAATAAATGCCTGGCGTGTATGTGAAGGGAAACAAAACATTAATAACACTCTGTTTTGTCCTTACAGAAATGAGTTATGTGAATACTTATTGTTAGCAAACTACAGGGAAATGATGGGTGAGCCAGAGAGATGCAAATCATGCAGGCAGACCCGTGTTCACTTGCATTCATTAGAGGCGTCCAGCATCACTGTCACAGGGCTGGACCAGAATGGAAACTGCTCTAAATTCAGTTCTAAACATCCTGTGCCCTCCATCTCTGACTGGGGGTGTTCGCCCTGCTGCTCCTGCCCTCGTGGGGGCTCGAGGGATGCAGACCTTCTCTGGGTCTCCAGAGCCTGGTCGGCTCCCCCCCCCGTGCCCCCATCATCGCGGGTCCCCCCCCCGTGCCCCATCCCCCCGAGCGCTCGGGCGGTCTCTCTGAACGCCCCAGCACGCAGGTTCTGCAGGTTCTGCGCTGAGCGCAGCAGGAGCAGCTCCTGCGATGGACCGTCTGTCCCGCTGCAGGTGGCTCCTGGGCAAACGCTCATTTGTCACTTGGTGTCTGCGAACCGACGCGCCCCCGTCAGCGCTGCGTCTGTCACAGAGGAGAGATAAAGCTTCGGTCTACAAGCTGCATCTCGAGAGGACTGTTGTAGTCAATTCAGTTATGCTTTCTTGTCCAGATGAAATGCAAATGACCCTCCTAGTGCTGCAGATCTGATTACACACTTCTCCTCAAGCCCTTCTGCCTGAATTGTGTTTTGCTGCCCCCAAATCTGGAATTTACCACTTGCTTCTTCAAACCTCTCGCTGCTGTGTTTACATGAGTAATATCGCCCTTCCAGAGCTAAGTAGTACCTGCCAGAGCCAAGAGATTTGACTGTCACTGCCGAAGGTTTCAGCAGCCTCAGCTCGTTACGGATGCAGCTCTGCAGGTAGAGATAAAGCGGGAAGAAGAACCTGTTGAGACCACAGTGATGTTCAGCACGGTGCTGGGTTAAGGCTGCGTTGCCGTCCCTGCTAGGGCTGCGTTGGAAGCTGCTTGTTGATGAGCATGTGAGGAAGGCTGGTTGCCACAGAATGTGTTGCATCCCAGATTATTCCACAGCTTTTGAATGCGTCACATTCCGAAGGTATTGAAGCCTTTCACTCTGCTGTGGACGCTGGGACTTTATACCCCTTACAGTTCACCTGCCAGCATTGTGTTTCAAAACAAGCCCCCAAACCCCTCAGCTGAAAACAACCCAATAAACCAAAACAAACAACAAACCCACCTCATTGAAAAAGGTGGTAATTAAGTACACAATAAAAATCGGAGACAATAAAATCCAGACTGCACAGACCAGGTGATGCCTTATCACAGGGCTGCAGGCTCGAGCAGGAGATGGGCTGAAACAAATATGTGCAAGATAGAAGTCACAAAACGCAAGGAGGGCAGGAGCTGTGCTCGATCAGGGCTCCTGCCAGAGCGCAGGAACCAAATAGGCACGAGTTGTGTGAGCTCAGCTCCCACGAACGCGGCCAAGCTCTACTGTCGCTCGGCTGCTGCCGTGGGCCAGGGACCGGCGGGGTGGGTGTCCCCTGAGCTGTGATGCTGTGCCCGGGGTCCCGTGTCCCCCGTGCTGGTCGATGCTGTGCCCGGGATCCCGTGTCCCCCGTGCTGGTCGATGCTGTGCCCGGGATCCCATGTCCTCTGCTGATCTCTGCAGGTGCCAGCGGGGCTCCTATGGCAGGAGTTGTGTTGTCCCGTGCCCCGAGTGAGCAGCTGAGAACTAAATTCATTTATTCCTAAATAAAAGCCGTTTCTGGTGGAGCTAAATGTCTAGGGAGGGAATTACTGCTGACCTAGAGCGTGGTGCTGATTTTCCAGCCAGTTCAGTCTTGTTAAAGTGTTTCTTCCCTCATTATTAGCCTTTCCTGTTGTGACTCTGGGCGGCTGCATTACCAGCAACCAGTGAACCCCCAATGGGCCTGGGGGCTGGAACGGGTGTTTCCCGCTGGGTGCAGCGTTGCTGGAGCCGGGTCCGGGGGCTCTCCGGAGCTCCGCTGCGGCGCCGGGAAAAGGGGCTGGGGGGGAAGGTGTGCTGGACCAACTTGTGCTGCCGATCTGGAGACAGACAGAATCAAACAGCTTTTAAAAATGCATGGTAGTGTCAATGCGCTGTCAGGTGTAATTAAAGGCAGAGAGACTCAGCGGTTTCACATAAACACTTTGCAGGAGCCTGTCAGTCTCCCAGGGAAATGAACACCCCCAGACAGCTGGATAAACCTGTAAGACCTTCAGCGTCACCCCTCCCCAGCGCAGCGCCCGCGGCTCACCCTGCGCCCGGTGCCTCCAGAGCAGACACGTTCGCTGGTTTCCCATTGTTGGTCTTTTCCTTCTCTTTCCTTTGACAGCTGAATTCCAGCCTACTCACAACAGTTGTTCAATATCACTGCGAACTTGATTTATTCCTTTGTGAAGTTAAAGTAAATATGACTGAGAAAAATACAGGCTGTGCTTGATGTAAGACTAATGACATGTCCCCCAATTACCTTCGGTAGTGATACAGCTATAATCAAATCTAGAGAGAAGCTGTGCTGCTCACTGCAGTTGACAAGGTGCAATGAGTTAGAATTGGTGCCTGTTGCGCTGATTTAGTGATGGGGTGAGCTCGCCCGGGCTCGGCGCAGGTGTTCCTGCTCCGGCAGGCTTGGCTGGACGAGCTCTCCACGTCCCTTCCAGTCCCTGGGATCCTGTGATTCTGGGATCCTGTGGCCTCAGCAGGACCCAGAGTGACGGAGCAGGAACCTGGCGTTCCAGTACTGCCGCTACCTTGCGTGATGCTGTTGGGCCTTCACAGTCAATCCAATAGCAGTGTTCAAAATAATTGCTCTACAGCAAAACTGTGCCTTATCACAGAGAGCAATGCTTTCACAATGCAGTCATTTCAGAGCACGTCTTTAGGAATGGAAAAAAACAATCAATCCAAATCTCATGCTTTTTAAGCCATGTGCACTGAGCAGTGAAAGGGGCCAAAGGGATCGGCGGTTTTGCAGCGCTCCACCGACACCAGCCGTTCTTCAGCGGGGCAGCCGGGTGCGATGGATCCCACCAGCACGCGCGCTTGCGGGAGAGGGGGAGTCAAACTCATCCAGAGCGCGAAACAGAAAACGAACGCCCTTTGGATGATTAGGAGAACTAATGGGGGAAAAAACAACAAACCAAACCAACAAAGCAACAGCAAACTCCTTTTGTCACCGCCTGATGTACGTTTTGCACCCCGGCACCGCAGGCTCTGCTGCTCCTTGGCGCCCGCTTGGCAAAGTCAGACATTCCTGTATAACCTAAAAGAAAAGCCGTTCTGCTGGTGTGAGCTGTCTGGTACTAAACCACGGAAAGGCACTGCAGCCAATAAAAGTGAATTAATAACTGGAGACAACAAAGCTGCTTTATTGACTGGTGTGAAGCAATCCTTGCTGAGAGCAGGAAAATGCGGCGGTTCTGAGGAGACAGGGCAGGACCCAGGGGAGCGGGCTGCAGCGTTTTGTGGGGTCTTTGTGACCGTGATCTTTGTCCCTAATCCCGCGTGGTTTGTCCCCGCAGAGCGGCGTCCCGGGGGCGGGACACGGGGGTCGGTGTCAGCGGGAAGAGCGCCCGGGTGCCGGTGCCCCCGCGCCGGGTGCCGCACACCTGCCCCTGCGGCTGCTCCGCTCCTGCAGCACAAGTTAGGGGGCTTAATTGTTTCAGTAGAGGTTAATTACATTAGTCGCTATAGCAAATCTCCAGTTCACGCCATCCTTTCCACTTAATTTAATTCATTACCCCCTGTGAATTTCAGTAGATTTCTGCATCGAATTGTTCATTTATATCACATATGTCCCTTCCAACAGCGATCTCCCACATCTACCGCTTCCCTTCCTTTCGTTTCTGTTCCCCGGGGTGTCCGTGGCCGGCATGGACGGAGCAGGTCACGGAGCCCAGGGCTGCAGGGGTCTGCAAACATGGACTGAACTGTGTGCTGGGAGTGCAGGGGTCTGCAAACATGGACTGAACTGTGTGCTGGGAGTGCAGGGGTCTGCAAACATGGGCTGAACTGTGTGCTGGGAGTGCAGGGGTCTGCAAACATGGACTGAACTGTGTGCTGGGAGTGCAGGGGTCTGCAAACATGGGCTGAACTGTGTGTGCTGGGAGTGCAGGGGTCTGCAAACATGGACTGAACTGTGTGCTGGGAGTGCAGGGGTCTGCAAACATGGACTGAACTGTGTGTGCTGGGAGTGCAGGGGTCTGCAAACATGGACTGAACTGTGTGCTGGGAGTGCAGGGGTCTGCAAACATGGACTGAACTGTGTGCTGGGAGTGCAGGGGTCTGCAAACATGGGCTGAACTGTGTGCTGGGAGTGCAGGGGTCTGCAAACATGGACTGAACTGTGTGCTGGGAGTGCAGGGGTCTGCAAACGTGGGCTGAACTGTGTGCTGGGAGTGCAGGGGTCTGCAAACATGGGCTGAACTGTGTGCTGGGAGTGCAGGGGTCTGCAAATATGGGCTGAACTGCATGCGCTTCTGAGACTGGAGATCATTCCAGATTTCGAGCGGAGCCCAGCTGGGTGCTGGGGGCGCTTGGGGCACACGAAACGCTGCTGCCCCCACAAAATCAGATACCCGTTTAGTTGGGAATCTGTAGCACACGGAGCACTTTAATAACCAGATTCATCTGAGGGCTGCATGAATAGAAATGGTGCTGCCTGCTCCCTGTTGAACGCCAGTTAGTGGCGAACGCTGTTATTAACATTTAGCAGGAGCTCCAGGTCACCTTGATATAATCGAGCTAACACACATTTTAATGGCTGTTTAATTAGATTTACCATAGGGAAGGTGCCGTGTAAGAAGGCTGCATTTCTGCTCGCAGTGCTTGAGATGGCGACTGGGTTAAATAAAAATGCGGATGGAAGACTGCAAGTGTTAGACAAAGGTGACGCTTTTTGGTCCCTTCTGGCTGTTTCTCCTAGGTGGCCCCGTCTTTCAGCACCGCGCCCCGAGGCTTGTGTTAAATCACTGGTCGGAACCCCCTGCGCTGTAAATGGAATGGAGGCAGGAGGGAGGGGACCCGTCTGCTTCCCGGTGGCGTTTTCCCAACGTCGTGGCAAACTGATCCGGGCAGCAGAGAACAAAGAGCCCCCGTGCGCCTGCCAGCGGCCCCGGCCCCCTCGTGCGGCTGCGGGACACTCCGGGAGCTTCGGTCAAACTGCCGCCTGCTCCTGTAAACACTGGAGCGCGCTGCTGGAAAAGACACGGCGCTTCTCTCAGTGGAGTTATTAAGACCCCTGGAGTAAAGAGTTCTAGAATCCGATCAAGTCAGCAGTTCCAGCTGTGTAATTGATATCCATTATTTCCTGCTGACTGCTGTGTAGGACCTCATTGGAGCATCAACAGATTCCTCTGCCTGCTGCAGAACTGCCCGGGTTCGGCGGAGCAAAGCGATCGGCGACGGCACGACACGAGTCCCGGCGAGCGCCGCGGCGTCCTCCCTCCGCGCTTCCCACTAATACACACCTTTGTCCTCGTCTGGTTCTCAAATTATTGCATTTGCATAGGGCAGTATGACAGAGTCGCTGTGGCTTTGCTGGAGAACAAGTGATGCGATTTCTCGTCAACTGCTTCGTTTCGTGGCAATTTTATACGTTTTACCAAAGTAGAATTATTGTAGTAACAATTTTACTGAAGCAAAATAGACAGAAGAATGCCGTCCCCACAAAACGCCACCCGGCTCGTTCTCGCAGCGCGTCTCCAGCAGGGCTCAGTCTCCGGGCGCGGGCGGAGCGGGACGGCGGGGCGGCCGCCGCGTCCCTTCCCGCGGCAGCGAGCAAACCCGTCCTTCGCCCCTTTGCCTTGTTTAAAGCTGCTCTAGGCCAGCGACCTCCTGCCCCTTCTTCCTGCAAATCATTTGCTTTTCCAGATGCTGTGGTATTAACTTGTACCGTCCTATTTCTTCTCTCCTTATCTCACCCCAAGGAGAGGGATTGCCTCCTTCCCACCGCCCCGGAAATAAATCTTCATTATGGATTTGTACCTGGGGAGGAAGAAGCTGATTTCCACTCCCTGCCAGTTCCAAACAGATACTTGAAGATAATTGTTCAGTCCAGGGACATTTCGCTTGTCTAATAACCATAAAGAGTGCTTTTATTAGTGCTGCCTTTGAGGTTGGGACTATTTAGAAGATATTTATGGGGAAGATATTATTGCAGAAAACTAGAACATGGCCATTGGATTTATGTTTCTGTTCTGAGGTGGAGCAAAGGGGCAGGACCTCCCGCCATCAAACGTCTGAGTGCCGGGCTGGGCTCAGCGCTGGTGCGGGGGAACCCCGCGCTGCTGGGGGTGCAGCCGCCCCCTCGCAGGTGACGGTCCTGACAGACCCCCCACTGTGCAGGTGACAGTCCCGCCCCCTCGCAGGTGACAATCCCCTCGCGTGTGACAGACCAGCCCTCTCGCAGGTGACAGTCCCGCCCCCTGGCAGGTGACAGACCCGCAGGGCTGGCAGCCTGTTGAGGCCCCTAAAAGCCCTTTCCGTGTCTGCGGCCCCGGGGGCTCGGGAGCCGCGATGGAGCAGCGTTCCGCGCTTGTACGGCGATCAGCTGCTCTGCCTCACACGGGCTGGTTCCAGGAGCTCGCCCCTCGAGCAGCCAGCCCCGTGGAACGTTCTCTGCGCGATGGTGCTCCTCGTCTGCGCCCTGAGCAGGAGGGGGATTGGACAGGCGGTGCAGCTGGCAGCGACAGGCGTTTCTGCTGCTCGCGCGGGTGGGTCTGCAGCGCGCACGTGTCGTGGTGCTGAGCGTCGCGGCGCTGAGCGTCGCGGTGGACGTCCTGCGCGGTGGGACGGAGCAGCTGGAGCCAAGGGAGGAGCTGCGGGCGTTCCCGTTCAGCTCGTCACTCTGTCCACGCCGTGGAGCCGTCCTGGGGCTCTCGAAGCCCCGTGCAACCGCCTCCGGACCTAAACCGCCATGACTTTGTGTTGTCCAGAGCCTGTACAACTTTGTCATTGGGTAGTAGCCCCTGCATAAGAAAAGCAAGCACTAGAAAGCGATAAATCTGGGTGTTTTAGAGGTAAACTGAATACCAGTCATGGTCTCCTTCCCATGGAGCAGTTTGAGATATAAAGATGATGACAGATTAAATTATGTTTGACTGACAGATTTAAATTGGGACTTCTTTCTGCAGCCTCCACATCCGTGCTCTAAATTGGAGGCTTGGGATTAGGGCCATTAAATTACTTAGTTTATTGGAAAAATAAAATATCAGGAACAGATGAAGATGAAAAGAGAGGGAAATGCAAACTAGAAGAGTGTTAAAAAATGATTAAAGTAAGGTAGCAAATGAAATAGAATAGCACTAAAACTAGATGACACGTGAGGAGTTCTCCCAAGTGTTCCTGCAGTGCTGAGGAGTCACTTGGGCTGTTAAAATACAGATAAATACAGCTAAAGACAGATGAGCCGCGTGTTGCCAAGAGCCTGAGATGGTTTTTCAGCCACCAGCAGTCGTGCCCTGGGGCAAGGTGCAATTAAAAAAGGAGAGAAACAAACTGCTTTGGGGTGTTATTGCTGTCCAGAGCTGCAGCGTTTGCAGTCACGCTGCAGAGGGACACCGCGCGGGCGGCGGGCAGCCCAGCACAGCAGCTCCCCTGGGCTGCGCGGGCGATGGTGCTGGAGGTGCTGCGGGACAGGGGCTCCTCGCGGGCTTGTCCCTGGGGTGCTCTGGGCATCGTTGCCCCTCCAAGGGCGTCTGTCCCTGGGGTGCTCTGGGCATCATTGCCCCTCCAAGGGCGTCTGTCCCTGGGGTGCTCTGGGCATCACTGCCCCTCCAAGGGCGTCTGTCCCTGGGGTGCTCTGGGCATCATTGCCCCTCCAAGGGCGTCTGTCCCTGGGACACACTGCAGCGCATCTTGCTGGAGCGCTGCACGCCACTGCCTGCACCCCTCACCCTGGTACCCGCTGCCGCCCCCAAACCCACGCAGAGGGACGTTTCTGTCTGCTGGCCTTGAATAACTTCTTTTAACCTCTCTGAGTCTTTGTGTCTGTGTTGCTTCCCTCGCTCTTTCCAATAATTACATACAAGGCCATGGAAAGAGATCAAATTCTGCCGTCTCCTTTGAATCCTGGCAACTGCCTCTTATGGTACCCTTGGGTCTCTTTAGAGGAGACAAATTAAAATGCTGCAGCCCAGATGATTGCAGGTAAAGCTGTGTGCTGGCGGACCTGGCACTTTGCAAATAGCCCTCTGTGTGGCTAGGGGAACATTTCCAGGAGATGGATTTCATATCAGACCTGGGGAAATTCCGCGGCTCCACAGATAATCTATCACCGCCTGTCGGAGAGGAGTGATAAATTCCTCATGTCCTCGTCGAGCATCGGTGGTGAGCGCAGGAGGAGCAGCAGTGCAGACTGTGTTCCCTGCACAAGAAAAAGTGAGACTGAGGTCAGAGAGCGGCTTCCAGCCTCTCCCTCCCCGTCACGATTCATGAGAGTCAAACAGCTCCAGCGGCTCCAGCCCCCTCTCACAGTCACAGCTGCGACGCTGGGCAGAGATTACTGCCTGCTTCCTGCTCAGCCTTTGCTTGCCATTTGTTATCATGATGGGTGGTTAATTCTCTAGAATAGCAGCATGTGTCCACTGGAGTGATACTTGTATGTCCTCACTGACACGTGCAGCTTGTCTCGATTAATGTCACTATCGTCATACGTGACATGTTTTCGGGTGCCCATGAGGCTCGTGCGCCGTCCTGGGGCGCTGCTCCCCGCGGGGACCGTCCTCATCCTCGGCAGGCTGGCACCCAGGAGAGATGGGCTCTGTAAGGCGACGTCTGTGGGCGACGGGAGGTGACAGCAGGTGACGGCACCATCCTGCAGGGTGCGGCAGAGCGGCGGCTCCTCTGCCACCGCCCCAGCGCGTGCGGGATGCGCGTCCAGCCTTTGGATGTTATTATTTAACGACATCTCGGTGCAAAGCGGAGGGTTTGGGTAAACGGTGGCAGAGGACGTATGTTCTTACGTTGTCACCACTCTGGGTCCTGTTGCCATTGGCAGCCTGAAGGATGTTTTTATAGATGCTGAAACACATTGTAAATTATGAAAACAAAACAGAAACCAAACCAAAACAGCATATTGTGCTAAGATCATCTCTCCTGATACCAGGAAAGCTTCTCAGAATGAACCACCTCATTCATACTTATCCTTGTCATTCTGTTTTTAATTGTGATTATTTGCAGAAATTGCCTCGTTTCTGCTTTTCTGTCGCAGTGTGTGTTGTCACTGGCAGTGTCCCTGCAGGCTCGGAGCAGCTTCGCAGTCTCAGGTGCTCGGTAATTGTGGCAAACGGCAAAGAAAAGAAGAAACACTTTGTGATCCTTAAACTTCACTCAGCACTTCACACTTTCAATTATTTTTGCTACTTCTAATGCGGCTGGTCTAAGATTTCCCAAAAGACCCGTGGGACGCCCGGGGAAGATCAGACGTGGCATTCCGGACTTCTCATATGAAACGCAATTGGGGGGAAATAATAGAATAAAATAAAGCGTGAGAGAGACTTCTGGTTGTGCTCCATAGGTTTGAAGGAGAACAGAGACAGAAGATGGTGTGCGGGTCGGTTTGGTGCAGAGCATCAAGGGCTGCTGGTGGAGACAGGCGGCGCGGGAGCAGCAGCCGGGGTCTGCAGGGAAGGACGAGGCCACCCAGGCCACAGCGGGCCCTGGTGACCGGGCAGCGGTCCCTGCAGCGCTCTGCACAGCGCGGGGAGCAGCTCTGCGGTGCCGGCGCCTCCTGCCCGGAGCCTCCTAACGGGGCACGGCTGAGGCACGTCATCGCGTGAAGAAATAGGGGAGAGTACCATTAAACACAGTGTCTCTGAACTGGAACTGCTTTGCCATGCGTTGGACGTGCCTGGACCCGGCCATGGTTGAGCAGAGCTATTCCGCTCAGCGCTGGATTAACTCATCAGCAGAGAGCCCAGAATCTGATTTAATTTGAAAGACTACAAAATTATATTTCTCTGCTGATTTTCCAGGTGGCAGGATTAGATGTGGAGCTTTTAGTGTTCCACTACTTCCTTTTAACTTAATTTGACAGAAATGGCTTTCGGTACAAGGCAGTATTTGATGGGTACCGCGTCGGGGATAATGAAAACGTCAGACAAATGGCGAGGCATAATTGGGGTGCTTGTTTTCCGCTATCTGGAGACGCGCTGGGTTTGATAAACCACGAAGAATGAGTCTCCTGTAAGAGCACGAAGCAGGGAAGGCTGCAGCTCCCGTGGGACGGTCGATGCTGCACCAAGGCAGCAGCTCCTTTGGGAGAAACAGGGGAGACCAGGAGGGCAGCAGCATCTGGCAGGTTTGGTGTGTGCCGGCCGCGGTGATGGGTTTTCCATGGTGGGCACCGTGGCCGCGGGGGCAGGAAGGGCGATGGAGCTGCCCTTCCTCCCAGCTTTGCTTGTTAAGGAGCTCCTTTTTTTGGCAGTTTGAGCTGGAATTGAAACATTGCTGGGAGGGAGCCCCGGGGGCAGGCGAACAGCTTGTTCCCAGCCGGCTCAGCACTTTCCTCTTTGCAATTCCACCCACCAGAGCTCAAAAAAGCCTCCCCCGAAGGCGGCCGGTGCCGCGCTGGCAGCCCCCGGTGGCCCCGGTGCCCTGCTGTGGGAAGGCAGCGGGTCCCGGTGTGTTAATGAAATACAAGGTCTGTACAGATATTCGCAGTGACAGTGCTCGGGGGATGGAAACACCCCCAGCCCTGTTTTCTCACCTCCAAGACACCTCTTTAACTCTCTCGTGCCACAGGCTCCGTGGGCACCTCAGACCTTGCGCACAAATCTGTTTATCAGGTAACAGCAAATACAATGTGTGAAAATCCCTGGCTGCCAGAGCTCGACCTGCGGGCAGAATAAACGGCAATATTTGTGGCACCTGCTCCCTTTTAGGAAGCTGTTGCTCCTCTGCCTTCCAGGCCCTTCCCAACGGCTCAGCTCTCCTGGGCTGCAGCGGCACCGCTGTCCCCGCGCAGACTCGGCAGGAGGAGGCGGCGATGGTACAGGGTCTGCCTGGGACTGCGGGGTCTGCCTGGGGCTGCGGGATCCGCCTGGGACTGCGGGATCCGCCTGGGGCGGCGGGACCCGTCTGGGACTGCGGGACCCCTCTGGGGCGGCGGGACCCGTCTGGGGCGGCGGGACCCAGCGGGTCACTCATCTGCCTCTCTCTGTAACCTGGTTGGCGGCTCCGGGGTTCGGCGCAGCGTTTGTGCAGGCTGTGCCTCGCTGGCTGCAACACTGGTTCCTGCAGCGTTCAGGGCTCTGCACCTGCGGGGGGAGGACGGGCTGGGAGGGGCTCCTTGGGGAAACACCTGCCAGGGGGAGGAGGATGAGCAGCATCTCATCTGGTCCTTCATAAGGGGGAGGCTGGAGCAGGGGAAGGTTTGGCAGAGCCTTGGAGGAGACGAGGAGGTGAGATCAGCTCTGGAGCAGAACCTGCTCTTGTCTGCACCTACAACCTCTGGGGGAGGCTGCCCGGCTGGGCCCTGGCGCTGCTGTGCGGGCTGTGGTTTGGTGATGACGTGGCTGGGGGCTCGGGGGGGGTCTTGGAGGCTCCCAGGGCTTCTTCCCTTCTCTGGGGAAGAAAGGGGATTTTCAGCCTGACTTCCAGACTCCTGGAGCTTGGGGCAAATGTCTGTCCTGGGGGAACAGTGCAGCAGCACCTGGTTACAGGCCAAGTTCCTCGAATGCTCGTTATCCTGTCCCCGAGCTGTGCACCCTCTGCCTGCTGGAGTGGTGACAGTCCTCCTTGCTTTGGGGCCAGACGGACAGACCCAGGTTAATGGGCCCCTGTGCACAACTCCCATCGCTGGTTTGCCTGGGAAACGGTCTGTAAACTGCAAACAGTGTGGTTATGGGAGGCAGGTTTCTAACGGCTCCCAAAACTGATATTTTCTCCCTGTAGATGCAACTAGGTCCCAGTGTCCCTGATTAGGTTCTTGTGATGAATTCCATCTGCCTGCCTGGGATCAACAGAGACCTAAAAAGACTGAGCACCAGGCATGCAGCCCGCTGTTTTCATGCTGAGCTTTGTTCATTGTAGGAAATCACTTATGAAACAGGAAGCTCTTCCTTGTTCCACTCAATTTCTTGGGCTCACTTGCCATGAAATGTCACCTTCTCAGATGAAAGGATGGGATTTATCACAATTAAGGGAGGTTTTGACATGTCCCTTTAAGTGAATCAAGGGTGCTTTTGATTCTGAATCTGTGCGGGATTTTGTTGATGCAGTGTGGGTGCCTCGTGGTTTATAGCGCCCATGAAACATGCGCGTTCTTGGGGAGCGCTTGCGTAATCTCTGTTGCTTCCAGCGGTGATCGCTGCGGGGACGCGACCGGCCCTTCGCCCGGGGAGCCACGGGCCCTGGTCACGGTGAGTGGCTGTTCGCAGGCCAGCGGGCGCGGGACAGCGCGGCATCGCTGCCGGGACGGCACGCGGTCAACCGGGGCCACCGCCAACCAATCAGTGTGTAGCGGGATAAGTAACCTCTGCGGTAGGGAATAAAGTGTATTGCAGTGTGCCTGGCTGCCGGTTCGTCCCCGTTCCCCCGTGGCGTGGGGGAACATGCTGCTTCCTGCACAGCGCCCACCCCGACCCGAGACAAACGGGGAGATGTCCCCAAGGCACAAGCCCTGCCAGTGGGGTCCCCAAGGAGCACCGAAGCTCAAAAGGTTCCTTCCAAAGGGGTTTTAGCTGAATGCTGCAGCCTTTTGTTCCTGCTGCATGCTGTCCTGCTGTTCACAGGACTTTTAAAACGAAGGTTTGTTTCTACTTGAGCACAAATTCCGCTGTGGCTATACACATCCCAGCAGTGGCGAGGCCCCCGGCACGGTGAGGTGTGGTGGTACCAGAGCAGCGCGTGTCCCACCAGCGTCCCTTTCTCTGGGTGCTGTCTCCACCTCTGCAGCATCCTCGTGTTGCTGAGCCAGAGATGAGAACAACAACCGAGGGTAAAACCCCTTTCCTGAGAAGCCTCTTTCTCGCATTGCTGCAGAGTTGCTGTGGCTTCCGGCACCAGGCTGCAGCATTCAGCACCGCCGGGCCAACGGCAGGCCAGCAGCTGTAGGTTTTAGTTACTCGGTTGTGCCACATTACCAGATCTTTAAGCGGTTTCCAGTCCGGCTCGAGCGGTCCCGCAGCCACAGGAGGGCGGCGCGGCCGCGGGCGGTCGCAGGGCTGTCCCCAGCCCGCCGGGCGGGGGGGTTTGCCGGGACCGCCGAGTGCTGGAGGGAGGGAAGGGGGAGCCCCGGGAAGGTTCACAGCACCCCCGGAACGCCGGCGGTAGCGGGGCTGCGGGGCCACGCCCGGCGAGCCGGGTCTGTCCCTGGCGGGGCCGCCCGGTGGCGCCGCTGGCACGGGGCGGCCGGGGCTGCGTAAGCGGTGTAACTGATCCGTGATGTAGATGAGTGAGTGGAGCACCTCCCTTATGAGGAAAGGCTGAGGGAGCTGGGGCTCTTTGGAGGAGACTGAGGGGTGACCTTATTAATGTTTATAAAGGGTGAGTGCCATGAGGATGGAGCCAGGCTCTTCTCGGTGGCAAACAGTGACAGGACAAGGGGTAATGGCATCAAGCTGGAACACAAGAGGTTCCGCTTAAATTTGAGAAGAAACTTCTTGTCAGTGAGGGTGGCAGAGCCTGGCCCAGGCTGCCCAGGGGGTTGTGGAGTCTCCTTCTGTGCAGACATTCCAACCCGCCTGGACACCTTCCTGTGTAACCTCATCTGGGTGTTCCTGCTCCATGGGGGGATTGCACTGGAGGAGCTTTCCAGGTCCCTTCCAATCCCAAACACACTGTGATACTGTGATACTGTGATACTGTGATGTGAGAGTGTGGGATTTCTGGCCGGCTGCAGTTGTGCGTGGCAGCTCTCGGCTGATGTTTAACCTGAGTTCCCACTCAGGCAAATGGGACTTTGCCTGGGTAAGGGTACATCTGGCGTTGATACCTGTGGACTCTTATCTGAAGCTGTGTGGGAAGAGATCACGCTGTGACTGTAATTGCCGTAGGATGGGACTCTGAGTGATCAGTTTAAAGGCCTGTGTTTGAACCACTCCTGAGGACGCGAACATGTCGATTACACAATGGATTGCAGAGAACAGCATTGCAGCAGAGATTAACATGATTAGAGAAGTGCGAGGAGCACCACTTGACCTCAAATAGTATACAAAAGGATGAAATTTGTAATTTTATATTAAGCAAAACCTACCATGCATAGCTGAGAGCAGAAGGGAAGTTAAGCCCAGTCTGTAAGCCAGCCTTCAGGTACGCAGTGTGATTCAGCACCGGGAAGCTGTTAAAATATAATAGGATACTGTTTCAGGTTGAAGTACTTGACTTAGCTTTAATGTCTTATTAAAAAATAGTTTACATTATTTAAAATGAAAGGGTCTCAAAAATAACAGCCAAGCTAAATTTCGGTCTGTGACAGCCGGCCCGGGGCTTCTGGGCCAAAGTCACCCGGGTTTCTGTGAGGTGGGTCCGTACTCTGCCCTGGGGCGCTAATTACAGTCCAACAGCGATAACTGCCCTTCAGGTGGGGCAGAGGGGCTTCCCGGCCCCACACCCCCGGGGCGGGTGGAAGGTTCCCCAGGCCGGCGCTGGGAGCCGCTGGGAATTAATGGGGCTCTTCATTTAGCTCAATTACTGGGCATCCACCTGAGAAGCTGTAAAGAAGGGAACAGTAAATCGTACAATCAAATACTAAATTATACTTAATTTATTTACTTACGGCAAACTGTAAGCCCTGCAATCAAGCGTGTCGAGGTTTCTAACAGGAGCGCTCCCGGCAGCACTCGGGGGGGTTGCTGAGGCTCAGTCTGGGGGCGCAGATGGGGATTAACCGCTGTGAACCCGGGGTGTCCCAGGCACAGAGCCTGAAACAGCGGAGCCCCTGTGGTGCAGCCCCCCTGGTGCAGCCCCTGGTGCAGCCCCTGGTGCAGCCCCCGCGGTGCAGCTCGTGGTGCAGCCCCCGTGGTGCAGCCCCTGGTGCAGCTTGTGTGGAAGCTGCTTCAAGGCAACACAAGTCTTTTTTTTCTATCTCACCTGCAGACAATATATTTCAGATGGCAGATCACATTTTATTCACTTTCCTAAAAAAAAAACCCACAAAACCAAAAAGCAACAACCACCCTATTATATTTTTTGGCCAGTTAGCCAGGGCAAACCTGGTCCTTGACTTTGACAAATGTCTCTCTGCGATCATAATGCATTTTTGCATACTTTTTATTGCAGCTAAAACACTTAGCGTTTGGGAAGAGGCTTATTGTTTGAGTCAGGATGAAAACCAGCATATGTTTGGCAGCGCTTTCTGCATAATAGAGTCAAGGTTTTTATTTCTGTACAAAATCCTTCAAGCCTCCTGGACTTTTCCGCAGGTTTTGCTTGGGTCAGGATTTCCATGTGCCTTTGAGTTGTGGGTTTGTCCTCAAGCTCCCTGGCAGCGCCGTGCATCCCGCACAGCGGCTCAGGAGGCGATGCTGGCGCGAGGCGGCTGCGTGTAAATCAGAGCTGCCCGGAGTTCTGGCTGCGGCGCAGGGTCCGGCGGCTCACCAGCACGTGCGTCAAGTGACAGATTGTGTCTCATGCTTTACAGCTCAGAGACAGGGAGAGAAAAAACTGCATCTGGATCAGAACTTTTCTGCCATTCAGGATGCCAGGTGAATTCTAACTAGAAACCCAGTTGGAGAACGTGTCCAATCAAGGAAGCGTAGTTTGGCGATTTTGTCTTTGGGAACCAGCTGCTTCAGCGTGAGTCACCGACCCCCAGCGCTGGCCCCGCTCGGTCATCCCAAGGCAGCGGCTTTTCCGCGGGGGAGGATGCAGTGCGAGTCCCAACCGTTGCTCAGTGACTGGATGATGCTCCCCGTGTGTGGGCGGCTGAGGAGCCGGAGTCCGGGAGGTGACGCTGGCTCAGCTCTGACTCACTGCCCGGTCCCCCGCATGCCAAGGAGCCAGGCGCCAGAAACCCTCTGGCATGCGCCAGAAACCCTCTGGCATCACCAGAAACCCTCTGGCATGGGGGGAGCGCGTGTGCCGCCCGGTACCAGCCCTGCCAGCTTCGCAGCCCCTGTGTGCTCCCGGAGCGCCCTCTGTGCAGAGCAGCCGTGCAGACGGACACCTCGGAATGCCTGATCCCCAGAGCTGGCACTGGGGTTCTGATGCTTTAGACGTGCTGAGGTTGGGCGGCTGCAGCAGAGCATCCTCGCCCCACACCTGCACCAGCCCGGTGTGCAGCTCAAAGGAAAAAAGGGTGGTTTTCAGGGCTGTGTATTAAGATTCTGGTAATAGCTTAACTTTCATTTTTTAACAAAGATATATGGCAACTCTGCCATCTCCTATTAGCTACCATATTTCAGAGGCTTTTCTTCTCCTAAATAGCCTTGTCCATCACTTCGCAGTGACACCGTAGCAGCGTTCTGCTGCCATGGGAGGCATTCATGCTTTGAAACCCCAGATCAGCTCTTTTCCGTGAAACCTACGCTGACTCAAAGCTCTCTAGCAGTTCAGGGCAGGCTGGGGGGCGGCTTTGCCGTGCCCTGGGCCAGTGATGCCTCGTGCTCAGGTGCTCGCTCCGCGGGTGCCTCTTTGCCGAGGAGAGCCTGCGCCCCCGGGCCAGGCAGGTGTGCAGTTCGGCTCAATGTCAATTTTTAACCTGCCCGTTGCTCAATGGCGCGGAAGGCAAACTTGCCCGGGGGTGTTGGCCAGAGCGCCCTGTCCCTCCGCACACAAATGCTGGCCGGGTGGGGGCTGGCCGAGCTTCCCTTGGACTCTGCTCGTGTCGTGTGGGTTTGATTTCATCAGAAATTAGGAGGTCACAGCACAGGGTGTTCAGACCGGGGAACGTCCCCATCTCCTGAATGCAGGGACAGGCTGAGCCGCACTGCTGGCTTGCTCAGCCCCATCCTCCCAGCATCAGGAGGGTTGCAGGAGTGGTTTGTTGGAGCGGTGGGGATGGCTGTTTGGAGGGGGCGGATCGTGGGACCTGTGTGCTGTAACCCACCCGGCGTTGCTCTGGGCTCCTTCATGCCAGCGCCCCGCGAGCTGCTCCCCGCCGTCCCGGTCTGGCAAACCAGAGTCTGTGCAGAAAAAGGTTTCTTCTGGTTTTCTGTGCCAGCTTTCTGTGCCTTGTCCCCAGCTGCCCGCGGTGGGGACCCCCTCGGCATGGCTGGCCAAGGGGGGTGCACAGCCGCCCCCCCACCGCGCTCCTGCCCATGGCACAGCATTGGAACTGCCAGATAAAATTAGCCATTTAGACGCATGTTCCTCAGGATGCCGGGACACAGGGACACCCAGTACAGCCAGCTTGACTCACGGAGAAGAATTAATGGAAACGCCCGGCTCCTGGAGGGAGGAAATACCTTGAACAGCCTTTTCCTCCGTTTGTTGGGTGGGGATGCTGACAATGGGCCCCATGTCTGTCCGGGCAGCCGGTGAATGCAGCACACGCGCCGACAGACACTGCGTCTGCGGCACCGGGCGCTCAGGAAGGGCCCGGCACAATGCGGAGCCCGGCCCAGCCCGCCGCGGCATCGCCCAGCACAGCGCCGGGATGGATGGGGCTCCGAGCGGCCCCGGCCGCGGGGGGGGCAGCACCGCGGGTGCGAGGGTCTGCAGGGCTGGGGTGCTTGTACCTCACGCTTCCCTTGGCCAAAGTTCCGTAGCCGTGAATCACAACTCCTGCCGAGCCTCCTGCAAAGCACCGACCCACCAAAACAGCATGCAGGCTGCGACCAGGGAAAACGCTCTTTTCCACTGTAAAAATCCAGTAAACACATAACTTTTCTGTAAGCGGCCTTTATTTATCAGGGATGCCACTCGGGCCAATAATTTGGATGTAATGAGACAAGAGGGACTGTGAAGTCCCCAAGTCGCAGGGCCGTGTCAGTCACGCTATGCGAATGTGTGTGAGCAGGGGTGTCTGGGCAGGACGGCTCGGGCTGGTGCTGCTTTCAGTCTGCTGCGCTCGCACCTTCCTGCAGGTTCGCTTTTACAGGGGTGAAAGTGGCAGATGATGCGTTGGCGTTGGTGGCACGTGGCTACATGTGAATATGGGCACAGGGACGTCTGTGACCGTGGGAAACGGGTGGTTGGTGGGGATGTGACCTGAGTGGGTGACACAGCTGCAGCCCAGCGTGGGGCGCTGCCTTGGGACGGGTCAAATGCCGGAGAACCGGGTTTCTCTGAGCAAGGCGGGTTCTGAAGAGCTCCAGAGCTCCTTTCCGAGGCCCCTCCCGGGGCAGGTGTGACCGCGGCAGCCGAGGGACTTTGGGAGCCCCAGGGCGCTCGGGCAGCTCCGATCGCGCCCCGCGCTTTGTGCTCCCAAGCGTGGGCATCTCAGGGAGTGCTTGGATACGCTTCGTCACTCCATAAATAATTACAGTTATCTATGCTATTAAGTCATTTAAAGGATTTTTCTAGTCTCCCTGACTTACAGGCGATTTGGACTGTTTACTGTAGGCAAAGAAACAGGCCGGTCTATCATTCTTCTGAATCGTTTTATCTTTGTTGCTCTAAGCAGGGTCATGGGAATGTTTTTTATAACCCAGCAGGTTATTAGAGGACATAGTTATAAATAACTAGTCTTGGCTATTTTTGACTATTTTCAACATACTCCAGCACAATGCTACGGCATAATATGCAAAAAACCCGAGTCCGATGCCAGAGCGTTTGTAACTCACTCCTGCTTCCTGGGTGATGCGGAGCGGAGTCTGAGCCCTCGGTCTGCTCTGCAAAGAGCCCGAGGAGCTGCCCCTCTGCGAAATCTGAGCCGACTTTCTGTTACACTGCTGGGAAAGTGTGATTCTCCTTTATTACACAGAGGTGTTCTGCTCTTAAAACAGAATCTGCATGAAATGAGCCGACAGTGTAACCCTGCTCCTCCAGAACCCAGAACTTCAGACAAGAGAGTTTATGTTTACTTCATAATTTATTAAGTTTCAGATTGCCATATGCAATAAATTATAGTCAATATAATAATAATGCTGTCATAAAATATTACCATGAAGTACTTGTCTAATAGCTATTGTAATTTATACAAATAAGAACTGTAGTTGTGATATTTAGATTTCTAGTGTTAATGTGAACAAAATACTAAGGAAGTTCACAGTAAATTCAGGGAAATATGTCATTATTATTGCTTTTGTGCAAACAGTTGATAGTGCACGCGTACAGGTTGAGAAAGAACAGGCACAGTTGCACAGTGTGTCTCTAGAGCAAATGCATTCCCTGGAGGCTGAACTGGCTGCACCAGAAGGTGCACTGCCGCGCGTGTTACTAGTGCCCAGCGAGCCGTGATCAGCTGCTGGTCGGTCTCCAGCACGTCCCTCCCGGCCGGCAGCAGGCACCGAGGTGACACAGGGAACAGCGAGTCTGTCCAAAGGTCTCGGGTCGCACCTGGGTGTGCAGCGTCCTCGCTCTGCCGGGCTCTGCCCGCCACGCTGCGCCGGTGCCGCTGCCGCCGTCAGCGCCGGTGCTGCTGCGTGCGCCGGTGCTGCTGTGTGCGCCGGTGCTGCTGCGGGCACCGCTGCTGCCGTTGGTGCCACTGCTGCTGTTGGCACCGCTGCTGCCGTTGGTGCCACTGCTGCTGTTGGCACCGCTGCTGCCGTTGGTGCCGCTGCTGCTGTTGGCACCGCTGCTACGTTGGCACTGATGCTGCCGCCGGCACCGCTGCTGCGTTGGCACTGATGCTGCTGTGTCGGCACCGCTGCTGTGGTGGCTCCGATGCTTGTCGGCACCGCTGCTGTGGTGGCTCCGATGCTTGTCGGCACCGCTGCTGCTGTCACCGCGGCGGCTCGCTGCGTGCTCAGCGGGGCTGAGCCCCGTGCGGTCGGTCAGGTCCCCGTCCCGGCAGCAGCCCGCGGGGCCGTGGAACATGCCGCCTGTGGCGGGGGGGTCACTAACAGTCCCGTCCCGAAATGTTTTCCTCCATTTCAGCTGCCTTTGCCAGCTCAGTGAATTTTAATGGAGTACTTCCGAAATGTTAGGAACTGGAGCAGTTTGTCTTTTCGCCTCTGCTTTAGAGCCATTAGCGCTCTGGTTTTCTCCTCCAAGTCCTGGTCGGTGGCAAGGATGATCTTGGCTCTTTCCTCCGCCTTCTTGTCCCCAGAGTTTTTGAAGAGTTTCTGCAGGGACTCTTGGTTGATGCTTTCGAAGATGTTGGCCACGGCTTTCTTGCGCAGGGCCGTGTCGAAGCGGTAGCCGTGCACCGAGGGGCTGACGCGCAGGGACGTGGACATGGCTGGAGTTCTGCAGCTTCTCTTTGCTTTCATCTACGTGCGGAGCTGCCGGGAGTGCCCGGAGGGGTCGGTGCTGCGCTGGCTCCAGCGCCCGTATTTAAAGGCAGTCTGGAGAAGAAGCCAGAGGGCTCAAGTTACAGTGGTGAGATCACGCTGATGTCAGCGCTGAGCAGTCACAGGCGAGTTTAACAGTGAAGTTGCCAACTTTCCTGCGCTGTGCAGCGAGACGAGAAGTGTTCTGTTTCTGCGATGGGACGGTTTGTCGTTGACTCGCTGCAGAATGAGCTTCGTGCAACTTCCAGCATTGCGTGGGACTTGGAGCTGGAACATCTCAAGCTCTGCTTCTGGCCTTTGTTGCATGCGGGAAAGCTCTACATTCAGAATATATAATATAATGAGCAGTTAAAACTGCAGGTGAGAACTGTCGCAAGAGGTGCTAGCTGCGAGGCTGCGCACGCAGACCTGCCGTGTGTCTGTCTGCTCAGACCGCCGTACAGCGCCGCAGCAAGACCTGCTCAGGCCTGGCCATGGGGTGCTTTCTGCTGCTGCCCAGGTGATGCAGGTCCTGCTCAGCACTCCCAAAGCTGTGTTTTCTAAGTGCCCGTAGTGTCCCCGATGTGACACCACGGAGCTGCCCGGCCTCACGTGGCGATGTGTGCAGCAGGTTTAGTCTCTGCAGCAGCGGTTTGTTGCCCTGCTCCTTTTTCTTTAATTTCCAGCTCACGGGCGCAGCTCCTCGGCTCCAGAAGGGCTTGTGCTCTCCACCCTCGGCCAACACCAAGCCCTGGGCTGGGAGGACTCGCTCTTAGTCACACTGTTTAGTTCTGGGCAGCCCTGCGGGGCTGGACAGGGTGATCCCCACGGGTCCCCTCCAGCTCACCGCGTTCTGTGGGTCCGTGGGTGCCTCTCGTGGGCTGAGGAGGAGGGGTCGGCTCTGACCGCGGACAGTCCTGCTGGGCTTCGAAATCTGGTATTACTGAGTGCAGCTAAACCTGGCCCAGGAGGGCAGCGGGTACAGGAGCCGCCGGAGGCCAGGGAGCCAGAGATAAGTGTATTTTGGTTAATGGCCGAAAAGCAGCCGGACGGTGCAGAGGCGCTGTTTGGAAAGTTAGCAGCGTGTTTACTGCCTGCGCCGTTACTCATCCCCACAGAGGTGTCCAGAAACAGCCCCTGTCCCCGGGCCAGGCCGGCGGATGTGGCTCCAGGGGTTTCCCACATCCACCGGGGAGCTGTGGACGGGACCTCTGACCACAGGGACATCCCCCAGCGTCCTGCCACCCACATCCCACTGAGCACTTCTGTCCCTTCGGACGGAGCGCGGGACACGTCTGAGCGAACGCCGCGATGCAGAGCAGCCCAGGTCCATGTGCCCGGCGGCCGCGCCGCAAAGAGCAGAGAGCAGGGTTAACTGGTAATGGCACAGCCGGTGCCCGGCGTCCCCCGCATCCCGCCCAAGGACGGGCTCCCGCCGGTCCCGCGCCCTTACCGGCACCAGCTCTCCCTGCACATGCCTGCGATTGTTTTTCCACCGTTTCTGCATTGTTGTCATTGTGCGGGCGACTTTTTACAAGTTTGTCTGAATTTCTGTCGTATGTGGTAGCTGTTACGTGCTTTAGTGTATAAACAACTGCTTCACAAAAGCTTGTGATTCTCCTTCTGCCAGGAAGACTTGAAAGCCTCTCACTTTGCTGTAGTCTTGCCGAGTTTGTGAGAGTTACACATCAGCTGCTGTTTGCTCAACATTTGCAGGGCTGGTGAAAATCCACCCTGAGAACAGGATCTTTTGGTGTGTCTGGCTCCCGGTCTCTGCCCGCGAACCAGCCTCGTGTTTTATAGACGCCTGTTAACGTGAAATACGAGGGGGAGCAATAGGAACATGGCCTGTAAAAAATGCCCGACCAAAACGCTAAAGGTACTTTGCTTTGCTGGATAGATGACACCGTTCCAGAGGACTTGGGGTAAAACATAGCGCCAGGAGATCAGCCGTGATCTTGTGGCTGTAGAAAATGAGCCCTTTGCCAGGCACGGTTTCCCCTGGTCGAAAACGAGAGCATGGTAACATATGGCTGCTTTTCACCGCTCTCAGTGCACGTGGAATCATCCGCAGGTATTTGCAGAGACGTGGCTGAGAGAATAAATTAGCAATATTTGTGGAAGATACGAGCTCAGAAAAGTGTCTGCCATGGAAACCGAGAATGGAGCTGCTGCCTTAGGAGAAAGACAGCCGAGGGCTGCCAGGATGAAGTGTTGTCTTGTGAGCTCATCTTGTGCCGAGCGGTAACAAATGCCTGTGCTCCCCCGAGCTTCTCTGCCCCCTTGTATAAATGTAGTTGCCTTGAACTCCGGCGCAGAGATGGAGCATGCCTCATCTGTCTCTTTCCAGCGACTTTTGTTTCTATCAGTCTTCCAATGCTGCTTTCCCAGTAATGCTGAGGAGGAACTACTCATGTGTTGGGTTGGAGTGGAACTTCAGACAAGGTGCGATTTCTATCATAGTGCTCCTGCTACTATGGTATAATTGCTTCGTGAAACGCAAATGCTCCATTTCACGCATTAACAGGAGGATTAATTCCTATCCCCACCCTCTCTGCAGAGCGGCTCAGCCGCATCCCTAATTGCTCCTGACGAGATGATGGGTTTGGAGCGGGGGGACGGGCGGGTTCGTGCCGAGGTTTGGGGCAGCTTGTCCAGCCGGCACCGTGTCCTGGCCCGCGGCCATGGAGCGTTTGAGGAGGAGGTTTCTGAGTTATTGCGGGGCAAGCCCAGCCTGCGGCTCCGCGGTCAGAGCCAGCGGCTGCTAGAGGGAACGGCTGGAGCGCGGTGACCCAGCGGCCAGGTCTGCGGGTCCGAATACACCCGCAGGCTGCTCAGGGCAGAGCTGGGAGCTGCCGCAGGATCCGACTGTGGGACAGGGCACCCGGAAACCCCCAGAGCAGGAGGGAGGCCAGGACAGGAGCAGCCAGCGCCTTTCATGCAAACCCCTGCAGAGAACTTGGTGTGCGTTTATGTAACTGTCCAAAATCACTCCAAAGAAGGGAATCTGGGATGCCTTTGCGCTTTGCCAGGGCATGTTTTGCATAGCTTTCCTTTCAGCAGCCTGCCTCAGCCTGCTCGGCTCGTAACACCGCGCTGGTGTTGAGGGGCGCAGCATCGGTGCTGCAGAGACCTCCCAGCCATGGGCCAGGTACTCAGAAACTGAGGCTTTGGAAGGGTGCCTGCAAGGCTTTGGGACAGGAGAGGAGGGTTAAATTATTGCCTTTTACATACATATATGTGCTTTGTCTTTAGCACATATAAAAATCGAAGCATCTGCGATGCCCGGGAGCCTCAGGCCAGCTCTGCTCTCCCCGTCCTCTCCCTCGCCACGTGTGCTCAATCCTGGCTCGCTTGCAGCCTCTGCTTCTGCCGGGCGGCTGGAGAATCCCGACCCCTCCAGAATGCGGCTGCTGGTGTTTGCTGGGAACCGCATCAGAGCCGGAGCCGCGGCTGCGGGACGGCCGGGAGGTCAGAGGCTCCGCTTCACCGTGTTCCTCGCAGAGCCCACATTCCTGGGGATGCTCAGCCACCCGTGTGGTGCGAATGGCGGCGCCTGCGCCGCTCTGCCCGCCCGCGGCTGCGTCCCGCGCTGGCTGCTGTGCCACGGCTCCACCTGGGCTTTTCCGCGTGTTTGCTGTCGGGTGGGTTTTCTGTGGTTATTGTTTCTTGAGTAAAGCATCGGGGAGCGTTCGTCCCATTTCTTATGGCAGGATGCCCTGCCCTTCTCTTACAAAACCTGAGAACTCAACGTGGCTGTGTGTGCTCCCCGTGACCTGTCCTGTGTCCCCAGTTCAGGTGTGCGGTGCAGTGGGATGGATTTCAGCAGCAGTTCTGCTGCAGCTCAGCTGATGGGAGGTAAAGACGTTTCTCAGACAGTCCCACTCACACAACAAAGGAGAAAAAAGCTGCAGGTTTTCAGACAGCAAAGGCATGATTAATGTGGTTACATTCCATATGAAAGTTTTAATGGGGGAAAAATTGTGCTGTGTCTGTTCAATACTTTTTTTCATCCTGCCTATGAAAACGAAATGAGGTGCTGGTTTCTGGGC
This sequence comes from Columba livia, assembly GCF_036013475.1. Taxonomy (NCBI): domain Eukaryota; kingdom Metazoa; phylum Chordata; class Aves; order Columbiformes; family Columbidae; genus Columba; species Columba livia. The sequence continues at coordinate 448,553 of NC_088626.1, forward strand.
TGCTGGGGCGGGCGTTGTCATGTCGGGCGCAGCCTGCAGGGCGTTAGCTCTGCGCCGCAGCCCCCGCAGCCCAGGCCAGCAGGAGCGTTTCTGTCACCGCGCGCCCATCGGCCGCAGCTCTCGGCTGCGCCAGCGCTGCCCTCGGCCCGCGAGCCCCGCACCGCACCCGGACCATATAAGAGTAAAACCTGTGGTGTTACTGGTAATGAATGTCTCCTCGTTTCTCGTAAATTCTCTGCTAAATGTACGATCACTAAGTTAATAATGCAGTGGAGGGCATAATGAATAGCCAATTACAGTAAGTAAATCATGCCTGTTAAGAAACAGAGCAGAAACAGGAACTTCGGGCCCTTTTAAAAGCCAGAACCGTTTTAAAGCGGCCCCATGTCCAGCAGAGCTGAGGACACGTGGACACGTGTGCTGTCACGGGGGCTGGGGACAGGGGACAGGCTGGATGTTGGGAAGTCACAGGCAGTTTCTCCTCTTGCTTGAGGCTCCCCAAAGGCGCCGTGCAAAGGGACCCTCAACGTGCTCAACGCGGTGCTCCCCGCGTGGAGGGGACGCACTGCTGGTGGGGCGGGCGGCAGATTGGCAGCCAGAGCATCTTCCTCCTGGGTCAGCAAGAGCACTCATGGCAATGAAAGTTTAGACTGTCAAGCACGAACAACCTTTTTCTTTCTTTGCTGAGTTTCCTGTTTGATCTTCCTGAGGGTCCCCGAGCAGCCTGGCCAGAGCAGGGCCAAGGCAGAGCTGTCTCCAGCTGTCAGACGGCTCATTGTCTGCGGCTGGGGACGGGCTCACGGGAAATCCTGCCGCGGGGCTGGGCCGCGGGGCTGCCTGGGGTCATTGGCGCAGCCCAGCCCACGGGTGACAGTACCAGACACACGTCCTGGTGCTAAGTGTCCCCCTCCTCATGGCTCTAATCTCTGCCCAGCCGCTTCCTCTCTGCAAAGGGCTGGCAGACAGGATGCTGCCTTTGTCCTGCTGCGGGGCCCTGGCTGTCACCATCACTCCCGGAGCCATGGTGGCTGCAGCCCAGGGCTGTGCACGGGGGGCAGTGCCGGATCTGGGTAGATGTGCAAAATGTCCTGGCACAGCATCCTGCGGGAAGCCGGCTCTTAGAGTGACAGGGATGCAGGCAGGGCGGTGGGGATGCTCAGCAGCATGCGGACATGGGGGTGTTAAGCTGTGGTACCTGGTGAGGGTTGTTAAAATGGGAAGGCACCTTCCCTGCAGAGCTCTCAGCCTGAGAGCTGGTTGTGATCTGCATGTGCTGCTCGTTCATCTGCTCTGAGCGCACTGCTGCGGAGCAATAGGGCTGTTTCCCAGCTCCGGGCCGCGGGCGGTGACCGAGCCCTCACCACTTTAACCTTCTGAGGCAGTTTTCAGCTCTGATTTGAAAATCGCTGTGCTGGTCCGTGATCCACCCAGGAGCGAATTAAAGGGCATTTCCCTGGTGAGGAAAGAAGCACATGCTGTGAGCAGAGGGACCCGAGCTGGGTCCTGGCTCAGAGGGACGGGCTTTGCCAGCAGAAAACCTGCAGATTTAGGTTTAGTCCCTTAATCTTGTGGCCAAGCAAAGCAGGCGCGTGGCACAGGTCGCTCCCGTCCCGGCCGCGGTTTGGGAAGAGCAGCGTGTACCTGGCAGCAGCGTGCAGCCGGGGCTTGGGGACATGTATTCGAGTGGCGCTGGGAGAAGAAAGCTGGTAATCAGAGCTGCTGGAAACACCCAGCCTGCGCCTTCGGAGATTTACCAGGGCACCAGCCAATATGTAAATCGTGTGGGAGACTCGCTGGGAACTGCGGTGTTATCAGCCTTGTAGTTGATTCCTCCAGTAACAAAAGAGTTCCTTGGAGAAAACAGATGGTGTTTGCCTCCTGTCGCCCTCTCCCATGGCCGGGCAGCTCTCGCTCGGTACCTGCTGCAAAAGCGATTTCTGCGATGGCGCTGCTGTCACCGGGCGGCTCTGCAGCCGAATGCTCCGCAGGGCCGGCCTGCCGGACCGCAGGGGCTGCTGTTGCAGACCGGCTTTCGGGGGGCAGGTTTTAATGCTGAGGCATCGCGGGGGTTTGCAGGGGTGTTGCGGGGATTTGCATGGTTGTTGCACAGGTGTTGCGGGGATTTGCGTGGGTGTTGCACAGGTGTCATACGGATTTGCGTGGGTGTTGCACAGGTGTTGCAGGGATTTGCATGGTTGTTGCACAGGTGTTGTGGGGATTTGCGTGGGTGTTGCACAGGTTTTGTGGAGATTTGCGTGGGTGTTGCACAGGTGTTGCAGGGATTTGCAGGGGTGTTGCACAGGTGTTGTGGGGATTTGCGTGGGTGTTGCACAGGTGTTGTGGGGATTTGCGTGGGTGTTGCACAGGTGTTGCAGGGATTTGCGTGGGTGTTGCACAGGTGTTGCGGGGATTTGCAGGGGTGTTGCACAGGTTTGAGACCTGCGCAGCTGCTGGAGCCGCGTTCGGGCTGTTCCCGGGAGCGTTCGGGGTTACGGCAGGTTATGAACGGCTGCCGGCGGCGGTTTTCCCCAGCCGTTGCAGGCGGCAGCGCGCGTCAGCTGCCGCTCTGCCGAGCGCTCGCAGGGCTGTAAAGCCCATCCCGGGGACAGAGGTGACACTGGCACAGCAGTTTCAGCACCGGTCTGTGCCGGGCAGAGCCAGGGAAGGGAGAATCCCGACCCCTGAGTCACGGAGCGTGCAGCAGGACACGGACCCGCTCCGTCCAGCCCCGAGGATCCCCGCCTGCCCGAGCAGCAGCCCCTGGCAGACTTGTGTAGCTCTTGCAGTGATGCCTTCTAGATGTTTCCTGACAACCGCGCTGCCTAATTGTTATAATCTCAGTGACTGATGCCTTGTTTACAAGGGAGCCTTGTCTTTGTTCTCGAGATCTGCCCTTGAATCCTTGTCAAGTGTCATTGCTAGTTTATGGGTGTTTTGGTCTGTCTGTGCCGGGTTATTTATGCAAGCACTTCAAACAAAGAAGAACGGTTTTAGGACTGCGAGTTGACTGCAGCTCTGTGTAGGAGGGGAGGAGGACGGAGCTGTGCGCAGGTTGGGCACGGGCCGGAGCAGCACACAGGGAGGCGGAGGGAGAGCCCCCATGCTGCTCCAGCCCCGTCCCCTCTCCCTCTTTTATATCTTACATAAGAAACCCTGAAAAAGAAATGGGTCAGTACCCATTTTCAATCTTGCTGTCATCCTGGCGCTGGAGCTGTGTGTGATGTGACACTCCACGGCCTTGGCCACATCACCCAATGGCTGCAGCGTGTAATTAATGTGCGGAAACGCGAGCGTGGGGCCATATGCGTTTTCCTTAATACATGAAGGGGCCATTTAGGTGGAGAACGCTGGGTAAAGCAGCTCTCGTGCGGGTTGTCTGATGCTGATCTGAGCGCTTCCAAGTGCCTGGGTCGCTCCGACCTGCTCGCTTTTGCTCCGCGAAAGCGTCGAGGAGGAAAGGCTGAGCAGCACTCCTGTTTTTGGGAGCAGCGCTGCTGAGGGCTGGAGGGGCAGGGAGGGGGGGCAGGGGAGCTCGGGGTTTGGGTGTTACGATGTGTGTGGGTCACTGCTGCTCTTCAAACCACCAGTTGTGTGGCTGGTGCCCGCTGGCCCGCGGGCGGCCGCGCTTTGGGATGGCGCAGGAGGGGCTGGGGAGCCAGCGGTGCTGACGTGAGGCACAAATTAAAACCAAACACACTGTTTATCAGTAAACAGCGTCGGGCATGACGTTGAGTCAACGAGGCCGGTGACCACGTCCGCAGAGCCCTCTCCGTGCTGAAAGCTGAGTCAGTTCTGCCACGATGAGGGTTGTGGAAGGAGCGTTTCCCAACGCTGTTTCGGGAAACCTTATGGAGAAAGTAAACACAATCCAGCAGATGTCTGACCCCAGACCCTGCCCGTCCGCAGGCATCCTCACCACGGCGGCGGCTGGGGGACAGAGGACGCGGTGCAGCGGAGGGGACGGCGCTTGTCCCCCTGCAGGGACAAACCTGGGGGCAGCCAGATGTCCTCAGTGCTGCGTTTGGCCAGCACGGGGGTGAACACTGAGTCTCTCGTTGAGCACATGAATTGGGAAGAGAAAGGGTTATTGGCATTGCTGCCGGCCCCTGCCGTGCCGGGCCGTGTCCCGACTCGCCCGTCTGCTCGCGGGCGTCCCACTGCGCCGAGCGCGGCGCCCCGCGGGGACAGGGCTTCCTGGAGCCTTCTGCTGCCCTCAGCGCCGCGGGCTGCTCTCCTTGAGGAAATGTCTTTGATCAGTAGGAATTAAACCAGGAAAATATTTTCCATTTGCGTCATGACAAAAACAGCTCAAGCTGGGCGTGATTGACTGCTGAAAAACATCGGAGCAACCCCCGTGCCGTTTCGGAAGGCTTCCTACTGTTCTTGCGTACAGTAAACACTGAATATATTTAGCAGCAGAGCCCAGCATGAGACAGCCTCTTTCTGCAATAATAGCAGTGCCTTGTCTGCTTTGGTTTTCTCTTTTCCTAAGGAATCGGTTAGGCAGAGCTCTCGGGGAGCCGGGTTCCGAGGGGTGGCCTCACGCCTTTGTTTGCCCGTGTTTACCCGCTCTAGCAACCGCGCTGAGCAACTCTGCAAACAGGCGCTGGGGCGGCCGCGGCGCTTCCTCCGCGTGGCAGCGGTGACATGCCAGCGGTGACACGCCACCGCGCGACTAACCCCGGCTGCCGGCCCCAACGGCCGCTCCCCGCCTTGGAGAAATCGGCCCTGGCCGTCGTTCCCCTCAATAGACCCGTCGTGTGCCCAGAGAACGGCAAACGGGGCGCAGCTTTCTGCGCAGGAGGCTGAGGAAATGGGGTCTGTCCGACAGTATCACCCCTCAAGTACTGAAATGCAAAGCTGGTACAGCGGGGGGAAGAGGCGAACTGGAGGACGGGATGTTGTTTATTGCAAATCTTCGCGTCAGACGCTCCAGCTAGCCCAGCTGTCCCAGTTACCCTCTCTTGATTTTATACGTGCAAGTAATAGTCATGATTTAATTATTGGAAAACCCCGTATTTCATAATAATGCACTTTCTTCATGGTATTTATTATTCAATTTGCTCTATGTATGATGCAAACTGCAGCAGGAAAAGGATGCTGGCAAGCGGCCTGTGGCTGCCTCGGGGTGCTGCGGCGCCGTGTCCCCAGCACGATGGGACAGCCCTGTGTTCAGCACCTCTGTGGCGATGGCTTCGCAATCTGTTCCTGACTCTGCTTCCATATTAGGTGTAATTCAGCAGCTTCTCTCTCTTCCTTCTGTGCCGTAATTAGCACTTTTTGGCTTGAGTCATGTCCTCTAATCATATCGGGAGAGCGGTGGCGCCTGCCCAAGTGAGGAACTCCCTGGGCCGGGATCAAGCGCTCCTGTCGAGGGCTGGTGTGCTGTCAGGTCTGGGGCGAGTGGCCGCACAGAAAGGAGGCGAAGGCGAGTACTTCTGTGCCCTCCTGGGCACTTAAGGAATGTTGGTCATGAAATATTTTATAGCTTACGAGGAGCTCGTCAGGGAGCCAGGACCCGGGTAACGGGGAATTTTAATTATTTGGATATTGATGGACATAATAAGTGTGCAGCAAACCACAAAGGGAAACCCGTGGCTAGAGGGGAGAGTGAGATTGATCTATGCACAGTATGTTAAATAACCTAAATTGTTTGGAGCATCTTCTGGCTCTGGTTCCAGGAGAAGAGCCAAGCGTGATAAATAAGGTCGGGGTTGGGAAGTGTCTAGAATCCAAATGTTTGTATTGCTGTTCGATTTCAAATATTCACGGGGACAAAATCGGCAGGAGCGGCGGCAAAGCGCTTGGCTGTGCGTGCCCGGGGCTGCGCGATGCCCCGGGGAGGGGGCCCGGGACGCGCTGCGAGCGCCGGCGGCATCGCCGCAGCCCTTGTGCGATTTGCCACGGTGAAGGTGGCCCAGGTGAGACCCGGGTGAGGAGCAACCAGAATACAAAGAGACTGAGGAGGACGGAAAGTCTGAGCAAGCGGCGTGTGTGGGATGATGGGCAGGCATGGTGATCCTTCACCATCACACGGGTCCAACCGTCAGGCATCACTGCAATTAATGTTAATAAATATTAAGCAATCTCTGCTTAGTAAAAGGGGTGAGAAGGAGTCAAGAAGGGGACTGGGAGTGCCGTGCCGGGGCTGCCGGGCGGCTCCCGAGCCGTGGATTCGCAATGGAAACGTTTGCATCACGCTGCAGGGGCAGGGCCGCTGTTTGCGGTGATAAGGTGGTTTTGTGTGTGGGTGGCGCTGGTGTGGGTCTGTACTGTTGTTCTGGCTGTGGCCGAGGGCTGGTTTTGCATCGGCTCCCTGGCGGGTGTCTGTCCTGGCTGGCCCCGCAGGTACCGCCAGGTTCAGGACATGGTGCAAAACCCCCGTTCTGGTTTGTGTGCTGCCGGGACAAACGGTGCCGTCCCAGCCCAAGCGCAGAGAAGTAGGTCTGGGGGCAGCGGCTCTGAAAGCCGGGGGGCTGCTCTTTGCCTCTTTTCCCCTTGCTGAAAAGTACATTCACTTCATTGAAGAGCTGCACGTGCCAAAAGCAGCCCTCTGGGGCCGCAGCCCCGCGGTGCTGCAGGCAGCGCAGCGGCAATGCCAAGCGCCCTGTTACTCTCCAGCATATCGTGGCATTTTTTACGCATAGGTGTAAATTATTTAAATGCAATGTGCTTCTAGTCGTAATACACCTGAGACCTTGGATTTCTGCGTCTAGTGATCAGTGTGAGCCAGCAGCGGTTCGGAAGCAGAGAGGAATCGAAGGTGCGGGCAGGTCTGCGCTTCGCTGTGCCCATCTGGGTGCCGGGTCCTCCCCGGACCCCGTTTGAAAGGAGCTGGATCTGATTAACACGTGCTGGCGCTGGGTGCGACTCCCACACAGTGTTTGGTAAAGCAAACCTCAGCGTGGTGAGCCCTTGCTGTGTATTAATAGTTTGCCAACTTGGGAACGTTGGCCTGACTGCTTCTGTGCAGTTTTATGCACCTTCCTCCTCCCCAAGCCGTGTATTGAAGTGAGCGTGCCCACGGGTGCAGGGCGCCCCTTGGCTCCCAGCGCCCCCCGGCATCTCCTTTGCTGATCCGGGGCCCAAATCCACGCTCCTTCCCCCGGCCCGTGTTGCCGTGGCTCCGGTGTGCAGCAGGACGGGGATCCCCGTGCGCCGGCGCCGCTGTCGCTGCGGCACAGGCGGGTCGGTCTCTGCACAGCCGCGTGTTCCCCGCAGCACCAGCTCCGTGCCCGTCCTGCCTGCGTTTTTCATTCAGCTGGAGTGATTATTTTTTTCCTCCCCTTTAAGTTTGCTGTTTTCCTGAAATGGTTTGATATGTAATAGAGCAAGACCATCATCAGAATGAAATATTTCCTACATAAAATATGCAGCAGCTATTCAAAAATGAAGATGGAGTGGAATGGGGGCTGCCAGGCAGAGATTTAAAGGTGCTGACATGTTCCCATAGGTTGTTTACTGAAGAGATCTTCTCCTAAGCCCCCGTTTTAGGACTGCCTTTCAAAAAAGGGCACAAAATAAAATTTAGTGAGGAGCTTTAATAATTCAAGCTGCTGCGAGCTGAGCTTTTTGTTGCCCCTGTGGGAACAAAGCCGTATTTCAAAGGACCTTGACTCCCTCCCGACAGTGCAGAAGTGGCACTGCCAGAGCTATTTTTGTGCTGAGACACTGATTGGGTGTGAAACCCGTCTCTGCCGGCCGTGCCAGCGAAAGCCGGGCAGGCGAAACAGAGACATATGGCCCGATTCCCTGAAGATGCTGATTCTGAGGAATCTGGGGGGCTCTCTCACTGCAGAAGGGTTGGCTGCTGCTCTTGCTCCATCTGCTGCCGCTCTGCGCTGCAGGAGCCTGCGCGCGAGGCCTGTGCTGAGCGCGGTGCTGGGCTGGGCGTTGCTGTGCTGCAGGTACCTGGCGAGGACCACGCGCTTGTCTGACGAGCTTTTCCCTTGCTGACCCCTCGAGGAAACCGTACGTACCCACGTCTCCTGCCACAGCACGTTATTGCTTATTGGGACTTAAGAAACTGAAGCCTGAGTGTGCCCAAATATTGCAGCTTTGTCCCTGTGATACCCTGAGCCCTTAATAAATCAGGAGCTGCAATGAAGTTGGCAATAGGGGATAAAACGTTAAGCGTCAGCAGCGTCTCCAGGTGAGCAGCAGCCTCCTCCTCACCCTGCGCTCTGCTCGCTGCTCTCACCCCCTTCCCCTCCCGGCGGGACCGTGGGGCCCTCCCCTGGGTGGAATTGTGCTCCCACGGCAGATGCAATAGCTTTGTCAGATCTCTGCCCATTATTTAAACCAGGAACGGGCATTTCAGCAGACAAAACTAACTGTCTTGTACATAATGAATTGTGAAATGCTGGGCAATCAAGAGTTCGACTTTTAGACTGGACTGCTTGTCACTACCAGCCCAAGTGTCAGGATCAGGCTTAATGGTTGATAAGAGTCTCTGGCTTGATGCTGACATGTTGTTTTGGGGCTCACAGAGGCCTGACAGTCCCGGGGACATAAGAAACGTGGCACGTCTGGGTGTTGGAAGAGCTGGGGTGGTTGGTGGGGGGGAGAGGAGCTGTGTCTGCTGCCAAGGGCTGTGGGTCACAGTGGGAAGATCCATCTTGCGACTCACTGCACCCCAGCATCCGCTGCAGCCCAAATCCCAGCCCGTGTTTTGTTTTACCTGCCTCCCCCTTGTTCCTCTGCCGCCAGGGAGCCGGCTCGGCGGAGCCAAAAGCAGCTTTCTGCCGCCACCTCGCGATGGAGAAGTGCGGGGATGTCGCGATGGGCCGGCGGGGACACGGCGCCGTGACGGACACAGGACGCAGGTTTGGGAACTGCTGCTTTATTAGTCCGGTAACCACTGGGTGTTATGGGGAGCGAGACTGGTGGGGTGCAGCAAGCAGGGCTTGGACCAACACGGCTCTTTGTGGTGCCACGAAAGGGTGCTGCACCCATAAGGATGCTGCCCCCATCCCTGTAACACAGAGGGATGCTGCCCCCATCCCTGTACCATGGAAGGATGCAGAGCTCGCTGCCTGCCCTGTGGGGGTTATCCGCAGCAGCGCTCTTCTCCCTCAACAACACAGAGCGCGTTCCCCACATCACGGACATGTGGGTGGGACAGGGGCTGCTGAGAGGAGGTTTGTGGTGAAGGTCGCTGCAGTTGGATTTTGGCTCATGCCCTTTGGTCTCCTGCACCTGCTTTGGGCATCACTTTGCAAACCCTCATGGCAAGTCAGGCTGGTATCATCCCGTCCCTGGTGCTGTCCCTGACGCTCTTCAGGAAGCTGAAGATGTGGGACCCACCGGTCCCTTTGGCGTCCAGCGCAGACGGGGGTTTCCCCATGGAGGGGCCACCCCTGTCACCCGGCTCTGCCTTGGCTTTGGCCGCCGCGACAGCGACGTACTTGGTGACGATGGCGATGTGGTAGGACCTGAAGTCCACCAGCGCAGACACGCAGCGGTTGAAAGCCGCGCGGAGCCGCGTGTCCCCGCAGGACAGGACGTGCTGCCGCAGCGAGGGCGCCCGGCGGACCCGCTCCACGAAGGCGCGGTGCGGCGGGGGCATGTAGTCCCGCATCCTGCGCAGGAACGCGCCTGCAAGACACCCGCCCAGGCAGAAACAAGATGCAGCGTCTGCAACTCGGTCCATGGTGGAAACCACCGAGGAGTTTCACCCTCTGCAGCTCTCCTGTGAGAGCTCTGTTAGTGAATTTTCCCTCCAGTTAACTCTGTGAGGGTGAAGCCCCACAGCACCTTTCCCCGTGCCCCGCGGTGCCGCAGCCGCGGAGCCTCGTCTGTGCTGTCACTGTGCCTCCGATTAATTGAGAAAGAAAACCCATATTAGGTCAATGCTCTGTCAGGGCTCATCTTAACCCTAAAAGGCAAGTTTTAGCCCTTTTGGTTTTGGGTTGTTTGGGTTGGTTTGGCGGTTTGTTTGGTTTTTTTTTGCTAATAGAGTGGTTTTGCTAATTTCTGATAAATATTTTCAGCTGCGGGCCAGACTCATGTGAAGCCATGTGGATGGATGAGCCAAATCACTCTGCTCCCTCATCTCTGTCCCTATGTATAAGCTCAGTAAAAAGTTGACATGCAAAAAGCAAAGTCTGTCCCTCTGGGAATTTCCAGCGGTGAGGAGGTGCCGGTCAGAGCCTTCTTTACAGGCTTCCTCCCTAAAACCGGGGCAGCGCCTCGGCCCAGCTGGGCTCGGCGAGGGGGCGAGGGCTGAGACGGGTGCCGCGGGGGTTGCTCTGGCTCGGCTCTGCCCCCGCCGCTCAGCCCAAAGGGAGGCGCGCGACTCACCGCTGTCCGGGCCGTGCTGGATGCCCAGCAGCTCGTCGAAGGCGTGCAGGACGGTGCTCTGTGCCGCGCTGCCCCCCGAGAACGCCAGGGGCTCCTCGCACACCCCCTGGTACAGCAGCCCGGCTGGCAGGGCCGGGTTGTCCTTCCAGCTGCGGGGGGAATGGTAACAGGTAGAGGGACCCTGGGCTGGCAAGAGTGAGCAGAACCTTCCCGACCCAGTCCCTGGATCCCTGAGTCCGTGGGTCTCCGCCCTGGCAGAGTCACCCAAATGCTCCTCTGAGCCCCCTGCACTATGGCTTTGCTCTGCTCTGGTTACTCTTGAGGTCGTGTCTTTAACGGCAGCACAGGACAGCCTGCCTTTGTTTATTTCAGCAGAGAACAACCACCTGGCCTCGGGGACCCAGGAGCGGGCACATCGGTGCACACCGTGAACTCAGAGCCCGTCAGCCGCCTTGTGCGCCTGTTGTGCAAAAATGGACAAATACTCGCTCACAAATGGCAGGAGGAGTTATAACTTCAGAGAGGTGATGTGCCTGGCACAAAAATATCTCTTGACCTTCTGAAGAATGCACCATTTCATGAAGCTTTTGGTGCTGCTGGGGCTGTTTTACTGGAGGAGCAGATTTTGCACAAAATGGAGAGAAAATAGATTCATTATCAAATACCATAGTATTTTTAGCTCTCCCAGGGCTGTATTTATAGTAACCTTTACTAGTGGGAAGTTCTTATAAGCAGAAGGGAATTTAAAAGGCATGTTTTTCCAGGCTGATGACCATCAAGACAAGGTCAGCTGGGATAAAAAATGAGAGAAACTTGATGAGGATGCATGGAGCCTTTTGACTTAGGAATGCTGAGATACGCTGAAGGGAAACAGAAATAGCAGCCCCTGAGAAGCCCAGAGCGGCTGGGGCGGCAAACCCGCGCCGTGGGGCGCCCCTGGCCGCGCTCCTGCCCTGCCCACCATCACCGGCTCTGGAGGGGACAGCACCGCACTTACCCAGACAGAAAGATCCGGATCACGGAGTAAAACACGACAGGATCCACATAATCTAGGAGGAAATCAGATCCCAGCTGTTACTGCAGGCAAAAAGCTGTTATTTCCCTCTGCACCAGCGTTTCCCACATGGCAGCGCTGCCCCCGCCGCAGCTGAACAACCCCAATCTGTGCTCAGAGCAGGGCCGGCGCAGCGCATGGTGCTGGCGTCCCCTCCCCGCGGTGAGGTCCCCCTGGCACCCCGGGCTCGTTTGGGTGCTTGAGCCCCTCATATCATCCTGGGAGGGTCCCCTGCTGCTCCATCTCTCCAGACAGGCTTTAGGGGCCACGCGTGAGCGTGTCTGTGCAAACACACACGTGCGCCGCGACATGAGGACACGCTGCCCCGGCGCCAGGTACCGCTGTTACCGTGCATCCTTCCCAACGCCGTGCTCATGTCCCCGATGGCCTCGGCCAGCTCCCGCAGGGCTCTGTGCAGGGTCTCCTCGTCCAGCTGCTGGATGGCATGGATGGCCTGGATGATCGCCTGCGAGAGGAAGAGGAGAGAGGACGAATGTCTGTGTGCATGGCTCTGGATCCCACCTGCGCCGGCTCTGCTCCCTCCCAGCCCAGCCCGGGCGCGTTCCGGGCGAGCACAGAGCTGCGGGACACGGGAGGGCATCGCGTCCCCGCCGGCTCACCCAGCCAGACCCCCACCTTAATCCCGGGCACGGCCGCCTTCTCCACCAGGAGGGTGACGAGGATGAAGCCGCGCAGACTCTCTCCCCCGGGCAGCGAGAAGATGGTGTCCAGGTTCCTGCAAGAGCAGCCACATGTGAGGTCGAGGGGTGATTGCTCAGGGTCTCCCCATGCACCTCAGGACCCTCTGAGCCCTGGGAGCCAAACCCCCCGGGCTGCAGAGCCTCTTCCCTGCGCCCTGGGCAGAGCCAAACCAGCACAGAGCAAACGGGGAGAGGGGCTGCTTGGCACGGGGGATCTGGACCTCCCCAGCACTCGCTGGCCCCGGCGTTCCGGCTCTGCGCGGAGCAGCGCGGCTCAGCCGCAGCCATGGCGCTCTGCTGCCGTTGCAGTGGCATTTGTGTGCCAGAGACTGAGCTGCCGCTGTTGTGCTCGTCTATCACGAGATAGGTGCAGCCTGAGCAGAGCCCCGCAGTGTCGGAGAGCTGGGCCAAGGCAAGCAAAACTAATACTGTTAGAAATAAATAAGCATCTTAAATACTTACTCAATTTCCAGAGGCCTGAAGGCATTTCAGTTGTTGCCAGCACATGTATAAGAAAAGGAGAGAGAAAGCGACATGTTATAAATTGTTTCAGCACCAGGCTGTGCTCTGTGGGACACAAACGAGCTGCCGGCCTGTGGGCAGCTCCGTCCTGGGGGATGGTCCCAGAGACACCATGGTCCCCACTGGGCACCTGTGTCTGCGCCCTTGAGACAGACCCCAGCAACAGGGTTTCGGTGGGTTGGGTGACTGTCCCCATTGTGCACGATGGGAACCTGGTCAGGCTCATCGCTGCTGCCCCGACCGTGGGAAGAACGGCACTCAGCCCACCTGCGTTTGCCCGTTTACCCGTTGGGGTTCTTCCTCCTCCAGTTGGCCAACACCAAGTCTGCGTGGGTGAGGATGGGGGGCAGCCCGAGGGCCTGCGAGACCTCCCAGAGGGGGACAGCGACATTTTGGGGCAGGACCTGCAGGGCACAAAGCACAGGACAAGACAGGGACACTGCTGGGCTGGTCATGCTCCTGCTGCAGCCCCGGGGAAGGGGCTTTGCTGTGCGGGGTGAGCCCCACAGATCACAGGGAGCCGGTGAACTCGCTCCGCATTGCTCTCACCGTCACGGCGCCCTCCTCGCCTTCCTGCCAGAGGTAGCCCATGGTGATGAAGCTGAGCACCAGATGTGCCAAGTGCAGCTCGCGGTGCCCTCGGAGGTGCCGGGTGCTCAGCTGCGGCATCTGCAGGGACACGCTCAGTAGCCAGGGACACGGCAGGTGACACCAGCATCCCCCACCAGTGGGCCGAGACCCTCCCCATGCTTCTCCTGCCTTTGCCGTCCCCCTGCAATCCTCTGCCCGACCCCACTGCAGGATTTAATGCTGATTTGGCAGGAGCGATAAGACGGGTACCTGGTGAACTCGTGAGCGGAGCTGGTGGCTGGTGATGAGCTGCGGCAGGTCATGGGCGATCTCCATCCAGGGACCGTAGGGCGCAGGCAGCTCTGCCTGGGGAGAGAGGAGGGGTGTGGATGCAGATGGGCAGCGTGCTGGGACAGCAAGAGGGACAGAGGGCTCGGGGATAAGCCCAGCCCTGGGTAAACTCTTGGGAGTCGAGGCCGGCTGAGCACAACACCCAAAGTGCCGCTCCAGCCCCCAGTGTGAGTCGCTGCTGGGTCTGGGCAGCGCGGGGGCCACGGGGGGGACCGGGGGTACTGCTCCCCTCCATCGCGTTTGCAGAATTCTCCCGGGCTGGGGCAGGGCTGTGCCCGCGGGAAGGGAGGGGAGCGGGCGCTGCTCCCAGTTCCCAGCATCCAGCCAGCCTCGCGCATCATGGCTAATGGTTTGTGTCCTGTTCCCCCTCTTGGGACACCAGCCTGCGTGACTGCAAATTAATGGGTGATAAAAAGCATCTGCCCGTCCCCACAAGCTCCCCCTGCAAGGTGAGCCCCGTGACAAATGGCACTGCTTCCAGGACAGCAGATCTGCAGTCTGGCTGCTCTCCTCCCGCTCCCCAAAACCCTGTGAAGCTGAGGCTAATGTGTGAATTGCAAAGCTCCTTCTCCTCTCCCCTGTGCTGCTTGCTGCAGCCAGCTTAATAACTTTTAAAGCAGGAGGTTTGTCCTATTAAACTACCTAACTCAAAATAGCACATGCCTTCCTTGTTGCTTTTTATAAACTGTTATATAGCAGCATTAAATTGAAGCCCCACCAGGAAGCCACTCCCCAGCCCCTCTGTTTTCTGTCCTGTCTCTCATGGCACACGGGTACGGTGTCTCTTACCAGAGGATCGGGAAGGAGGAAGCCGAGCTCCTTGGAGAGCTGGAAGCTGCTCAGTGCCAGGGGCCGCGCGGTCTCCTCCGTGCCGTCACCGGCCTCCATCGCCGGGCGCTGCCGCAGGGTCGGACACGCTGGGGCTGCCGGGACGTGCTGAGCCAGCGCTGTGCGCCCCTTGTCCCGGGGCAGCCGCGGTCTGGCTGCCCAATGGCCGCAGTGGCCGAGCAAACACGGGTAAAGGTTGCCGATAAGGCATTGTCGTGGAGCAAACGTTGATCCCTGTCCCTGTGGGCATCCGCCTCTGGGGACGGCTCGAGGAAGCTCCTGTGATCCGGCTCTTCCCCGAATCCCCTCGGAGCAGCAGGGAGGCTCCGGGCTCCCACGGGCGGCTGCACCAAAGGTCCAGGGTGCCGTGAGTTGGCTCAGAGCCACTGTCTCTGCAGCTGGATTTCCCCAGGGCCCCGGCAATGCCAAACTCAGGTCCTGGGTGCTGCCCTTGGTCAGCAGTAACCAAGCAAGAACCAGGGACTGTCTGTGTCCATATCTTGCTGGAGGCTGAAGAGCCTGGGGAGTGCCACATGGAGCCCACACTGCGGTACAGAGCCCACACCGCGGCACGGAGCCCACACCACGGCATGGACCTGCAGCCCCCACGGGCACCGGGTACAGCCCTGGCAGGGCAGATGTGTGCCGGAGGCTCTAGGAGCTGCCACAGCTCCTGCCAGGCTGTGACACCCCACAAGGTGCCAGGGGACCTTTGTCCCCACAGGAGTGATACACGAGGCACAAACAGCATGAGAGCTGGGGCTTCTGCGCTCCCTGGGGCTCACGGTGCTGCCCAGGGATCACACAACTCCTCAGAGATCCCAGACACCTTTTATTGAACACCACCACCACAAGAGACACACTACATGTGGTTCCAGTGACCACCACACAGGGTGCCGGACACTTTGCCCTGAGCCGGGGCCGGGGGCGTCCACTCCGCTGTCCTGCAGCGTCCCCTTGCACAGCTCTCCATGGACTGTGACCCCGCGGCCGGACCCTGCCGGGCAGACACGGTGTCGCAGACCACACCAGCTGCATAACCAACAGCTCCACTGCTCCGCGCCCCTCCGGGCCGCTCCACCCGACTTCCCTCCGCACTCACACCTTCTCCCAGCCAGCAGCTCTCAAGCTTCCCGGCTCAGAGCTCACACCAACTCGCTGCCGTCCGCTGACACCTTCCTGGCCAAGTGCCACCTCCAACGCCTGCTCTGACCCGCCACGTCTGCAGGTGCTCAGGAGCCCCCATGTCACAGAAACCCCCTGCCCACCCGTGACTCCAACACCCGCGGTGCCTGCGGTGCCCCCACGCCAGACGGATGCTCCCACTAGGGCCACTTCCCTGCCAACATCAAGGCAGGTTTCTGCGTTCCCTGTTCGCACTGCCAGCTCCAGCGCCATCGCCACACAAGCCAAACACAAAGCAAAAAACCAGCCACGTGGGCAATGACTTACACTTCAACATCCTTCCCTGCTGCTCCGCTACACGCGCGACACCTTCCTGTCCGCGCTCACATTGCCCTTGCGTTTCGACTTGGCGCGGGACCTAGAGGAGCACAGCTCCTGTCACTCCCAGAGCTGCAAGGAGCAAAATCCTCCTCCCCGCATTGCTGACCCCATGGCGGCACCGCCTCATCCCCTGGCTGTCTGTCCCCGCCCCGGGCACGCTGCGCGGTGACAGCCCAGCTCTCCTGCTGCCACCGCCGTGCCACCCACCCGCCGTCACCCCAACAGCCGCTGGTGCAGAGAACAAACTCACTTGTCTAGATCAAGCTTCTCCCTTCTCCTTCGCTCCAGCAGGACGAGCAAGAAGGCAAGAGGCAGGAAGAGGCAGAAGATCAGAGGCAGCCACAGCTTCAGCAAGTCCTTGAACCTGGTGTGGCCTCCATGGAGGCACAGGGAACAAAACCACCTCTGAGCCCACCCTGGGACAGACCACAGGACCCAGACACTTTCCTACGTGGCCCTGCCATGGTAAGCCACCACCAGAATGGGAATCTGTCGCCGCAGAACCGTCTGCGGATGGGCTGTCACCGCTCCCATCCAACGTACCTTTCTCCTGGCACATGGGAGGCTTCCAGCCGGGATGGCAATGGCACTTCCCTTGGTTATCGCAGACCTGCGTGACAGATGGGGATGGGCAGGATTCACAGCAGAGGGTCGAGCCCGCACCTCCTCACGTCGGCACAGGCACAGGGCGCCGGCGCCAGGCAGAGCCCCACGTGCCGCTCGCCCCGTGCTCACCGCCAGCTTTGGCCTCACCACCCCCGGGACGGCTCCTGAGAGCCGAACCAAGCACAGACAACCCGCAGCGCCCTGACTTACGCCGTGATTGTGGCAGTTGTTCTGCGTGTCACACGTGTTGTTGAGGACGGCGGCGGGCACGCACTGCTGGTTCTGGCAGATCTGCAGCACAAGCACACGGGCAGCCCCGGCTCAGCGGGTTACGCACCCGGCTCTGGCTCTGGCACTTTCTGCCGGCCCTCCCTTCTCCCCGGGGGCTGCCACGCGCCCGGGATCAGCACCTTGCGGGTGCTGCAGATGGTGCCGTCCTTCACCAGCATGGGGTCCCTCTCTGTGAGAGGCTTCATGTAGTCCAGCGTCACACACAGCTTGTTCTGCACCCGCATGTAAATCACCGTGGCCTTCTCCTTGGTGAAGGGCTTGGAGCCCGGATATTCACACACGAGCTTCCCGCAGCGGAGATCCCTGCGAAGCCATCGCGAGCAGAGGATGCGACAACAGCCACCCCTGTCCTGCCAGCTCAGCCCAGTTGCTCGGAGAGCTCCAGATCCCCAGCGCACAGACACAGCACCTGCACCTCCACGGGGCCCTTCCACACCCCCCCTCAAATCACACGCTCCCCAACTCTGCACGGGTACGAATCGTGCACCCCGGCACCGTCCTGCGGCACTCACTTCCACTCGCAACGCTGGTAACCGCTCTCACTGGAGCCGCAGTGTCCCATTCTGTCCCTTTGGCTATTAATTTCTTCGTAGCAGTCAAAGGGCCCGTCCTTGGCACCTGCAAACACACGACAACACTCGTGGCCTGTCCAAGAGCCTCTGTCCACCCTGGGGCTGGGCAGCACCACTTCGAGCACCCGCTGCACCCCGACTCGGTGACACCCGGGGACACCCGCGCGCTCGCAGGCACCTGGAGCCGTGTCTGTGCAGGAGCTGACAGGGTTTCCCACCTCAGCGCTTCCCTTCCAGGTTTCTGCGTTTCCCACAGCACAGCCAGCCCCTTCTCCCACAGCCCAGCGCCCTCACCGCGGCCAAAGACATCCTGGCACTGCTTGTCGGCCGTCTGGCAGACCCCCCGGTAGCAGAAGGCGGTGTTCCTGTGGCAGGGGTGCCCGTCCATCACCCACAGGTCGGGTGTGCACTCCCCAGAGGTGCCGTTGCAATACTCCTCCAGGTCGCACTCGTCCTCGCTGCTGCTTCTGCACAACGTGCCTTTTTTCATAAACTAGAGGAAAGAAAAGCGATTACATTAGACAAGAATTTCAACAGAATAGAGTTTCAACAGAATTAGGAAAAAAGAGAAGAGGGAGAAGGAGAGGGGAGAATATTTTACAGCTGGGACATAAGCCGCTGCCCAGCTGGGAAGGCCAAACCAGGCGATGTGGCTACAAGTCTCACGTGGCTGTAAAGGCGGCATCTCTGCCACCTCTGTGGTTTGGGAGCTGGCACAATACCTGAGCCCTAAAATTCCCTTCCTGGGACACAAGCCCCTGCTTGGCCCCAGCCCTTCACAGCGCTCCCCTCGCCTTGCGGCACTCGCTGGCCCTCCCCATCAGCGCGGCGGGCAGCCCCGCCAGCTGGACGCTCCGTCACCCGTTCCCCGTCACATTCCTGTACACATCAGGTGTGCCTGTGAGCGGTGCTGGCGCGGGGCCGTCCTGCCGCAGGACTCACCTGGCAGTGCCGGCAGCATGGTCCCGCCACACACTGCATCCCTCTGCGCATCTTGCAGCCAGTGGTGCAGCACGGGTCACGCTGGCATTCCTGGAGGTGACCGGTGGGGACAGTCGGGAGAGGTTCTGCCTCTCCGAGGGACAACAGGCGGCTCGGATCTTCCCGCTGTCCCAAGGCTCCACACCAACCTCTGCCGTGCCGCAGTCACAGGCCTCTCCCGGCTCCACCACCTTGTTGCCACACATGGGAACTTTATACATCGTGTCCAGAGCTGGTCTGTTCAGCAGGCACTGCCCTTCCCCGGCGGCGAGGAAACGCTGGAACTCTTTTATGCTGCAGTTGCTGAAGACTTTCACCCCATTTGCGAGTCTGCAAGGCAAAGGACAGGGCTGTTGTCACCACAGGCTGCGTTTTGGGCTGTGTGGCTCCTCCTGCCCACAGAAGGTGTCGGTAACATGGGCGGCTGCTCCCCATGGCCCCCAGGAGCTGCCCCCTCCGCCCCTGGACACGTCCCCTGCTCTGCGGTGTCACACAGACAGGCACCGCGCACACCCGGTGGGACCAGATCTCTAGTGCCATCGCATCAGCCCCCGCCCGCGCACCGAGAGTCAGGAGCCTTACTCCGATCTGTTCTGCATCACGCAGGCGGCCACGGTGCAGCGGCAGCCCCGGGGCCTCTCGTACGCCATGCCCAGGCTGCGCCCCAGCAGCCGCGCCACGATGACTGCAAAGGTCTCCAGCGTCGCAGTGCTGTGGTACTGCAGGGGACAAGGACCCGCCTCAGCCCGTGTCACTGCCGTGCCCCGGCACCTTCCCGCGGGCTCTGCTGGGCGCGGGGGCTCCTGCACCCGCAGCCCCGGCACCCAGCTGCTCCAGGCACCTCCGCGGCCTCACCAGGGGCTCCGCTCCCACCCGGAGGAGCCTCCGCTGCCGGGGGCACCGGGGAGCACCTCACCTATGGGCACAGGAGGTTACGGGGACGGACAGACAGACAACTCAGTGTACCGTACCAAGGCAACCCCTCCAGCCTGGTTTTTGACACACGCTTTCCTCGCAGAAGATGCCCCTACGTAACGGGACTGATTCCTGTAACTGGGAACAGACCAGACTCGGTCCAACACACGGTACTAAGGGCACCTTCACCTTCCTTTTGTTTCTACGCTGACACACCCATCCTGATCTTACAGAAATAGGAACGTTACGTCCTGCAGCTGCAACACACGATGCACATTTTTCCACTGCAAAAATTCCTGCAGCATCTCCTCAGCACTTCCAGTGGTTGGGATTTTGTTGTCTTCTGTCCAGAACTCCAGAGAAGACAGCACTATCGTCACATTGAAGTGAGAAAACATCTGCAGGAGGCAAAGGGTGCTGGTGCATCTGCTGGTGCACAGGGCGCTGCAGCCTCCCGCTGCTTTGGCTGCGGGCTCTTATCTGCACCACTGCTGCGCTCTTCCCGTGCACGTTCAGGATGCGACCCAAGCCACTTACACTGTTCAGGTAGCTGAAAAGCTGCACCATCTTGGCTGTCACAGCATCCTTGTCTGCTCCCATATAGTCATACTGAAAGGCGGCAAACACAAGAGCACGTCGGGGCGCTGAGCAAGGCAAACTCCCCGAGCGCGCTGGCTGTGCTCCCTGCCACAGCGTGTACTTGTCTGTGCCCAAGGGACTTAGTTCCATTGTGTGGAGGCTCTCAAGCCTCATGCAAATCGCCCTCGACGTTCTCTTGGAGATACAGACTTGCTGCACACAGTTTTTTCCACAGGTAACAATTTACCATGGAGAAGATGCAAAGACTTACCAGAAGCTTGTCCAAAACCGCGTGCATTTCCACATACCGAGAGGAGCTGCTGACAGCTTGCTTATTCTTTAGGAAAACCAAATAAAAACCCAAACTAAACAAAAAAAAAACAGACAAAACCAAACAAACAACAAAACCAAACCATCACACATTGGTGCAGAGCTGCTGCAGTTCTTAGCGGCTCTGCAAAGGAGACCTTGAGGTCGGTTACTGCCCTTCAGGGCCACGTGGAGCTGCAGGACGAGCAGCCCCTGGCTCGCATCATCACAACACGACATCCTCATCCTTCGGCTGCACATCTCCCATGTCTGTGGCCACCACCCCACTGCAGACCAGCCGGCCGGGACGCGCGCTCACCTCTGTTGTGTTCTCCGACTTCAGCAACACCTTCCCAGTCCAGACAAGAGAGCTGTTGTGTAGGAACAGCTGAGTCGCTAGGTTTTCTTTCACCATGGGGTATACAAGGTGCTGATAGTCGGCCGAAGCCTCCAGAGGCTTGATCCCATAGCTGACACTCATGAGCTGCAGGAGCCCACTGGAAAGCAAAGGTGCAGAGCAGCAGGAATGGCTCCTCTGCCACCTCGGGACGACACGGACAGCGCGCGGTGCCCCACGAACGCCGGTTCCCCACGCAGAGACAGCCGCTTTACCTCAGGCCGGCACAGGCGCTAAGTGCCACGAGCGAAATGGAGAAACCCTCGATGCTGCCTTCGTAGAAGCAGTCGCGCTGGAAGGATTGTGCCAAGGGCTCGGTGCCTTCTCCCCACAGACCTGGGGAGCGCTGCAGCGTGCAGGCACCAGACCTTGCAACCGCCCGCACTGCGGCACCTGTCCCCGCAGAGGACGGGCACACGCACTACGGTCCCTGTCCCCACAGAGGACGGGCACACGCACGGCGGCGCCTGTCCCCACAGAGGACGGGCACACAGTGCGTGCAGGGACCGGCACAGCCCTGTGAGCTCCTCTGGGAGCCATGGCCAAGGGTTTGGTGCCTCAAGAATGTTCCAGCTGGCACCGTAATGGGGAGAACAGGGCTGTATCGGGCACTGCTTGCAGAGGGGTCTCTGCTCCACACGGTTCTCCTGAAGCCCGTCCACAGCTCCTGTGGAGATGCTGAGCGCAGCACACAGGAACTGTTACCTTGACATGAGCCAGTTCAGACTTCGCGAGTCCCCCTCGGCCAACGGTGTAGATCCGGAAATCCTCTGGCAAAAACACTCTACGTGCAAAACAGAAGACACCCTTGCTGTGGGCACCGTGGCCACACGTGGTGGCCAATGCACAAGGCAGTGGCCCTGCCTGATCCCCAGCCGTGACCCTGTGCAGCGCTGGGGGCTGCAGAGGGGCCGGGGGCTGCACTGCCGGCCTGCTGCGCCCCGCTCACTGCTGCGCCCCACTTACTGCTGCCGCAGCTGCACGGTGCGGGGCTGCTTCTCGATGTGGATGATGTAGGTCCGGGTGCGCAGAGGAACCCTGGGAGCCGGCTCTGCCCTCACCTGTAGCGCCAGCAGCCCCAGGAACCCCAGCAGCCCCAGCGCCGCCCTCATTTCCCCGCCAACGGCCCCACCTGCCGGTAACGGCCCCGCACACACACCGGACACGCGGGTGCACCCAACGCCTTTATTAGTGCCCGCGGCGCGGCCCCGGAACCGGCCCCGCGCCCTTCTCCGGCCCCGCGTCCCTGTGCAGCCCCGCGTCCCGCTCCCGTCCCGTGTCCCTGTGCAGCCCCGCGTCCCGCTCCCGTCCCGTGTCCCTGTGCAGCCCCGCGTCCCGCTCCCGTCCCGTGTCCCTGTGCAGCCCCGCGTCCCGCTCCCGTCCCGTGTCCCTGTGCAGCCCCGCGTCCCGCTCCCGTCCCGTGTCCCTGTGCAGACCCGCGTCCCGCTCCCGTCCCGTGTCCCTGTGCAGCCCCGTGTCCCGCTCCCGTCCCGTGTCCCTGTGCAGACCCGCGTCCCGCTCCCGTCCCGTGTCCCTGTGCAGCCCCGTGTCCCGCTCCCGTCCCGTGTCCCTGTGCAGACCCGCGTCCCGCTCCCTTCCCGTGTCCCTGTGCAGCCCCGCGTCCCGCTCCCGTCCCGTGTCCCTGTGCAGACCCGCGCCCTGCTCCCGTCCCGTGTCCCTGTGCAGCCCCCTGTCCCGCTCACTTCCCGCGTCCCTGTGCAGTCCCGTGTCCCTCTGCAGCCCCGCGTCCCGCTCCCGTCCCGTGTCCCTGTGCAGACCCGCGCCCTGCTCCCGTCCCGTGTCCCTGTGCAGCCCCCTGTCCCGCTCACTTCCCGCGTCCCTGTGCAGTCCCGTGTCCCTCTGCAGCCCCGCGTCCCGCTCCCGTCCCATGTCCCGCTCCGGTCCTGTGTCCTTCTGCAGCCCCGTGTCCCTTTCTGGCCCCGCGTCTCGCTCCCGTCCCGTGTCCCGCTCCAGCCCCGGCTCCGCGTCTGGCTCCGGCTTGTCCATGTCCAGCTCCGTTTCCGTGTCCAGCTCCGTCTCCGTGTCCGCCTCTGTGTCCGACTCCGTGTCCCGGCCGCCGCCGGGCGCGTCCTCCTCTGGCGCGGGGCTGCGCGGAACCCCGGAGCGGCGCCTCAGCCCGGCCCTGCCCGCCCCGGTGTCCCCGCAGTGTCCCCGTGTCCCCTCCCGGCCCGGCCCCGCCCGCCCGCGCTCGCTGCTGCACATCGCACAGGGGGAGCTGCGGCGCCGTCTTCCCTGGGACCCGCAGCTCCCCCGTATCCCGCTTTTCCCCTCTACAGTTTGTTTTCCCCAGGAATTAGCAAACGAAAAGCCTCCTTTTTCCAGGTCTTGCACACAGGCAGCACTGGTGCCAGGAAACCCACCCTTGGGTTTGCTTATGTTTGTATATTTTAGACATCTGTTTGCTAGTTTCTTCCCTTGAAGACCAACAAACAGGTCCCAGTTTACCAACAAACAGTTGCTGTCTCCCAACACCTCTTCCTGGCTCTGCCCAGCTTGCAAATCCCACTCACCAGCTTTTCCAGTAACTCCATGCTCCCACTAGTGCCTGCCCATCTCCCCCCCGGATGGAGGATCTGCATTAGGTAACTAATACCAGCTTACCCATCTGTTTGCTGTCCCCTCTTCGCGTTTTTCCACCGCCTCCACTTGCAAATCGCGATGCCGCTACAGGACAGAGTGAGGAAGAGGATGGCGAAGCCCAGCAGCAGCCCGTTCCTCAGCATGGCCAGGCGGGATCTTTTGGTGCCATCACCTGGGGAGAGCGGCACGGGTGGAGCTCCAGGCCAGGCCGGGCGATGCCATGGGCCGTCTGCTCAGCCGCCAGCCTGACCAGCCCGCTTGCGAGGCTGCGGGAACTGCCGGCTGGCAACGCCACGGGGCACCCGGAGCCCGGCTGCGGCACCCACCGGCACGCGACCCCCTGTAGGTGCTACCGCGAATAGAGGATCCCTGAGTCTTGCAGTAAGGCGGCTTCCAGCCCGGGTCACAGTGGCAGTTCTTCTCGTTATTGCAGACCTGCAAAAGCCAGGGTGGGCAGAAAACACCCCTCATTGTAAAATCCTGACCCCACTCTCGCCCGCACCCCTGCACCCCCGTGCCACGGTCACAGCCAGCCCATCAGCACGTGTGACAGGTCACAGCCAGCACCTGTGACACCTGTGTGACAGGTCACAGCCAGCATCCATGACACCCGTGTGACAGGTCACAGCCTGCATCCATGCCACCTCTGTGACAGGTCACAGCCTGCATCCGTGACACCCGTGTGAGAGGTCACAGCCTGCATCCATGCCACCTCTGTGACAGGTCACAGCCAGCATCCATGACACCCGTGTGACAGGTCACAGCCAACATCCGTGTCACCCGTGTGACAGCCCCGCTCCGCCTGTCCCCGTGTCCCCGCTCTGCTGTTCACCACACTGCCTCCCACACAGCGACACTGATCCTTTCCAACGCTATTTCAATGATGTCAGTTAAATCCTCTCTAGATACTCTTTTTCCAGTTTTCTGCTCATCTAGACAAGCACACGCTCCACGCTCCTTTATCTCACTTATTTTTCACTTGGAATAGCAAGTAACTTGGGTAATCTCACATAATTGCTCCCATGATGACGCATTACTGCGCGATGATTCCAGTGAACAAGCGTTGCCCCAAATCACAGGCCTAGCGGTCCACAGCCGAGCCCCCGTGGGATCTTGCCAGAACCGCTCTGTTCTTAGCAGTTTCCACCAGACCACCAGCACTGACTCGGCTGCGCCGCTGGCACTTACTCCATGCCCGTTGCACTTTTCCTGCGCGTTGCAGTCGTACTTCAGGACCGAATGTGGGTGGCACGTGCCATTGATACAAACCTGAAAGAACAAATGGACAAAAATCCTGCTGGGCGCTTTTTCATCACCCTTTACTATGCTTGCCATAACTCTACAAAGGATTCATAGCCTCGAAGAATGATTAAAAGTCGAAAGAGCTGGTAATAATTGCTAAAAACACAAGTACAGACCACCTTAACTCACACTGCAAAACGGCAACGACTTCTAGGGCTGTTACAGTCGTGATAATTAGATGCCATTTCCAGATGCTCGTGCACCATTCCTCACCTCTGCTGGACCACATTTCGTGCCATCTTTCACCAGGAGAGGATCCGGCACCGTGGGGCCACGCATAAAATCGAAAGACACACACAGATGTTCTTGCACATGAGCGTAAATTATGGCACCCTTGACTCTTTTGAAGGGAATCCGATTCGGGTACGTACATACTAACTTTCCACACGCCAGATTCCTACAAGATTTGTTAGCACAACAAATTAGAGCGGTACGCACAGCACCTGATGGATCGCGGTGCTGGAGATGCTGAGGTGCACAGCGCGGGGAGGGCGATGCACACAAAAGGAAACGGGACATTTCAGAAGAGCTGAATCCCTGACAGCAGGAGAGGAGCCGTGCTGTGAACCACCAGACGCCAAACACACAGCTGGGCGTGCGCTCAGGTTTCTCTGCAACACCGTTCAGTGAACGCCTGGAGCGAACACGGCAGCTCAATTCCACCCAGCAAAAGGAATACATACCCAAGGCAGCCTTCTCAAAGTTATTTGCAGCCACAGTAAAAGGAAGCACAAATTAAATATGTATTCCCAATTCAACACTTTGCATTCCCATGAAACCTACGGCCAGGAACAGGGCTTGTAGCCGCTCTTCGGGTCGTTGCCACAGTGCCCGAACCTGTCCTGCTGACTGTTGACCTCTTCATAACAGGCCGAAGGAGCATTTTTTGCACCTGCAGGTTTAGGAGAGAGGGCGAGCGCGCACCACGCGGATCCCGCCGTCTGCCCCACGCCAGCCCCGCAGCTCCGGGTTTGCGCTGGTGCCACCAACACCGCCAGTTACCTCTCCCGTAGAGCCGCTGGCACTGCAGGTCGGGCGAGCGGCAGCGTCCCTTGTAGCAGTAGCCGGTGCCGCGCTCGCAGTCGTGCCCGTCCTGCACGTACAGGTCGGGCGGGCAGGACGCGGAGGAGCCGTCGCAGAGCTCGGGCAGGTCGCACTGCGCGTCGGCGGGCGGGCGGCACGGAGCGTTCTGGCGCTTGAGCTGGGGACACAACGGGCTCTGCTCAGCACCCCTGCCCGGACACCCCTCCCCAGGGACGTTCCTCCTCACGGGGACCCTGGAGCTGAGCTGGAAAACCCTTCCCCAGGAACCGCTGCCATTGCCCAGCGCAAAGCTTGTCCATTCTTCATGTTATTTCCCCCAAAATGAGTAATGATCTTGTGATAATCATAAAAACCTGCCTTACCTGACATTTATCACAACACAACCCAGAGGAGACAAAGTGCAGCACAAATATCGTTAAGATTATCTGGAGATGCCCATCTGAGCAAAACCAGAGAGCTGGCTGGTGGTGCTGGTACAGAAACTGCTGCTGCTCCAAGGCTGACAAATGGCCTCAACCTCTGACAGTACTGAACGCAGCCTACCTGGCACTTTTCACAGCATAATCCCACGGAGCACTTCACTCCCGGTTTGAACGTGCACTGGGGAGTACAGCAGTTGTCTAACAGACAGCTCTGCAAACACACCAGGAATCACTATTTGCTGCAGGATGACTGAGCCCCATGCTCGCACCAAACAGCGCTCAGAGGGGCCGAGAGACGAGCAGAACGCTGCACGTGTGCTGTACGCAGCCCGGGACAGGCGGCACCCACCTCGGCCGTGCCGCAGTCGCACTGCTCGCCCGGATCCACCACGCCGTTGCCGCAGACGGTGGCTCCGCGGTAGGAGAGCTGGGGCAGAACCTGCCTGATGAACGGACAGTCCCTGTTGTGCCTCAGGAACTGCGCAAAGTCCGCCACGCTGCAGCTGCTAAAGGCTTTTGCCCCACTGGAATGTCTAAAACAAAGCGATTATCCGTGTGCATGGGCAGACATCTGCTCACGTTCACTCTCTCACCCAGCTGCCGGGGTCCCGTCTCCCCACCTGCCCCATCCATCGCGCCCCGACCCACTCACAGCGCCTGGGGGCTCATGACGCAGACGGGCGCGGGGCAGCGACACGCCGGGGACCTGTCGTAGCCGATGCCCAGGCTGCGCCCCAGCATCTGCGCCAGCAGGATGGAGAAGGACTCCAGTGTCACGGTGCCCTGAAGCTGCAGGAGGAGAGAGCAGGGCTGTCCGGCCGCTGTCCCTGTGGTGACCCCAGCAGGGGTGGGACACAGGCGTCACCGTCCCTGTCACCGTACCACGGCCACTGCGCCAGACGCCTCCCTCCAACACGCCTGTCCCGGCACCATCGCGCCCACGAACGCCGCTTGCTGCCGGTACCTGGAACGCAGGGGACGCCCGCCGCTGCCAGCCCGGCCAGCTCGGGACATCACGCTTGTTTGCAACACCGCACCGCAATGCCACTTAATTTTCACAAGAGGCACCACGCTCACACAATGTCTGTCGTTCAAAGGTGGGTGAGTCTGAGCAGGCTGTTACTGTCTGCTCTTAAATAATGCTGACGATTTGTTCTTACAGGAGCAGGTACGGCATTTCGTGTGGCTTCAGAACGTGGCTGGTCCTCTTCCACTTCAGCAGCCATGCCAGCGCTTCTTGTCCAGCCGCCATGGCCCTGAACGTGCTGTTGTCCATCCAGACCCCCATGGAGGACAGCGTCACCGTCAGATTGAGATACCTGAACATCTGAACGTTTAAGGAGAGAAGTGGCTGTTCCCATGTGCTTCATTTCAAGCACCGTTTAACTGTTTGTTCTTATTAGCACATAACAAACATCTAAATCAGGAAAGACTTACGCTGTTGAGCAAGCTGGAGACTTGAGCTATCTTCTGTGTCACAACATAGTCATCCTCACCCAGGTGCTCGTACTGAAAGATGACACGAGGTTGTCTCTCGTGTGTTCGGGATGCTGAGGCACACGGGGCAGCTGGCGCCCACCGACACGCGCCCCGCGGCACAGACCAGCGGGACCACGCGGACACCGCGGTGAAGCTTCGGCACAGCAAGGGCAGAGAAAACCAACACAGAACGGGAACTGAGTGGCGCAGACTTACCAACGCCCTTTCCAAAATGATGTGGAGCGCCAGCTCTCTCTGGAACTTGGGCACTGGCTGGAAAAAAATCTTCACCATTAATAATTAATTTCTCCATTTCAGTCATGAAGCGTAAGAAGTGCTGACATGTCTGGGACAACTGTGGGACACCCACACGAACCCCGTGGCTGAAGCAGCCACCACGTTGCTGCCAAGTGTCTGCAAGCTGGAGGGAGAAATACCCTCGGCTTTCACAGACCCATCAACAACTCCCGTAGCCCTTGCGATGCCTCTTGTAGGCACTAGATGGGCAACAGCCCCCGCGACACCCCATCGCAACACTGGCACTCCTTCTAGGAGCTTTCTGCGTGACCGGACCCCTCCTCGTGTGACAGGGACATCAGCACCACCGCGAGAACCAACGCCAACTCACTTCGTCATCTCCATGAGATTCGTCCACCTCCTCCGTCGCCAGACCCACCGGGTCCCTGTCGGGGTGGCTGCTGGCAAAGGCGGCATTTGCCACGTTCTCATCCCTCACCTGATACACGAAGTGCTCAAACACGGGAGAATGACCCAGGGGCTCGATGCCGTAGGTGACGTTCTCAAACTGCAGCAAGCCCCTGCCCGCGGGACGGCACCGGCCGTTTGCCACCAGGCAAGTGCGGCAGTGCCCGGCGGCACCAACGGCAGCGCGGGGGGGGCGGTTCGGTACCTGAGCCCCGAGCAGACGCTGAGGGTCACGGTGGAGCTGGGGACGCCCTCGATGTACCCCTGGTAGTAGCAGCCGCCCTGCACCGCGACAGAGGACAAGGAGCCCCTTCCGTGGCCGGGAAGGTGACTCCAGTAGGTGACAGCACAACAGGGATTTTGTGGACAATCTCTTTGACCCAAGTAATTACAAACGAACCCCAGTGCAAGGATGCAGTTTCCTCACAATAGGGAACTGCCCGGGGCTGAGCTGCACTGCCGGGGCGGTGACTCTTCTGGTCCCTCCGTAGGACGTGGAGCCACGGTCAGGATTACAAGCTTTGAACCGAGCAAGCTCAGCGACTCCAAAAACCTTCACAAATGTGAATCTGACCATGCATTTGCAAGGAAAACTTTTTGTTTCACCCCAGCACTCCCTGCCCTGATTAGGATGCAAAACTGTGGAGAGAGGGCAAGCACCGATCCCCCGGAATAACCACCAACATCCCCAAAACACCCAGCACAGGCTGCCCCAGAACAGCAGCACCAGGCGGGCCTGCATTACCTTGATACTGGGCGAGTTGGAGCGCAAGGATCCCTTCTCGTCATATGAGTAAACCTTGAAATCATCGGATAAAAAGAATCTGGAACAGGAAAACAATAAAATCCACTGGAAATGCTCTGTAATCCATTTAGAGTTTTTGAGCTTATTCCAGGTCGTGCAGCCTGCACCATTGCACTGGCAGATCCAGAACCCCACGGCACTCGTGCGCATCGCCTGCGGACTTGCGGATCACCCACAGGCAGGGATCACCCGCAGGCAGGGATCTCTCTGCAGACAGGGATCACAGACAGGGATCACCCGCAGGCAGGGATCACCCGCAGGCAGGGGTCGCCCGCAGGCAGGGGTCGCCCGCAGGCAGGGGTCGCCTGCAGGCAGGGGTCGCCCGCAGCCCCATCCCAGCACTCACTGCTGCCATAGGCGGATGGTGTACGGCTTCCCCTCTATGCTGAGGACGTAGGACACCGCGTCCTTCCGAGTGCAAAAGGCAGAGAAAGGGAGAATCAGGAACACTGACTACGGAGAACCGTGCTCTGGGTGCAGCTACAAACCCGGTCACACCCGGCTGCCGCGCAGCACACCCCCGCGTGTACAGCCGCTCGCGCACAAACACCAGGTAACTTGGCTATTAAGTACCGTCTGTCCGGCTGTACTGGAGAGCACCCTCTGCGGAACCGTGATGTGCAGCAGCATCTGCGAATCTAGAGAAATAATTTGTTCTTACTTTTAATCACAGATTATCACCCCCCTGGCTGTGCCCATCAGCCACATCAGAACTACATACACGTGTGCCAGACACCTCTACAGCCACACGGACAGACGCGCTCTCTGCCCACAGAGGGTTAGCAGCTCTTCTTTCCCCCCTGCTATCACTCACCCACACTTTGTTTTAAAGTGCACACTTGCATAAAAAACCCCAAATCACTTCCTGCTGCTGGATCAGAGTCCAGGAGCACGAGCACTGTGTGATGGGAACATGGGAACAAGCTCCAGCTGGACAAACCCACCTCGCATCAGGACCAGAAATGGGCTGGAGGAGCCAGTCACCCCCACGCATCCACAACCCCGCGGTAAACGTCCACGACACCTGCACCGTCCCTGCGGGCACCAGTGTCCCCGCGGTACAGACCGCGACGTCACGCAGCTCCGCACGCTCAGCAGACAGACAAACCCACCCACCTCAACGCTCCCGCACAGACAGAGGTGTTAGCGGCGCCTGCGGCCCCTCGGCCCCGGAACGGGGCTTAGCGGTTCTCAAAAGCACAAACTCAGGCAGCGCAGAACCCTCCCGGTTTCTCCCGTGGGAGCTGGGCTGTGCTGGGAGGACAGTCCGGCCCCGCGTGTCCCCGCCCAGCAGGACGGACAATTCGCCGTCCCAGGACAGCCGGGTCCTACACCAGGAACCCCGGGGCCGCTGTCCCCCCGGGCCGCTGTCCCCCCGGGCTGTCACCAGCCACCGCACCGGGCTCGGGCCCTGGGTGAGCTGCTGCCACTGGCCGTGACGTCAGCTTCCAGCACATGACGTCAGTTTCCAGGACGTGACATCACTCCCCAGCAGGTGTCCCTTCGCACGGGAGGGCTGGGGGCTCTGCCCCCCGGGGCTGCAGCGCAGCAGGATGGGGGGAAGGCGGCGGGGGCAGCGGGGGACCGGGGGACCGGGGCAGCCGGTGTGACTCACGCAGCAGCCCCAGCAGCGCCGCCAGCAGCGCCAGGCGCGGCCCCATCGGCGCGGCCGCTAACGGCCCCGCACACACACCGGACACGCGGCTGCGCCCAACGCCTTTATTAGCGCCCGCGGCGCGGCCCCGGGACCGGCCCCGCGTCCCGCTCCGGCCCCGCCTCGGGGTCCGGCTCCCGGCCCGGCTCCAGCTGCGGCTCCAGCTGCGGCTCCGGCTCCGGCTCCGAGCAGGTGCTGTCCTCCTCAGCGGTGGAGCTGCAGGGACACGGAGCGGTGCCTCAGCCCCGGGGCTCACCGTATGTCCCCCCAGAATCACCCCATCCCTGGGGATCACACCTCGTACCCCCCGGGATCACCCTCAGCACTGCTGAATCTCCTCATTCCCCCCCAGCATCACCTTAGCCCCGGGGATCACCGCGTCCCCAACCCGTGTCCCCATCCTGTGCCCCCCTGGCCCCCCAGGAGCCTGCGGCAGGGGGTCCCCACTCACCCCTCGCTGCTGGGGCGCTGCTGGCCGGAGCCCCAGCCCAGCCGCTGCATGACGATGCAGACGGCCCCGACGAGGAGGAGCAGGAGGGTGCAGGAGCCCAGCAGCATCCAGGTCAGCGACATCTCCCCCAGCGCTTCCTGCCCGTTGAGACCTGGCGGGGGACGGGGCTGCCACCCCAGGGTGGCAGGGACCCCAGCCCGGGACCTGCCCCCCGCACCGCGGTACTGACCCTTGTCCAGCCCGGGGATGCTGCTGTCGATGCTGCCCCCCTCATGCGCTCCCCACTGCCGGCAGTCGGGGGGCTTCCAGCCGGGCTGGCAGTGACAGTGCTTCTTGTTGTTGCACACCTGGAAAGCCCAGGGCGGATGCCAAAATTTGGCAACGAATTCATGCAACGATTCTGCTGTCCAGACCAGCATCGGTCTCGCGGCCACCGGTCAGGCTGGGACGAGGCTACATGCACTGACAGGCATTTGGGCAATTCAGGGAGTGTATTGGACAAGAGACACACCACGAAGTGTGGGCTCTCATAGCCTTGAGGCGTTGAACACGCATGGAACACCCTCCTTTTTTCCCCTTCCATAAACCAAACAAACCACCAAATTCTCCGCTTAGGTGACTAAAGCCCCACTACATTTTGATACGGGCTTTAGGACCATGTACGAGCTGACAAGGTCAGGGTTTTGTGCAGTACGAGCCCCGAACGGGCCTGTGAGCAGGTCCCACAGCAGCCCGTCCCCACGGAGCCACCCGCCCCAGTGACGCGCGGTGACTTACGCCGTGGCCGTGACACTTGGTTTTGCTGTCACAGTCGTACCCCAGGACCGCGTGCGGGTGACAAGTGTTGTTGATACACACCTAGAAAAACGAGAGCAGTTCCAGCTCAGCGGTTTCACAGTCTCAGCCCACCAGTGCCATGGCCCAAAAGGAGTCACAATGTGCTATTACACCTCTGAAAGAACAACAGCAGTGCTTTGGAAAAGCTATAGTTACTTCGGGGTTGTCTAATGTGGGCACCGTGCAAACCTTTAATGTCATGTTTGTGTGTTTTAACAGTGTTTGGGAATATCAATTACACTCACACGGCAAAAGAGCAAGAATTTCCTAAAACCCCGTTAACAATTACAATATTATAAAATGTTTTCTTACCTTTTCATAACCACACTTTGTACCTGGTGGAATCATGAGAGGATCCAGCCTTATTGGTGCATGGAAATAATCCAAAGAGACACATAAATCCTTGTTCACTTTGGCATAGCTGACTGCAGCCGCCTGTGATGTAAACGGGGAGCTGTACGGGTACGTGCAGATTAACTTTCCACACCTGAGATTCCTGTAAAAGCCATTTGCAGAGGGTATGTATCACACACACGCATACCCATATACATATATATATATGCTACCTGATAAACACTAGAAACATTAAAGAGCACAGCGCAAATCTGGAGCATCGCATGACAAGAAAAGCGAGCAAGGTTGGGAAGTCCAAGAGAGGAGCCGTGATGTGAGGCAACGCACTCGGAACAAGAACAACCCCGTAGCCGTGCACCGCTCCGCGGATCTCAGCAGCGACCGCAGTCCCGCTGCCTCCCCTGTCCGTGAAGTCCCCGTTACACACCCGTTTTAGGGGAGCCCTTTCCCCCGGGCGTACCTCCAAAGACACGGCTTGAAGCCTGTTCTGGGCTGGTACCCGCAGTGTCCAAACCTGTCCCGCTGGCTGTTGAACTCCTCGTAACAAGCCACGGGAGCGCTCCTTGAAGCTGCGAGTTTAGCAGTAACATTTATTATCACTTAAAGGAACACAAAGGGACATACTATGGTATCTAATAACTGCTGAATTTTTCATGCTGTTCACAGCCGAACATGGATGCTGTTTGCTAATTAGAGAAAACGCGTGTCCCTGAACTGGCAAACCCGCGTTAGTCCTGACCTCCAGAAAACAGGACTAGCGGAGAGCCGGTGAGCTCCCCGGTTAACTTCACTCACAGGTCATGATTCGTCCTTTTTCTGTTGCTGTTTCCGTTGTTATCGGTGAATAATTGAGGGAGCTACGTGCTACTGAAGTGCATATTAACCAGGTTGAAAACAGAGCTGGAAACGCTTCCTAGAGCCGTGTCCTCCCTGGGTGCCCCCCGCCGCCCCCACCCTCCTGCGGGTCCCGCCCCCCAGGCAGCGCAGCCCCCGCTCCCCTCCTGTCCCCGGCTGCGGGGACACCGGCGCACGTGTGGCAGGAGCGTGTCCCCAGCGCCCACGTCACACACGGGCAAGTGCCAGCGCTGACCCCCCGGCCTCAATGGGGCTGCACATGGGGTTCGGGCTCACGGGGAAGCACCAGAAACGAGTTGCCAACCAACCACAAACCCCCATTGCCACCGAAACCGGGATAAAAAGTCACAGCGAGACGGACCCGAGGTGAGGACCTTAAAGAGTAAAGACACAAACTGAGCATCACTCCTGCTGCGGCCGCCGCCCCCCGGGCAGCACCAGCAGCACCGGCGGTACCAGTTACCTCTCCCGTAGAGCCGCTGGCACTGCAGGTCGGGCGAGCGGCAGCGTCCCTTGTAGCAGTAGCCGGTGCCGCGCTCGCAGTCGTGCCCGTCCTGCACGTACAGGTCGGGCGGGCAGGACGCGGAGGAGCCGTCGCAGAGCTCGGGCAGGTCGCACTGCGCGTCGGCGGGCGGGCGGCACGGAGCGTTCTGGCGCTTGAGCTGGTGACACAACGGGCTCTGCTCGGCACCCCTGCCCGGACACCCCTCCCCAGGGACGTTCCTCCTCACGGGGACCCCGGAGCTGAGCTGGAAAACCCTTCCCCAGGAACCGCTGCCATTGCCCAGCGCAAAGCTTGTCCATTCTTCATGTTATTTCCCCCAAAATAAGTAATGATCTTGTGATAATCATAAAAATCTGCCTTACCTGACATTTATCACAACACAACCCAGAGGAACATTGTACTCCTGGCTGGAACCGACATCTTCTAGTACAGCAATTATCCTTCAAGCATGCCTGATGACACATTGTTAGACCACATTATTCTACATACTTGTTCCCCTGGAGCTTTTTACTGTCAGGTTGTCCCCTTGCTCCTCATCCCCAACACGTTACACTCGGGCACTGTCTCACAGAATAAGTGGGCAAAGCTGCCGTGGGGCGGACGCCAACACAGAAACCATCTACAACCAGACACAATCCTCGGGCCAGTCGCTACTTCACCTGCGCCCGTAGCCCGAGCGCTCACGCCTCTGAACGTACAGACGGCACAGACGTACATACGGCACAGATGTACAGAGGGCACAGACGTACAGACAGCACAGAGCGCACAGACGTACAGACGGCACAGATGGGACAGACGTGCGTGCTCAGCGCGGTGCCCGCGCACGCACCCGGTTGCGGCCGCAGTCACACTGCTCGCCGCGCTCCACCACGCCGTTGCCGCAGACGGGCGCTCGCCGGTAGGACAGCCCGGTCAGGCGGGGCCGGCTGAACAGGCAGGCGCCCCCGCTGTGCTTCAGGAAGATCTCAAAGTCGCTGATGCTGCAGGAGCTGAAGGCTTTTGCCCCACTGAAAAAGCTGAAACAAAGCCGTTACCCACACTTGTCTGTGTCACCACATCTGCCCCGTTCACCCTCAAAAGCTCTGCGCAATGCAGGGGTTTGTTCAGGTGCTGGCACATGTGCAACGGCTCCCGGGTGTTTTCAAACTCACAGCGCCGCGGGGGTCATGATGCAGATGGGCCTGGGGCAGCGGCACCTCGGGGAGCGGTCGTAGGCCATGCCCAGGCTGCGCCCCAGCATCTGCGCCAGCAGGATGGAGAAGGACTCCAGCGTCACGGCGCCCTGGAGCTGCAGGAGGGAGCGGGGCTGTCCGGCCGTTGCCCCCGCGGGTGACCCCAGCACAGGTGGGACACAGGTGTCACCGTCACCGTACCACGGCCACGGCGCCAGCCGCCTCCCGCTGGCACGCGCCTCCCGGAGTCGCTGAGCCCTCGAGCGCTGCCTGGTCCCGGTACCTGGAACACACGTGCGCTCAGCGGCTGCCCAGCTGGGACACCCCAGGTCCTGCGGGTAACGGGGATCACGGGTCTGCGCAGCCCACAGCCCCCGGAGCCGCTGGGGGGCCAGGGCAGGGACTGTGGCCGCAGCGGAGCCACCAGCTGCCGGGACGGGCGGCACAATCGGGCACCGTCCATCACCACTGAGAGGCGGCTGGGAGCTGTGTCCGCACAAAATACTTCCCGAATAGTAAGGAATTGGGTAATATGTAAGAAATAGTTTTCTTTTTAATAAAACATGCCTTATGGGAAGCTTTATACTTCAACCTACATTGGTTTAACTGATTTCTACCACGTAACCTTTAATGAGTAAGGAAGCGTTGATCTTACACTAACAGATAAGCGATGTCGTATGACGGCACAGTGAGATGTGACTGTTTCCACCGTAAAAATCGCCCCAGAAGTTCTCGCACTTCCCCTTCCGTCGGTATTTTGTTCTCCGTCCACAGCTCCAGGGAGGAGAGCACGACGGTGACGTTGAGGGGACTGAACATCTGAAAGCCAACAGAGGGAACGCCTCTCGCACACCCCCCGAGCGCAGTTACAGCTCCGTGCACAGCACACCGCGCTGGAAAAGCCGACCGCCACCGTCAGCCGCTGAGCTGCACCCGTACCACACACAGCCAGCACGGGGCGGGCAGCACTGCAGGAGGCCTTAAAACGTGGGGCCGCGGCTCCCCGGGGCGAACAAACAGCAGAACTTACATTGTTGACTAAACTGAAGACCTGGATTATCTTCTGCGTTGCAGCATTGGCGTCTGAACCCATATGGTTATACTGAAAAACAACCCAGGAGGACACAAACGTGGACAAGGTGTTTACCAGGATGGAACAGCACATCGCTGGAACGCTGAAATGATTGCCAGCACCCAGCCCGGTAACGTGGGCTGAGAATCCTCCTTTCTTTCTTAAAATCCGCAGTACATGTAACTTTTCCAAAGGGAAAACAAACACATTGAAAAGCTGGGAAATGGCACCATTTCTGTGCCCACAGAAGTCGGGCAAAACGAGGAGGAAACGAGTGGCACGAACTTACCAAAGCCTTGTCCAAAACCACGTACACCTTGAAGAACTTGGGAGCTCGTGCTTCAGCTGAGAGCGGCTGCGAAAGAAAACGGTCTCCAGTGCTGTTCAGTTCTGTGTTCTACAGGCACCTCATTCCCGAGGCTTGCTGCACTGCTCCAGCGTCCGTTCAGAAGCGACTCTGGGACGCTGCCCTCAAACCAGCACAAGGCAGGAACAGGTACAAACCAGCACAAGGTAGGAACTGGTACGAATCAGCACAAGGTAGGAACTGGTACGAATCAGCACAAGGTAGGAACTGGTACAAACCAGCACAAGGTAGGGAACTGGTACAAACCAGCACAAGGTAGGAACTGGTACAAACCAGCACAAGGTAGGAACTGGTACAAACCAGCACAAGGTAGGAACTGGTACGAATCAGCACAAGGTAGGAACAGGTACAAACCAGCACAAGGTAGGAACTGGTACGAATCAGCACAAGGTAGGAACTGGTACAAACCAGCACAAGGTAGGAACTGGTACAAACCAGCACAAGGTAGGAACTGGTACAAACCAGCACAAGGTAGGAACTGGTACAAACCAGCACAAGGTAGGAACTGGTACAAATCAGCACAAGGTAGGAACTGGTACAAACCAGCAACTTCTGACTTTTTCAGCAGCTGCTCTAATGCCTCCCGTTGGGAATTAAATGAGTAATGTTCCCCGCGACACAATGTCACAAGCACCAGCACTGCCAAACAGCCCCATCTCTGTCCAGACAGACACCAGCCAAGGCTTCTGTGGGATCGGGCCCCTCCTCGTGTGACAGGGACACCGGCAGCACCGCGAGACCGGCACCGCTCACCTCGACGTATGGCAGCGCCTGGACCATCTCCTCGGCGTTCAGCTCGCCCAGGTCCCTCTCGGGGTGGCTGTCGGCGAAGACGGAACCTGCCGTGTTCTCGTCCCTCATTCGGTACACA
Organism: Columba livia; assembly: GCF_036013475.1. Lineage (NCBI taxonomy): Eukaryota > Metazoa > Chordata > Aves > Columbiformes > Columbidae > Columba > Columba livia. The sequence continues at coordinate 485,533 of NC_088626.1, forward strand.
AAGTGCTCGAACGCGGGGGAGTAACCCAGGGGCTCGATGCCGTAGGTGACGTTCTCAAACTGCAGCAAGCCCCTGCCCGCGGGACGGCACCGGCCGTTTGCCACCAGGCAAGTGCGGCAGCGCCCGGCGGCACCAACGGCAGTGTGGGGGGGGGCGGTTCAGTACCTGAGCCCCGAGCAGACGCTGAGGGTCACGATGGAGCTGGGGACGCCCTCGATGTACCCCTGGTAGTAGCAGCCGCCCTGCACCGCGACAGAGGACAAGGAGCCCCTTCCGTGGCCCCCACCCGACACCCCACGTGTGCTGGGCAGCAGAAACACACTGCAACGCTTACGAAAACCCAGAGCAATCCGAGGTTACCTTGATACGGGGTGAACCAGAGTGCAAAGGCCCTTTCTCATTAGACAGGTAAATCCTGAAATCATCAGACAAAAAGACGCTACAAAAGAAAGGTGTTAGATGAAGCACTTAGAGCGGCTCCTCTTACCTGGCTTCTTCAGGTCCTGCCGCCTGCGCCGCGGCACTGCAGACCCAGAACCGGTGGAACCAGGGATCACGGGCACAACGACCCCGAACCCTCCTCCACGTGCACGCCAGAGCTCAGCCCAGCGCCCGGCACGGGGCACCGCAAAGCCGGCTGACTCACTGCTGCCGCAGGCGGACGGTGTACGGCCTCCCCTCTATGTCGAGGACGTAGGACAACTCGTCCTTGTGCGCGCAGGAAGCGGGAGAAAGGGAGATTCAGAATACCGACTTCAGAAGAACGTGCTCCCGGGGCAAGTGGAAACGCGGAGGGCGAGCACGAGGGCTCGGTGCTTCCCAAGAGCAGGGGCGGCCTCGGCAGTGCCAGCAGCCGCTGCCCCCACTACAGCCCCAGCACACCTGTGCCCCCCAGCGCCCCCAGCAGCCCCCGGCCCCCGTACCGTGGTGTTTCCGGGCAGCAGCCGCGGGACCACGCGCTGGGGCAGCACCGGGGAGCCTGCGGAGAGACCCGGCGTGCTGAGCCCGGGGAGCGGGGCCCGGGCACCCCGGGACCCCCGCACTCACACAGCAGCAGCGCCAGCAGCAGCAGCGCCCAGCGCGGCCCCATCGCCCCGTTTAACGGCCCCGTTTAACAGCCCCACCACTCGTTTAACGGCCCCGCCCGCCCGGGAAAGCAGAGGCGGACCAGAGCACTGTACAAAACCTCAGCTTTATTGCTCGTTCTCACACGGGGTGGGGAACAGCCCTTTGCCGGAGCCCGGAGCGGTGCGGGGAGCAGAGCGGGGTGTCACTGTGTCCCCCCAGCAGCGGGCACAGGGACAGGTGCACACTTACAAAGGAAAGTCAGTAGTCATCTCATTGTTCAGCACATGTAAAATCCCGGCTGTTTCCTTCCCCCGGATTGCTGCCCCGCGCCGCCACCCTGCCGGCATGGCCCACGCGCAGTACAAAACCTCATCGAGTAAAAGGCACCGTTTTCAGCATAGTTTGGGTTCAATACAATGAAGTGCATCCCCCCCGCTGGCTGCCCCGCGTCCCCTCCTGTCCCGCGGGAGCTGCCGCCTGCAGCTGCCGAGCAACGGACAGACAGACAGAGAGACAGACAGCCCAAAGCGAGGAGAAGTAGGAAGTAATTATCTTGGGACAAACAGAAGACCCCCACAAGTATGTCTGGTGATATTCTAGGTGATGTTTTACAGATTTTAATAGTGTTATAAATCTTAGTTTATGGGAAATCACAGGAGTTCAAGTATTTTATTACTGCAAATGCAAACACTCCATAAATATATATATATATATATATTTGTATATGTATTTACAGAGGAAAATAATTCTTTTGGCGATACTATGGGGTTTTAGAGAGTGAGTTTGCACTCGGGGGCTGGCACAAAGTGAAAAGCCAAGCACTCTTTCCGGTGCTTATTCCATGTTAGCAAGTCCGTGTAACAGATTCTACCTGTGAGCAGCAGCGGCACCGCGGCTCCCGCCCAACGCTGGCACAGCCTCACAGTCCGGCTCAGCGGGCGGTGCAGAAAGGCTGGCGGTCCGGCCTAAGGCGAGGGCCTGTGTCCACGTCCCGACCCCCACGGGCCAGCTCTGAGCACGGGAGGAGGCAGCAGCGACCGGGCTCCTGTTTGAGGAGCCCAGAGGGGCCGGGGGTCTGGGCAGAGACGGCCTTGGCTTCTCCCTGTTCTGCAGGGACTGCTGCTCAGGCTTTGGACTCACATTAAAACCTAAGAGCACCCTGGGTTTTAAAACCAAAGTATGGCCGTGTCATTTCGTACCTTGATTTTCATTGCTCGTTCATGGTATTAGTGGAAATTAGTAAAGGATTCTCGTTTAGCAACTCATGATTACTAATCTAAAACCATTAAACTTAGTGCTCATACAGCACAGCTTACTGTCAGTCAGCATGAAAGTAAGAATTTAAGTGCATTATTACACATCAATAAACATATATACATGCATAAACATGTTTACAGTATATTTATCTTCCTCTGAAAAAGTACGCTGAGACCTTGTTTCACCTGTGCCGTCAATGTGGAAATGGATAACACTTCCCAGTCCACGCAAAAGAGGTTTAAATTAACCAGCCAGAACTCCTTGTTCTGAAACGGGCACGGGCAACTTCAGTCCTTCACTGCGCATTTAGAAACCAGGCAATTTCGTTATCGGGGCTCATCGCGGAACGGGGGAGCCCAAAGCGACTCCCAGGCGCGTCCCGCTGGGCAGCGCGCGCTTGGCAAAGGCGCCGCGAGCGAGGGGCCGGGCGCCCGCAGCCCCGCGGCGCTGGTAGAGGTATTTCGTTTGAAGGGTCACATTCCTCGTTTCCGTATCTCGTCTGCCTTACCCCGGGAGGCCGGTGTCCGGGACGACCAGAGGGAAAACCGCGGCTCCGGCCCCGTCTCGGCGAACGCGTCGGCTCACAGGAGCCCCGGAGCCAGCAGCTATTTGGGAGGCAGCGGTGCCGGCCGGGACGGGAGGTAATGGGGTCCCTGAGGAGCGCTCCTCTGCTGCGGGGGCGGCGGCCTGCGGGGACAGAACCCGCGTCAGTGCCGGACCACGGCGGGACCGGGCAAATGAGAAATGAAAACCTTCTGCTCAGCGTTAATGAGAAATGATCCTGGGCTCCCCAATGACATTCACAAATCAGCAAAATGACACATTTTCGAGTCATTTATTTTTTAAACTGCCTATTTTGAGAAGCATTTTATTCACCTGTGCGCAGGGCTAATCTGGCCCCAGAAAAGCGTTCTGAAACACGTTAATCTCAATGTGGCTGTGACAGGGCGCACAATGAATGCTGCGGGTAATAGCGCTTTAGTCCCCCAGCGTGAAATGAAGGAGAAATTTCTTCCAATGAAGGTCAGTCCCGCGTGCATACGGGACGTGATGAAACACCCCAATGCTTACAGAAACGAAGGCAATGACAATCTACGTCTATCAGCAAAACTGCCAACGGTTATTTGCAAGAACTCAACCCACCTTGTCGGCAGCTTCTGCGGCTGCGGTGCCTGGTATTGCGGGGTCCTGTAGTAGGGCGGGTGGTACACCTGCTGAGGATGCTGGTTAACCGGGTACGATGGAGCAGGAAAGGTGTTCGGTTCCATATTCTGCACAGAAAACAAAGCGAGAATGTTCACAAATATTCACACAGGGAATGGAAATATTTGTTTCCTCAGTTAAGTGACATTTAAGGCCATTTACAAACAAACCTGGGAAAGTCAGAGTTGCTCTTTCCTTCTGAGAAACTCAGTGGAAAGAAGCAGCAATCTGAAAAGTACTGTATGTTGGAAAAACCAGAAAGGCTGATCATAACAAGCACTTGATTTGTCCCGCAAAGCGCTCTGGCTGCTCGTTGCACCCAGAGAGAACCGGGCTCCACGGAGGGGGCCGGGGGGCTGGCGGGGGCGCCAAAGGGGAGCAGAGCAGGTGAACTGCTCGCCAGGCCAGGAACAGCCCTGGAAAAGCTGAAACAGTGGGAAACGGAGGAGTTCACCACACACACCCCAGGAAACAACCCTCCTCGGCAGAGAGAAAACCCGATTTGCAGAAAAGAAGAAATAAATACCTTAGAGGCTTTTATTAGGGCAAAACTCATATAAACTGCCTCCCTTAGGTAACAGAGAGCGACCGAAGCGGTGGGAAGCAGCGTTCGTACCGTGGGAGCGGCGCGGGCAGGGAAGGGCGCGCCGTGCGGGACGCCCCGCTGCGGGAGGGCTCGCTGCTCCTCTGCTCGGGGGGGCGGCGGCTGGCGGGACCTGGAACGCAGGCACAGGGGCGCTGTGAGCACATCAGCACAGGGACACGCGGGCCCACGCGGGTGAGCGACCGCAGCGAACGTCACACGGCAGGATGACAGCGTGGCCACACGTCTCAAACCACACAACCCCTTTTCTGTTCGGGACTATGGCAGCTTCATTTTGTCACCTTATACCAAAATGGGACCCAAAAATAAAAACCCACCACCACGTGTAAGCAAATGTCTGTGGACTATTTGAAAGGGCAGAGGAGGAGGTGAAAAGGAGACCGTACTTACGAATGGCAGCGTGACATTAACCTCCTGTAGCATCGCTTCAGCCTGTCCCTCTTGGCAAACGCCAGAGCAGCAGCTGCGAGCAGTGGCAGCACCAGGAAAAAGAACACGAGCAGCCCATTCCTCAGCGAGGTGTCTTTGTCCGATGGGGACAAAACGATGGAAGAAAAAAAGCGTTATCACCACTTGACTCATTTAGCACTGAATATTTGGTAGGACTGGTTCTACTACTATTTTCCATTTTTCATAGAAGAAGAAACTAAAGAATCCAGTAAATGTGCAAGACACATGCCCAAATATATTATTTTCTGATTGTCCTTTCACAAGGATTGTCTGGTCAAAGATGAAAGAACTGTACATGCCGTGAAACCCTGGCCTATAACAGCATATTGATTTACTAAATCAATACCTAATTTTTCTTCCACTACATTACTGCGAACATCTTGTGAGCTCAACTGAAAAAGGAAAACAGAGCTTCTGCCCTCTGATCCTTAATCTTGCTCTTCTCCTGCCGTTGTTTGCTGTAGGTGAAGAACCCGGGTTCTTAACAACCTCTGCCTTTTACATGCAGCAAACTTCTCCTCTGCGGGCTGCACAAAAGCCAGCCTTTCCTTTCCTTGGGTGACGATCAACACAGCGGCGACTCGTCACCGTGCGCTGCCCCAGCGGGCGTCACCTGCCTGCACCGCGGTGCCGCCGGGCAGCCGCTCAGCGCTGCGTGTCCCTGTGGAGACGCACGTACACTCCCACCCACGGGCCTGAACCCGCATTTTGTCATTTGTTTGGCTCTAAGAACGGAAGGGGCTCCAGTTCCCAGCCCGGATCCGGAGGAGCCCACGAGGACGCCGGCCCAAGGGGGCACAAGTCACCTGAAGGCATTTAAACCAGCCCAGTTCCCAAAGTCTCCACTGGAACTGTTCAGAGAGGAGAGTGTCCAAGGGCCCCCCCGCCACCACGTCCCCCCCGCTGCACCGCAGCCCCCCGGCAGTACTTGCCATGGTAAGGAGAGCCACCGTCCAGGCTTCCCCCGTAGCCCTTTTTGTCACAGAAGGGGGGGGCCCAGCCTGCGTCACAGTGACAGTTCCTGTTGTTGTTGCACACCTGTGTTTGAACACAAACGTCACCATAAGCTCTATCAAAATATTTAGTTTCTATACATTTAAAAGGCATGTGCAGGAGCCATGACCATCCACCCAGCCCCTTCCGTTCCACTGGGCCTGGAGCACGTTAAGCAGCGACTCAGCCCGAACAGCCCGGGCAGGCGGCTGCGACCGCGCAGCGCCGTTCGGGATGAGCTTCCGGAGACCGCGGCTACTCCGTTTCATTTGGTGAGATGCAGAGTTTCAAATTACATTAGTAATGGTGGAAAAATTGGGAATTCTTCTTGCCTGGCAAAAAAAATATCATCCTAAGAGCTTCAGTCAAATATTTGTTGATATTGCTGTAGGCTGGTTTGCCCAGAGACACTTTATAGCATTTTACAGTTAAACTAAAAATTACTGTCCACTGTTTTAAAACTTGCTCAACTTACATAACTTTGGCCCAATTTTTTGCTACTACTAAAGCCACTTTTCCCATTAACAGCAGCTTTTCACAGCAAAACCCATCCCCAAGAACCCCATAGAACTCTCTTAATCACTGCACCTAGCACCATGATTATTCCACAGTAGCTACAGCCTTAAACAGAGAAGGGGAACTTCCTAGGTGCAAAAAATGCTTCAGGCACTACTGATTAAGCACAATTTCCGCGTATCTGGGTCAAACCGGGACCTCCGGCTGAGAAGGTGTGTCTATGCGCTGCACGTGACTGTCTCTGGACCAGTGTCCCCAGGAGAAGCCCGCTCACCCCGTGGCCGTGGCACTGCCGCTGCACGTCGCAGTCGTAGTTGAGGACCGAGGCGCTCACGCACTGGAAGTGCCGGCAGACCTGGGGGCAGAGACGCGCCCGTGAGGACCCGCACACAGCAGCCCCGCGGTCCCGCAGGGCTGCGGGCTTTCAGTTCAGCCGCATTTCAACCGAGAGTCGTCTGAAAGGCACTTGTGTGTGCCCCGCTGCTCCTGCCCCTTCACAGAGCCAAGATCCTGGCTCTTCATTTCCTTGGCCTCATCTATAAACGAAAGGCTCACGACATCTCTTCCGCACATGCACCATGTGGTGTGGGGAACAAACAGGCTCGCTCGGTTCTGCATTAACTACCGGCACCAAAAAAAAAATCAACGTCCATAAATACTCATGAAACAACGCAGCTGAAAATTATCCACATAAACCCCAAATTATTACTCTAAGAAATCACTTTTTACTCACTCATTACCTTTCCATCACCACATTTGGTGCCTTCGTTCACCATTCCCGGGTCCGGGACATCCGAGCCCAGCTGGAAATCCACCCCCCAGCACATGGTGTCTTTGACGGGAGTCTGGATAATAGCGGGCTTAATGCCAAAAACAGGCATGGCCTTCACGTTTTCACACTGCAGCTTCCCACACATGGCGTTCCTACAACATCAACACGTGAACGCTGTAGTGACACTTTAATTCATTCTGAGAAGACTATCACACATTTGAAATTATCTTTTCTTTCTAGAGGAAGACACAGCTCGGAAACAAGAACAAGGCAACTTGCCAAACACGACTTAGCTGGGTCTCGTTTCAGTGCTGCAAGAGCACGGACTGATCGCTTCTTTACGCTAACAAAAACACGGCGAGTTGCTACTCATTGTTCTGCGTGTGTGCAGCACCCAAATAAGGATTCTCAATGACACATTTAGGAACTTTTGGACGCTCTGGCCTCAACTCACCAGCTGGAGCATTTCTTGTAGTCATGCCCGTGGAAGCCGCAGTTGCCAAATCTGTCACCCTTGGAATTCACTTCAGCAAAGCAAACTGTGGGGGCCACTTTGGCTTCTGCAAACACCCCCAGACAGAGGAACCGAGTTAAACAGGGAAGGACCATCTCACACCACCACATCTCCTTCACCCAGACAACTACCCTGCTACCCCCACTGTTCTCCATGCGCCTGCATAGCTTAAGAACTCGATCAAAACAGCAAAGAACTGAAACTGTGAGCACCACACGGTTCCGTGTTCAAAAAACAGAGAACAACAGTCACACACTGAGTCCGTGATACCATCTGATATTTCTGCATGGTTTTTTCCAGCCCTGTATAACAGAAGCTTCACTGTAATAGGAAAGATTAGTGCAAGAAAATTACTACTTGGATCACCAGCACAGCACTAAATGTAACAAAGGAAGAACGAGCGAAGGTTAAGCCATATAAAAACCTATTTCAAATCATTTGCCAAAGCCGGCTGGTCTTTGGAACAGGAAAACAAGTAAACATATTTTAAGTAAACTTAATGTATTCTTTTAGCTCTGTCTCCTAGAAAAACATTAACGCTGTGCTCTCCCTTACTCGAGCCGAAGATGTCCTGACACTGCGCGTCATAGTACTGGCAGACGCCGTTGTAGCAGTAGGCCTCCTCGTGGTGGCACGGGTGCCCGTTCTGCACGGTGAAGTCCGGCTGGCAGAACTGGGACGTGCCGTTGCAGTACTCGGGGAGGTCACACTCGTTGTTACTCGCACGACACTCAGTTCCCCAAGAAAGGAGCTAAACAGAGAGGGGAGGGAGAAACCGCATCAGAAAACTGCGGAAAATACAGACCTTACAGCAGACACGAACACTGCACCTGATGCACAACGCACCAAAAAGGGACCGATCTGAAGCCCTTGTGGGGGCTACACACGTGCACAACTCCCTCCCACAGAAGCGCTGGCTAGGCCGGCGCTCCCCCTTTCCCAGCCACCGAGGAACACTTCCAAATATGACATCCGAGTCTCCTACCTTGCAGTTTTTACAGCAGTCCCCATAAGCACACTGAGCACCGTACCGGAGTCTGCAGGTACCCGGTTCACAGCAAGGGTCGCTTTCACATTCCTGAAAGCAGACGTGCTGTGAGTGTGCAGCGATGGCACCCCCACCGTGCACCGTCCTCCCCCCAGCGCCTGTCAGACACCCGCCACAGACCTTTGGCGAACCACAGTCACACTCCTCCCCGGCATCCACCAGCTTGTTCCCGCAGTACGGGATGCTGTAGGTTTCGTCAGGCTTGGGAACGTTGAGCAGGCAGCTGCCTCCTTTGTTAAGAGTCAGCTTCTCAAAGTCCTCTGCGCTGCAGCTGCTGAAGTTCCTCGATCCCCTGCCACAGAGAACACAAGCGCACGTCCGCACTCAGCCAGCCCACGAGCATCCCCTCGGTTTGTACAACACTTGCTTTCTCCGGGAGCTGCAAGCGTGACACGGCTCCTTGCAGGAGTACTTGGAAGGTGACAGAAACCTGCAAAATCCAAGGGCCCGGGCGGGCAGGTTTGACCCTCGGAGAGGCTTTTCCTTTGTCATCACTTACGATGCTCCAGAGCTCATGATGCAGCTGCTTGCTCCGCAGTGACACACACGTTCATCGTCGTGGTTCATCCCCAGGTTGTGTCCCAGCTCGTGAGCCATAATCGACGCAAACATCTGTATGCTGATTCTTCCAAACTGCACAGGAGCAAATCAGAGGAAAATCAGCAGACAGCGTACACTGAGAAAGTCAGTGTTTGCTCATGTGCCAAAGACACTCCTGTCATTCCATCTCTACATTGACAGGATTCTCAGACCAGCCGTGCCCGCTTTCCAACCACGTGCATGTTATTTGACGAGTAATCAGAGCCCTTAAACATATTTGGGACAGTACCTGACGAGCTCTGCCTTCCAGCACAGCTGCAATACGAACACAAGAACTAGAGCTCTCCACACCAGCCCAAATCTCCTTAAATAGGCAAACTCCAATTGCAGTACTTCTGTCACTAGTCCAAGAAAACAAGATTGCTGGGATTGCCAATTATCTGAGATCAGCAATTCATTAACGCTCTGCAGTCTCACACAAAGAGGCCGGTGAGCCGCAGCGACTGCGCAGCTCCAGCAGAGCCCAGAGAGCACCCAGAGCTCAGGACATCGGGAGACAAGTCCTGGCCCTTCCTGAGTGCTGCACAGCGAGGAGGGAGCAGCAGACCACAGGGAAGCTGTGGTCCAGATATCATGGAAGGGCCAGAAATGGTTGGGGACCACAGAAAAGCCACTTCAGCTTAGTTATGACAGATTGTGCACGACCGGGAAGATTTCTGGAGTGCAAAACCCTTATCTGGATCACATTCACAGTATCACTGACGGTATCTCACCACGTTGATGCCTCCCGCGTGGCTCTTGGAGCACACTGTTCCGACATAGGCCATTCCCGCCGTGCCCCCGAAGCCCTTCTTCCTACAGCGGGGAGACAAGGGCAAAGCGATCACCACAACGGCACCAGCACCGCCAGCGGCACAGCCTGTGCGGCAGCGCCCAGCGCATCGCTCTGCCCGCGGGGCACACAATACGGGCTTCCCAGCTCCCCAGCGCCAGCACGGGAGCGCTGCTCGCGCCGCCGCCCTCCCCTGCCCGCAGGGACTCGCGTCCTGGAAGGGCAGACACGGCAGCGCAGGGTGCTCCCAGCTTGTTTAAGGCAGGAGGGATGGACAGAACGACGGCACGTGTCAAAGCACACACCATGCGTGACACACTGCAGAAACAACTTCTCCATTAAAACGCAAGGACGCAAGATTCAAGGACCACTGAAACCTTCTTTAAAAAGCTTAAGTTGACTTGGAGTATTTACACGAGTACATAAACCACAGCGGATTGCCCTGGATTCTCTGCTGAGACACAGCAGCTGCTTCTGGCACTACGGCAGACAGGAATAGAATAAGCTCCTCAGGAGCGGAGGGGGAGGAAGCGCCACTCACAGAACGAACTGGGCGCTGTCGTGTCGCCGGCGCAGCACCAGATTCTTCTCTCGCCACTGCACAAAGTTTGCCAGCACGTCGCCAGCACCTCCGTCTGTGCTAATTACGTTCTCATACTTCCAGATCTCCAGACCAACCAGCACAATGCGGATGTTCAACATGATGTACATCTGGGGGAAAAAAAAGAGAAATATTTCTGGAGACCTTCGGGTAAGAAGTGGTTTGGCGTTACACGTCTAATTGCAAGAATCTACTTTTTCTGCTTGGGTTTGCCATTTCTTAAAAAGTTAGGACACAATTCACATCACTGTGATTTCGCCTTACATCAGCTACAGGATCAACGCCTAAATGCCACACTATAAGAAAACCCAAAGCAGAAACGCTCCCACTTACACTGTCGAGGAAGTTTGCCAGCTGCACCATGTGCTCTCTTACTTCTGTTTCGCTCTTCCCAAAATCCTCAAACTGCAAGACAAAGAAACTTAGTCACGAAAAGATAAAGAGTTACGAAAATAAGAACAAAACGTTTTAAGACTCCTGACATGAAAAACAGTTTTGCCTGGCTCCAAATCTTCTGCCAAGAAGATGCTAATCCAGACAGCAGCACCTTCATTGCTGTCGCTCAACGGCTCGGCACTCGGGAGCAAACAGCCAGGGCAGACTTGCCGCGTGTCCTCCCCACGTTACCAGGCTTTGCTGACAAAGGCCCCGTGTCTGACGGGGTCCCCTCTGCCCGAGCGGCACGGAGCGCGGTGCTGCGCCCTGCGGTTCCGCAGCCCCGGCTGCGGCGCCTGTGCTGGCCCCGGCCCCTTCGGAGGAGTGACACACAGCCCCCACCTTTTCTTTATCCACAACTATGAACAGCTCCACGTATCTTGTCTGATGCAGGACTGCTCTCTTTCTCTGTGGAAAGAAGCGTTAGACAACTTTAATTTTACCAATTCAAGTGTAAGGGAAAAATAACAGTCGTCATATTTCACTTGCTAGAGCCAGTGGTTTGAGACACACCCAAAGCACACGGTGCCAAGAGGAAAACAAGCCAAACCCAGGCTGTAATCCAACACAATGACAATTTCACCCTGTTTTACACTAAAATTTAGCTGCACAATGCCTTCCTGTGTTTCAAAAGCAAAGGATCTTTCCGCTTTTCACACAGGTTTCTTTGGAGAGCCACCGTACGCTTTTGTAAAGGAGCAGAAAGGTACTAACAGGAAAACGCCAACACGACGCTTTTCAGTCGCTGTGGTGCTGTTCCTGCACAGCCGTCTCTGAACAACACCCACCTCCACACCCAGCCGCTGCTCTGATTGTCAGGAGAGCAGAATCAGCACCATGACGCTCTGCTGGCTTCTGGTGCAGCGCTGCGCTAGCAAACCTCCCCGGCGGGGGCCGCGTTCCGCCTCGAACAGCCCCAAAAAGCTCTGCCCGTGAACACCCGACCAGCACAGCGCGCGGCAGCACCGGGGAACCGCAGCCGCCTTGTTCAGGAGCCCAGCTCCGCAGCAGCACCAAGGCCCCCGACCCAGAGCCCGTCAGGTATGTGCTAAGCCCCAGGAAATCTGATAAGCCGCTTCCCCACTCTGAGCTGAGCGCTCACAAAAGCCACTACAGGGCCTGCGGGAGAACAGCGCGGCACTCACCCGCAGCAGCTGCGTCACGCTGGGACGGGGGTCCTCTGCGCGCTCCCTCTCGCCATCCGCGGCCGCTACCCCACACGCCGTGGGCTCCTTCTTCACGTCATCCAACCGATACAAAATGTGTTCAGAGCCAGAAGAGGGATCCATGGGCTCAATCCCGTAGGTGATGTTCCCTATTGTCACCAAACCCCTGAAATACAGTAGAGCATGAGAAATTCTTGCGCTGAGCATAGAGGACACTTACTCAGATTTTCACAGTAGAACAAAGGAACAGTTATTCTTTGATAACTAAGGCGTATCTCAGTTCTTGCAAAGCAGCATGCCTCATTTCAAGCCTGAAAGCAGCCTTTCACTGGACAGGGCCTCATAAATACACTAAATTAAACGTTTTTGTAAGAGGCTGCAATGCCCCAGTAATTAAATCACAAGCCTCAAGCAGCAATGTTTTAGTTCCAGTACACTATGGCCACTCTGGTGTTCGACATGGCACTGCAAAAAATCAGTGTCCCAAAACCTACAGACATTAGCTCAAAGCAGAAAAAAATTCCAATCACATTTGAAGCATACAAGATAAAGGACAATTCTGCAAAATTTGCAGACTAGTGTCCAACTTCCCATGTTTGCACTTTGTAGTAACCATCTACACAAATCAGAAAATAAGCCAAAATTTGTGTCAACGGACAATGTAACTGTGCTCTGATTGTTCAGCGTTATTCAGCTTATTTAATGGCATTGTGAGTATCTGCTAGCGACGTGAATCGGGGACAGCACAGATCACGGCGGGCTGCACGAGGGCACGGAGCGCCGCAGCTCGGCCCCGCGCCGCCGACCCCGCCGGGCTGAGCTGGGGCTAAAACCGGGCAGGGACCGCGCGTGAGGTTCGGCGAGACGCGCGGCGCTACCTGAGCCCTGAGCAGGTGCTGACGGCGACCGCCGAGTCCGGGGAGCCCTCCACGTAGCCCTGGTAGTGGCAGTGATCCTGCACGGGGAGACAGGGGCCGTCACACGCCGCCCACCCGCGCGCCCCGTGCCGCCCCGCGGCGTGGAGCCGCGCCCGCCGCCCGCTACAACTGCGGAACATCACGCGCTTCACGTCAAATCTACCACACGCCTTTTCTCCGCAGTCCGCAGCTTCTAACGCACTTCTAGCTCCACAACGTAACAGAACTTCCTTTGCCAACGTGCACCTAAGAATTCCCTCACCGCCCAAGGACTCGGACACAAGGAGCTGCTCGGTCACCTTCAGCAAGGGTGTAAGATGGAAATCCTACCTGGACATCTGGGCGCTCAGACTGCAACTTTCCCTCCTTGTTATAGGTATAAACTGTGAAATCTTTGGGCAGCAGTTCTCTGTAAGGAAAGGGGAGAGGGAATACGAGGAGCATTTCATGAAACGACTATTGCAATTAAACAAGAGAACATTCAAAAGGAAAACCCTCCAAAATTAACAAAGAAATTGTGCATTTCCACAGCAAATCCCAAGATATTAGGCTGGCAGAACTACTGATGAAATCAGATCAATCACCTCACTCCGGATAACTAAAACAAGCATCAAAACCAATTAAATTGTGCTAAAAGCTTGCTTTTATGCAGGAAAACATAATCACAGCAGTGCTGCACAGATCTGCTGCACGTGGCTCCCCTTGCCCGGTGCCGGAGGGCGGCGCGCTGGGACAGCCTCCCACGACCACCGCTGCTGACCCCGACCGTAGACCCACTCAATTCCCACCGTTCCGAGGGAACCCCCGGGGGCTTGTACATTTAGATAATTACGTCCCTTGTCTATGATTAGGGCGGTTCTAAGAAGCAATAGCCTGATAAATGGTAACTTGCTGTTGCTGCAAGCAGCCCTTTAAAAATTAAGCTTAAGACAGACATCTAGATTGTCTGTAAGTTACGGTTATTAAGGCCTTGGGATACAAGGTCAGCTTCCTCATTTATTAGTATTCTTGTGCTACTGAGACAGGAAAGAAATCCCTAAAACAACACACAAAACGCAGAGGAAAGGGAAAAGATTGACTCGGAATGGAGTTCGGTTTGTTTATTTTGAGCCGTGAGTGGAGCGCGCCGCGCTGCGCCGCCCGAGCGCCGCCCCCCCCGCGGGACGCCGGGCCGCACCGCCCCGCGCTGCTGGCCGCCGGCCACGCGTCCGCGGCTCCACGCTCTTTGCCTCCCGCTCTGTTGGTGCAACCGCGCTGCTCAGAGCGCCTCCAGAACCGGAGCGCACAGAACCCGTTATCTGGACACCACACGTGGGATTTAACAATCTTAAGAACTCATCACTTACTTGTTCTTTTCTAGATGTATTGTGTGTTCTTTTCCCTCTATCTCAACTGCATACGACACCTTGTCCTGAAGATAAAAACGTTGCATTTTACTCATGTTAATGAACACAATGCTCTTTGAAATCAACAACATTTTGGCAGAAAACAGCCTCCGAGAGCTCGATCACCGCTATGACTAGAGCGTCCCCAGCACTGCTGTCACCCTCTGCAAGCCGGGACTGCTCTGCACTGTCACCCCTTACAGACAGGGCTGCAGCTGCTGGAGACGCAGCTGACACCAATGAAACGTGAACCGGTTCCTAGAGGATGCAGGACTCTGAGCTGCCCGTCCCGTCACGCGGGCACCGGGGGCTCCGGCAGCTCCTGCAGCGAGACGCTGCCACAGCCGCCGGGTCCGCCCGGGCTCCCCGCGTCCAGCGGACACGTCCACACGCTGGGACTGACAGACACCGAGCTAAGAAACCCCCCTTCCACCCTGCAGGTCGCACCAGGCGCGCGGGCCAGCCCGAAACCTCCGTCCGCAACCCGGCATCCCCGCCTGGGTACGCGGGGACCAGCCACATGGAGGAAGCGAATTCAAAATAGCTTTGTGGTTTCCTTATGCTTGTTCCACAGAAAAACTCTTGGCTACAGCTGGAGGAGGACAGCACCGTTTATTACTGAACATTCCCAGTGAGCCGGGAATGTTCAGGTTCCACAGACCCACGCCAGCCGAGTGCCACACGCAGCAACCAGGGGCCTTCAGCACTAAGTGGATAAGCCGAGTCGCATGACCACCACATTAAATATCGCAGCAGGAGCTCTAGTCACCGACTGCAATAAACTGCAAGGCATTTTTGTTAACATTAAATTCTGCCAATGTTTGTAAGATTTGTGACTAAACTAAATTCCATAAAAGCAGTTGGTCTAATGCAAACACTTGCAAGTGCGCAGCCCTTGGTTACGTGGCTACAGCAAAACAACGCAGGTTGGCAAGTGCTGCTGGACGCTGGCTGGTCCAAGCCCTGCTCACAGGGCTACAGAGCCGGCCCGCGCTGCCCAGGGCCCCCCCAGCCAGATTGTGAGCAGCTCCCAGGATAACGATTCTACCACCTCTCCGAAACTCTTCCTAGTGCTTCACAACCCTCCTTATGCAACTTTTACACCCAGATCAAAGATGCACTGCAGCAACCCGTAGGCTCTGCAGCAGGGAGGTATTTAGTGCAGCACAGCTAAAGGCAACGCTAGATGTAATGCGTTTTGTAAAGACGGATGCTCGTTTGCCCCAGACGAGTCCGGCGGCGTTTTGTGGCATTTCAGGTCACTTTTGGGTGGACCGCACTAGGACACAGATACCAAACGGAAAGCATTTTTAGGACTGCCCAGTACCTGCGCTGAGGAGACGCTGGAAGCCTCTCGCCGTTCTCTTCCCAGCCTCTGCGGGACCACGACTTCATAGGAAGACAAGAGAGAAACCTGCTGGAAACCTAGAAAGCAGAGCAGAAACAGCTCCAATCACCGTCTGACAAGTGTCTGTCTCGCACGGCACCGCCTCCCATCAGCGGCAACCGGAGCATTCCCAAAGCAGGGCAGCGCACACAGAACTCGTCCAAGGGCACGGGGAAGCGCCACAACCAGGCGTCCTGTGCTTTACATCACTCTATACATTGTTTGCATATGCAACATCAGCCAGATGCCCTGACTGAACAACCACCAAACAAAAGCCTACAGTCCAAGTTTCCTTTAGAAGGCAAGCAACTGTTCTATATCGAGAGTGTAAACAACAACAGGCGCAGATGTGAACGCTCTTCCCGCTGCGGGAGGTCGGCCCCGGGGCTGCAGCGGGATCAGAGCCGCGGTTTTAGCGGCTCACGGCGATGCAGTCAGTGAACTCACTGGAGCGCCCCGACCCGCACACCGGGGAAGGGAACAGCCGCCCCCGTGTCACCGCCTGTCTCCAGAAACAACCCCACACATCCGGGGTGTGCGTCCCTTTGGGGCACGTGGATGCAACGCAGTGCACCTGTTTGTAAAACAGCACTATTGCCACACAAGCAGAGGAACAACATAGTGCACATAGCACAGTGGGAGCTTCATTAATTACAGTGATTGTTGGGAAAAAGGTACAAAAAATCAGAGATAAAGTTCCTGAAGACAGCCCTTACGTTCACAGGCTGCAGCAGCTATGACACAGTGTAACAGCCCCCCGGCCTGAGAAGAGGGGAGGGAAGGGGGACCCACCAGAGTCCCCCCTCCCCAAACACCTCTGCCCACCTGCCGTTTCCCACCACACGTTCCACTCGCACCCAGTCCCGAGCTCTCGCGCGTCGCTGCTCTGCACTTGTCACCTCCCGTTGCCACCCACAAGTGCCCTCGTTATCGGGGACGTGACCCCGCGGCACCCGGACGGTTCCGGAGCATCTCTGAGGACACACGCCGCAGTAGCAGCCGCGCCGGCTCACCCGCAGCGCTCCCAAAGCCGCGTCCCTCCCCAAAAGCTGTTCGGAAGCAGAAAACAAAGGCATAAACCATAGGAGGCCAGTGAAGCTGGGGGGGATTTCTGGGAAGAGCGCAGACGGGGCGATTCCCAGCCCTCCGAGCACGGACAGGCCCCCGCTCCCCGTCACCGCCGCTGCAGGAGCCGGGTGCAGGTACGGTGACTTGTTCCCCTCATTGTGGGCACAATTCAGCAGAGGAGGAGGGTGTGTTTGTCTTGACTAACACAGTGCTTCCTATTACCAGATAAAATATAAGGGTAGGAAGGCACCACCTTGCTTTCTACTGGAACTAAAAAGAGAAAAGTGGCCTTCACATTAAAAGTTCAAACCGAATGCAAATAAATTTCAGTTCTCTTTCCTCTTCTGGCAAAAAATACCCTTTCTCCCTCACGTTCAGTACAGACCGAACTGACAACAAGGCTGGTGAAGCGGAGAAGAGACAAGCGTTTGTTTAGCGGGTTCTCACCGGGACGAGGCGGCTCCGCGGGGCTGGAAGCGGGCACGGCAGCGCTCCGTGCAGGTGTCTCCGGCGCTGCCCCCGCACCGATGCCCCCGCGCCGTTTCACACGTCACCAGCACCCTCAAGGAGGGCACCGGAGCAGCGAATCAAAAATCCAGTGAAAGGGACAAGTGCAACGGAGCAGAAATCAGAACACGCAGGACACGATGCTGCGCCTGACCCCTCCTCCTGCCTCCAAAGGGAACACGCCTGTGCCCGAGAAACACGCACCCTGAACCAGGGGTCATGCTGCCGCCCGGTCCCAGCGGCACCCGGTGACCGGCACCCGGTGACCGGCACCCAGAGCCGGTCCCACCAGGGACACGCACACGCTGGCTCTGGCCCCCCCAGCGCCAGGCGGAATCCCAGCCAGGACACGGCAGCTTGCAGTCCGGATACCCGCAGGACAACGTAAAGCTGGTTTAACTCATAACAATTACAGAAAGGCAGAAGTGACAGCAAAAAACCAAACCCAGATCCTCAGCTGTTTTCCATGTAAGATGTTTCAAGACATTGATATTCTGTTTTCCTAAGATACGCTATTTTTTGTAGCTTTTTCTCCACTCCTTTTGAGAACCTCCACTGTAATACAGTAAGTGTGGTTCTCAAGCACAAATCTTTCAGTAACTTGCAGAACTCCTGGTGCTCGGGTGCCTCGTGCTCTGGCCGGGTCGTGGTGCACATCGGCACTGAGAACACGCTGATTATCATTCATTTCTGGGTGTAACGCTGGATGAGATTGTATTTCCAAGGAGAAAAAAAAACCTATTTCAACCCCTATATGTACCTCATCCTCATTAAAGACTGCCTTTAATTGCCCGCAACTGGGAAGACGTGAGTCACGGTCCCCTCCCGGCCCAGCCCCACGGCAGGAATTCGCGCTGGCCCCACGGCGTGCCAGAGCGTGAAGCCACGGGAAGGCGCCGCGGCCGTGCCGGCTGCGCAGACCCCGGGCGAGCCCCGCCGCCCCACCAAAACCCCTTCCCGAGCCGCGCAGAGAGGCCGAACACGCACCCTTCAACGGAGACAAACAAACGGGCACGTTTAGACTGTTACACCACAGAACACACCGATTTCACCAAAACAAGCTCGTCGCGTGTGAGCAGCCGAGCGGCTCAGGCTGCAGACAGACCAGGGGTGCGCAGGAACCGCCGTCCCCACCCGCGGGAGGACACCCAGCGCAGCCATTCCCTTGCTCTGCAATTCACCCAAACCCCCAGAGAGGGAAGGGGGCCAGGAACAAACCAGCAGCACGCAGAATTAGGCATTGCTAATGCGTGCGTCGGGTTTGTCCTGTGCCACATCCACCCCAGGGACTATTGGCCACTTCACTACAAATGCAGAGGCCTGACCAAAACCACGTGAAACCCAGAGCGCCGGTTAGCAGCGATGAGTTGTACTCTTCCGTGAGTTGTGCGCACCGCTGAGTCAAAAGCTGCACACTGCTAAGGCATTAGATACACAAACTCATTATATTAGCCATTGTTATAATCAATTCCAATTAACAGATGAGGCCGGCTGCACCACCCACGCGACACGTGGGCAGCGGAGGCTCAGGAGAAGCGCCAGGAGCCCACCCTCCGTCCCGCACAGCATCTCCAACCAGCACCCCCGACATCCAGCACGTTGCCCTCCTTGTCTTTAGGCCGTTTACACGCCAGGAAAATCATTTTTAGGCGCAGCTGGCCTTTGCGCTACGATGGCGGCCGCGGCAAGATCTACTGTGCAGGTCAGCGGAAGCAAAAATCTCTCTTTCACTATGTAGGTACCATCCAAGTCCACTCACGGATATTTATATTTCAAAAGCATGCTAGAAGTAGGAACGTCTCCTCCAGTTTCAAGGCTGCAGGGTGTCCTGGTGACGCTCCAAACCCCGGAACAGCAGCCCAGCTGTTCTCCTGCTCCTCCTCGGGGCTTCTCTTCCACCTCCTCCCTCCCTGAGCCCAGTGTTCACGCCAGGCACGGCTCCGGTCCCAGCGCCTTTTCGGGAGGCAGAAGATGCCCAGCTGCCATGGCAAGAGAGGCAAGTTCACCTACCCATTGGTTGCTCACCTGAAATATCTGTTTACTATTAAAGCCGACAAGAGCGGTTAACTTAATTTCTCTCAGCACATTACTGGAGTGCTGGATGTTAATGAGGACACTGAACTCCCAGAACTTCCTTCGGGCGGCACAGGAACGCTCTGCTCGGGCGGCGCGGCCTCTGCGCCGGCCTCCACAGTAACCACGCCGAACTCGCTCATCACAGAACCCGGCGCAGTCGAGCAAACAAACTGTTTCATTTCAGCTTGAGAAATGAGAATGATCAAGACATGCAAAAATTACAGAGTTTCCCACTTCCTTTTTCTGGAAACAAAGCACTGCAAGAGGCAACGCCGGCTACACTGAAATTGTGTCCTTTTATTCTTCACATGGAAGAAATAAGCAGAGCCCCTCTTTGCTCCGCTGAGGGACTGTCCCGATGGCTGCAGCCTGGGGAGGCAGCGTCCTGAACAAAGGAATCATCTCAACCGAACTCTGCATCGGCCCAGCAACTCAAACCAAAGCCTTCAGACACTTCAAGAATTCCTTCAAGAAACGGTAAAGCGTGGCTACAACATCCTGATGTGGATACAGCAGCAAGTGTTGAGGAAGAGACCAAGACGCAAAAACCACGGTCCCTGCCTGTGGCAGCGCCGGATGGCTTCTTCATGAATTACACAGCCAAACGCCGCGGCCGCCTATGGACAAGAACACGAGGGGAAAATCGACACTGTACAGATCCCTTAAGGCTACACATTGCTATACGATTATGTTCATTCAGGGATTTTCAATTAGCAGCTTCCGGTAACAGCCCACATCTGCCTCATATCCCTGTTTACCGGGAGCGCCCACAGCACCGACGTTCCAACCCGAACGCCGGCGATGCCAGGGACAACCTGAAACAGGTGACTCGTTTCTCCCCCCTCCTCACACTCAGACCTGAGACGCGCAGGTCTGTTATCTCATCTGCTATCTGTTATCTTCCGTGGCAGGGCTGGCATTGTCAGCTGCGACACAACCGGGGACTCTTGACCCGTGTTTCCTCCCACCCGCAGGTGGAACTAAGATAGTGCTCCTCAGCACTGGTACCAACCAGTCCACTGGAAGCACAAGCATCCGATAAGCCCCAGATGCGCCGTCCGAGCCTTTTGTCCTGGCGGGGCAGCGCCCACGCGCCGTGCCACCGCCACCAGGGCCACGAGCCGCCTTCCACGGCTCACACGGGACCCGAGCGCAGCGCCCCACGCCGAGACACCCAACAGAGCGCAGCGCGCCGCAGCACCAACAGCGGCGGGGGAGACTCCGCAGTCAGGGAGCCCGGGCTCTAAACCATGCATTAATGATAAACACAGAGGAGGAAAACGACAACAGAGGAGACACGTCTGCCCGTTGTGTATATATAACATCAGAATCAGCATCATAAAAGCCCATAAACTGCTTCAATTCATAAAGAGCTCGTAAAGGGAGCAGAGCATCAGCTCGTTAAAAGCCCATTAAGGGAGCAGTGCCCACTCATGACCTCAGCGATGGCTCCAGGATGCAGCCCCGTCCTCCCTGGGGACAGCAGGTGCCCCAGCGCGGCATGTCCGGCCTCAGGCCACCCAGGCAGAGAGGGGGTGACACGGGTCCCTGCTCTGTCCCTTCAAACGCGTGTTCTGTCACCTCCACGCAGAGCTGCACATCTTGGGCAGGGGAAATGACAGAGTTGCAGTCGGGATCCGCTCACACCATCATTTCTGGAGGCCCGTGAAGGCCCTGCCCACCCCCCGGCAGGTGTCACGGGCTGTCCCTACCCGGACTGTCACCTGCTGCGCCTCAGCACGGACGGCCCGGCCCGGGGGTGCCGAGAGAGGCCGCGGCTCCCCGCACACCTACAGACCCGAGCAGCAGTGCGGGAGCCGCCAGCCCACCGGCCGAGGTCGCTGACCGCGGGTCAGGTCAGGACAAAGGCCGCGCTGCCCCCGCCCCACCCGGCACACGCAACGCCCCCCAGGCAGCACAGCCGGCCCCCGCACGGCCCGGTGGTGTCACCCTGCTCCGCCCGGGCCGGCACACGCTGCGACCCGCGAGCGGCCAGGGGCGATCCCCCGGCCCGGAGCACCGCGGGCGGAGCGGGACCCCCGGCTCCGGCAGGAGGAACGGGGGATCTCCCACCGCACCTGCACCCCCGGGCCGGGGAAGGGAAGGGAAGGGAAGGGAAGGGAAGGGAAGGGAAGGGAAGGGAAGGGAAGGGAAGGGAAGGGAAGGGAAGGGAAGGGAAGGGAAGGGAAGGGAAGGCGGCGGCCGGAGCCCCTCGGCTGGCCCCGGAGCCAGGCCGGGCCCGGGGGTGACGGGGCGGGGACCCGACCCCGCGGAGGGGCCCGATCCCCGCAGGGGCCCGGCCGCGGCGCCGCCCCGCTCCGGTCACTCACCCGCGCGGCCCGGCTGCCCGGGCACGGCCAGCAGCAGCAGGCACAGGCAGCTCCGCGCCGCCCGGGCCCAGGCCCCGGCCATGGCGGTCCCCGTCCGCAGCGCCCCTCCCGCCCGGCGCTGGGTCCGGCCGGGGCCCCGCGGCCTTATGGAGCCGGGCCGGGGCCTGCGCCGCGCCGCCCCCGCCGGCCCGGGGCGGGGCCGCTCCGCCCGCCGCTCCGCGCACAGGGGCGGCCCCGGGGCTCGGCGGAGCGGCCCCGCCGGGACCCCCACGGGAGCCCCGCCCGGCAGCATCCAGCCCAACGGCTCCAGCGCTTCGCATCTAGAGAAAAAGAAGCGATTCCGCCGGCGAGCGAGTCCCCGGGAGCAGGCGAAGGGGCTGGCGCCAGCACGGCCGCGGGCACACGGGCTCTCCTGCCCGTTCCTTCCAAAATCCGCGCTGGCATCCGGAGCACACGGAAACGCAGCCCCACATCCGCGCGGCGAGCCCACGGCGCGGTGAGCCAGAGGATCCTACACAGCGCCAACGCTCCCCGTGGGCACGGGGACAGGCGGGCGACACCGGCCACGTTGCTGCGGGATGGAAGCTGATGCCTTAGCGATAACAACGTACGAGTGACGGGACAAATCAAATCCAGTTTTACCAACAGCTGCTCAGACATGGAACACTTCATAAGGTCTATACTGCTGTTGCCACAGTGAGCAATTAAAGAGGCAGGAATCTTTTGGCCCTTTGCATTCCAAAGCCCTGCACCCATTTTTGCAGCTCTAGGATGACCTGGACTCAGGTTTCCCCCCCCGCAGCCTCCAGTGACCAGAAAAGCAAAGAGACTCGAGTCTATGAAGCCAATTTCATGTATCCCAACAGACCAAAGCAAAGCCGTGCAGGAAGGCAGCATGCAAACCAAGAACTCCTGGAGCTCTGCAACGGCACCAGTTCCCTCCAAAATCTGAAATTCCTTCCAAAATGATGGCTCAAAGCATGCGCTGGGATTCGGGCTGCCAGTTGTCTGCAGCACAGACTTTATGATAGAACAAGGCGAAGTGAGAAACCCCATTGCAGACAAAAGCCTTAGAGATCACTTGACATTAAAATTAGGGCAGAGCACACGGGACGAGTGAGTTCCCCAAACGACATCTGCTGTTCGTCAGTGATTGTCACCATTCTTTGCAACAAGCTGTGGAATCACCAAGAAAGTAAATTTCTCAGAAACCCTCGTGCTGGCCGTTCCACCCCCGTTCCAGCGAACGCTTTGCCGGACTGAAGGGCACAAGACTCCAGCCGAACGGGCTGAACACATCGCTGGTTTTAAATAGCACAGCCGGATGTGTCACGTTCTCCCGCCAGCCTCGGTCCTGCTGGCTCCCACATCCTCTCCACAACCACGTGCATGGTGTTTGCTCATAAACACTGTCAATAAGACAGATTAAGGATTTTGGATGCAGCCAGGACTCCGCTGACATCACCAGCGGCAGCGCAGCTGGCTCAGGACGATCCTCGTTAGCGCTGCGCCGGCTGACTGGCACCTACAAGTGCCGGTCACGGCTCCTTCCCAAACGCATTCTTATCAAATTACATGTTTTGCCTGGCTTCCAGCTGGAGCTAACGAACGCCACGTACCTGCCTCCAACTGCGCTCGGCATTTCCAATCTAATGACCCCAAAGCGCTGCGGGGGAGGATTAACGAGCTAGAAGAAAATGAGGCAGCAGCTTGTCCAGATGTGCAGGGTCAGTAGCAGGATCCCAGTCTCTAACCCTCTACTTTTGTACAGCTGAGCGTGCTGTTCTTTGATTAGTCACCGAGCCTCATCCAGAAAGCACTGAGCTCAGTCTCCACAGCGCCGGGGGCACAGCCCAGAAGTAACGAGCCTGGGCAGTGCAGGATCCCACCGCCGTTCATTTCGTACGGGGAGAAGGGCAGGTGCGATGTAAAAACGGCGCTGCCTGCCGCGCCAAGCAGGACGAGCTCCTCTCCGTGCAGAGACTGCTCTTGCAATCCCTCCCGTTTTCCGGTTAACGGGAAGCTCGCTCAAGTCTCGTTTATTTTCAGAAAACTTCCAGAGCCGCTGTTGGGGGAGCCCGGGGGAGCAGTTTCACCTCGGGCCCCGGGCAGCCCGGCTCCCCTCGGGTCCGCCGGCCCCTGCGGACGCCCCCGCAATTAACGAGGTCGGGTCGGGAGCACCAGCCCCGGAGCACCAGGTTCATTTACACCCGTTTCCGTGACACACACGCGGGGCAGCCTGCGAGCTGTGCCTTGCTCATCACAGCGGGGTCCGGGAGCCCGGCAGCGGCCGCTGCACAGGCCGCAGCTCCTTCGGTGCCCCCAGCGCGCCCCGGCAGCTCACGGCGAGCGGGGCAGCGCGTGCCCGGGCCCGGGTGCGGGGACCCGCCGGCAGCGCCCGCCGCGGCGGAGACCGCGACCGGGGACCCGCCCTCTTCCTTCGCCCATAGGCCGGCAGGCCTCCCTGGCAGCCAATCAGCGCCTCGGCTGGTGCGCACTTCCGCCGCGCCTCGTCGCAGCTCCGCCCACCGCTTCACAGCTCCGCCCCCGGGCGGCTCCTTCCGCCTTCTCTCTGACTGGCTCCGGGCGGCTATTCCCCGCCTCCCGGGGCGAGTCGGCGCGCTCCCATTGGCTGCCGGCGGCGCGGTGGGTGGCGGCGTTTCCTAGCAGCGGGCGCCGCCATGGCGCCGCGGCGCGGCTGGCCGCTGGGCTACGCGCTGCTGTGCGGGCAGCTGGCGCTGCTGGCGAACCTGCTGCTGCTGCACGGCGCGGCGCGCGGCGCCCGCAACGGCTCCGCGCCCCACGGGCCCGGCCCGGCGCCGCCCGCCGCCTCCTGGGCCTACAGCGACCCGCGGGCGCCGCTCGTCCTCTGCACGTACCTGTGAGCGCCGGGCCGGGGCGGGGGGAGCGGCCGCCTCGCCCCCGCTCACCGCCCCGCTCCCTCCCGCAGCCCCGAGGAGTTCGTGGAGTGCGAGGAGCCGGTGGACCACGGCGGGAACGCCACGGCGCAGCAGGAGCTGGGCCACGGCTGCGTGAAGGTGAGGGGCGGGCGGGCCGGGCCCCGCGGCGGCCCCCGGAGCCCCCGCCCGCGGCTGAGCCGCCGTCCCGCCCGCAGTTCGGCGGCCAGGCCTACGGCGAGGTGGAGCACACGCGGGTGCAGTGCCGGGCGCTGGACGGCATCGAGTGCGCCGAGCCGCGGAGCTTCCTGCGGGGCAGCCGGCCCTGCGTCAAGTAGGCCCCGCCGCCCCGGCCCCGCCGCCCGGCCCCGCGCCGCCCCGGCCCCGCCGCCCCGGGCCTTGGCAGAGCGCGGCCGGCCGGGGCGCTCCCGGGGCTGCGGGCGGCTCCCCCGCACGGCCCCGCCTGACGCGGCCGCTTCCCTTGCAGGTACACGGGGCATTATTTCATCACCACGCTGCTCTACTCCTTCTTCCTGGGCTGCTTCGGCGTGGATCGGTTCTGCCTGGGCCACACGGGCACGGCCGTGGGGAAGCTGCTGACCCTGGGAGGGCTGGGGATCTGGTGGTTTGTGGATCTGATCCTGCTCATCACCGGCGGGCTGATGCCCAGCGACGGCAGCAACTGGTGCACCGTGTACTGAGGACGCGGTGACCGACCGCAGCGGGCGCGTCTCTGCGGGGCCGGACGGGCTCCGGTCCCACCGCATGGGACGGACTCTGCCTCGCGCAAACGCGGATTGACAAAGCTTAGTGCGCAGAACAATTGTTCTTGTTGATGCCTCTGTACAAATCTCGGACACAAAATTGTTCAGGGTATATTTTGCTTGTTTAAGATAACCTGGATTCCTCTCCAGGGGGTAACAGGTTAAGAAATCAGACCTTGCAAACACAGGTGCTCAAACGAATCTTAATAAAGCCTGGAAGGAGCTGACTGCAGTTATTCTCAGTATTAGCAGAGCACACGCAGATGCAGGCTGCCAGCGTGGGGTTTTGTGTCACTAGACTCCGCAAACCTTTGTGTTTATAGAGACTGGGGAGGGGTCAGAGGGGCCAAGGGTCAATTCCCACCCGCCTGGTCACCCCTCCAGCCCACGGCGCAGGGCGCGGGTGGCACCGAAACGGGGCGAGCGTCGAGCGCCCACGCACCCAAAAGAGGAACCCCCACCAGCTGCAGCCTGAACACCTCCCGAGCTGAATAAAAACGGGAAAAGGAAGCTGCAGTAAGTCACAGCCAGAACAAGACACAACGTCCAGATATGCAAAAGTTGGGTCACATTTGATGTAGAATACAGCAAACTGACGCTATCTGCTCACACGCAGTTCTGCAAACCAGTGACCCTCCAGCTGTTTGCATTTGGCACATTTCTGCCTGTGTTACTTCTGCCTCCACTGGACCTGCAACGGGGTTCAATGCGGCCAGGAATTCTGCCTGTTCCAGTCTGGTTTGCGGTTTATTGCAACAACTCCTCCTCTCCCGGGAATGGGGTTGGTAGCTCGTGTAGGTCACGTGTGACCCGACTGTGGCAGCTGGCCGGGTCTCCAGGCGGTGGGAGGCTTCCTCGTGAAACCGCCGCGTGCTTCAGGCCAGTGGAACAGCGGCGCTGAAAGCCCGTGGGGCAGGGGAGCTACGCACGGAGCCAGGAAGAAGAAAAATGATGATAATCCCACGTGCACAAGCCCCATCGGCCCGCGTCCAGCGCAGCAGCTGCCAGCCCGCAGCAGGCGCCCATTGCCCCGTGCACGGGGCCGTCACGGGCTGCGTGAAGGGACACGTGGGTATCAGCCCCACGGGTGTCCTGCTGCCCCGGTCAGAGCGGCACAGCTGGTGGCGTTGGCCCCGCCGCCACCGCGGTGCCCCCACTGCTGCAGCCTGTCCCCCCCAGGCTCTCCCCGCAATCGTTAACCAAAGCACAGCGCAACCCACAGCCTGGAAAAGCAACCGCGATTTCCTTCTTTATTCAAAACCCCGGGAAAGCAGAGGTTCCACGTCCCGCAGCCACATCCGCAGGCGGGGGTGGCAGGGGTAACCGGCACCCCAGCCCCGAGAGCGCTTGGACTCCACAGCCAGCGCACCCAGGAACGGCTGAAACCGCTGGGCGCTCCATAGGAAAGAGCAAACCCTCTCACCCACTGCTGCGCAAGATCCCTCAGATCCGCCCGCAGCCCCGGCAACGCGGGGAACGCGGCACACGCTGTGGTTCCCAAAGGAGCGGCTGCAGGGGCGCACGGGGAGGAGGGGGGAGCACCTTGCTTTAAAAGTCACTGCAAAGCTCCATCGGGTCTGGCTGCATCTGCGGTCCTTCGGGGTGGGGAGACACTCCCCCCGCAGCAGCACCACGTCCTGCGGAACAGCGGCTCAGCCCCCGTGCTGCCTCGGGGCGCCGGAGGGTGGGGACGAGAAACGGGAATGTTGCAACCACGAGGGAGCCGCTGGGAGTTTTCTCCTGGATAATTAACCCTAATTGTGCAACGAGCTTCTGCTTTACCATCCCAGGCCCGAGGAACTTTGCAATGATCAAGCTCCACGGCTCTGAAGCCCCGCACAAGGTGAGCATCGTCCTCTGCAGCTGACGTTTCCCAGAAAGGAGGTCAGAGCGCAATCACCAAACGCTGCGACTGGGATTGTCAGGCTTACCAAACTATTAAATCACTCCTGAAACATCATGTTATGAGCCAAGCAGCAAGCCAGCCTAAAAAAAACAGGATTTAAAACACTAGAGCAAATAAAGCAAAAAGGAGAAGAAAAAAGAACAGCATGATCTAGATTTCTACAATTAAATAACAAATATTAACACTTGCCCTGTACTGTTTGCATCAATTCCCACCCATTTTCGTAGTTTCAGTGTTCTCCAGCATCTCCACACAACCCCCTTTGGACACAGCACAAAACTGACACCGCCCCGAGGGTCCTCCTGTCCCTGGGAGCCACCGTCACCCCGCTGCCCGCCCGGGATCAGTGCGGGAACAACGACGGGCCCGCCAGCGCCGGGATCGGCTCGGGAAGAACAATGAGCCCGCCAGCGCCAGGATCGGCTCGGGAAGAACCGACGAGCCCGTCGGCGCCGGGATCGGCTCGGGAAGAACCGACGAGCCCGCCGGCGCTGGGATCGGCTCGGGAAGAACAATGAGCCCACCAGTGCTGGGATGGGCAGTGGCCATGGGTATGAAAAGAAAGTAATTAAAAGCCATCAGATTTGTTAATACATCACTAGTCAGGCAGTGTAAGGAGCTGGTTTCCCAGGGAAAAAGTCACCACAAGGGGAAGTTGCGGCGTGTCCCTGTGCGGGGGCGCACGCCGGTGCCCCCGCGCTGCCTGGGGAAGGCTGAGCAGCAGAAGGCAGAAAAGTGGTTTTCCAAGGACAAGAAAGGCCGCGCTCCCCTTCACCCCTCTGAGACCTCCTTCTGCTTTTTGGGGGAAATGATGCGGCAATGGCAGCGCGGGTGCCCGCAGGCCACCCTGTCCGAGGCACCTCCCGAAACACAGAGCCCCTGTGGCAGAGCCGGGTCGGGACCCGCTCCTGGGAGAGCCGGCACCGAGACGCGGGTCCAGCCCGTCCTGTACCGCAGGGAAGACGGAGCAGCGCTGCAGGGAGGGGGCGCCTCACCCCACCGGGACAACCGTATGAGCCTGGTCTGAGGTGCCGGGTGGGCACGAGGGCACCGGCCGTCCCAAAACAGCGCCATGCCCTGCGGGGACCCGGCAGAGCACACAGAGCCGGGGAGCGGCTCGGCACCCGCTCAGACGTCGGAGGTCCGGATGCTTTCATCGTCCAGGTCGAAGGCGAACGGCTTCTCCTTGAGATGCTGGGGCTCCGACTTGTGCCGCAGGCGCTTTCCTGGCGCAGCGCCGGCGTCGTGCTCCGGGAAGGCCGGCAGGAACACCGAGTCCCTCAGCGGCGCCGGCAGCTCCTCCGGCACCGGCTGCTTCGGCACCGGCGTCCAGGGCTGCCAGGAGGAGGTGGAGGGGGCTCTGCTCAGCGCTCGCCTCTCCTCCAGCTGCCTCGGCGGGGAGGGGGCTGCGGACCCCCCGGCCCTGGCCAGGGAGCTGGATCTCATGAAGGACATCTCCTGCAAGGACAGACGCACAGTGCGCGCTGGGTTGTGGCGCATCCTGGAAACGGGCCGACCGAGCGCTCACACAGTCCACTAATAAATATCTTGTACGTTGGCGCGCTCTTCATTTGGCACTAAACACGAAGCAGAAGGGACGTGACCTACCCTGGGGCGGGTTCTCAGGGCCTGGACGGCGCCCGTGACCGCGCGGATCCAGCTGTGCATGTCCTCGGGGCTGTCCGCCTGCGAACACACCGGCGTCAGACCGGCCCCGCTGGCCGTTTTGGGGGCTCGCGGTGCTGGGGGCGCTGCGGGGGCCAGGAGCACCGTGCGCAGCACCCCCACTGCTGCCCCCCCTCGCCGGATCGCCCTGTGCTGTTCTCTCCGCTTTTTGCTGCTCACGCAAAGAGCCGCTGTTATAAATAAGCCCAGGAGAAGTGAAACCGCCCGCGGTTCCCCCGCGCTGCCCGTGCCCCGTGCCCAGCAGCCGTTTGCAGGAGCTGCCAGAGCCGAACTCGCCTTCCAGCAAACTGAACCGGTCCCGGCTGCCTCACCTGGATGTAGAAGGTTCTGGAGCTCGTTATAATTTCAAAGAGGTTGTCCCGCATCAGGAGGTCACTAGGAACAGCAAGAAATAGACAGTCGCTACCCACAAACCAACATGGATGGAAAAATTCCATATTTACCCTCATCTCTAAGTGCTCCCCCAGCAGCCGGAGCTTCTCATGAGCTGCTCCAGCCCTGGCACAACCCGGCAGAGAAACAGGGATGCCAGCGTTACCCCGACTTGACCAGGCACTCGTGGGCCTTGCAGATGTCCTTCAGGAGAATGGAACGCAGGGGCTCCTTGTCCTGCGGAGACGAGAGGAGACGGCGATGGGCCGGGCTGGTCCCCGGGGCTCCCGCGGAGCCCACGCCGTGCACGGGATGACAGCAGCCCCAGGCAGGGGCCGGAGGGGCGGCAGGGGCTGCTCACCTGCTCACACTTGTAGTAACTGATGGAAAACTCATCCAGAACAAAGAAACGACGCTTCCAGCTCTTTCTCTGGAAAAGAGAGGAGGGAGCTGCTTGGTGCTGGGCTCCGCTGCTCTCTCCACGGCCCCGCATCCAGAGCATCCCCGGGGCATCCCCAGAGCATCCCCAACCCCCAGGGCATCCCCAGAGCATCCCTGGAGCATCCTTGACTCCCGGAGCATCCCCAACCCCTGGGGCATCCCCGGAGCATCCCCGTCCCCCAGGGCAGCAGCAGCCCAGGGCCACCCACCGGCTGGGCCCCCGGGGCGCAGGGCCCCCGGCACTCACCACGTTCCCCTGCTTCACGCAGTAGCCGCTCTTGAGCACGGGGGGCCCGGCGGGTGGCTTGGCGGCCGAGGTGGGGATGTAGCTCTGCGAGCGCCGCAGCAGCGGGTGGGCGGCCACGTCACTGCCCTCCCCGCCGTCCCCCCCATTCTGCAAAGGGAGCAGAGGGTTACGGGGGCCGGCAGAGCCGGGAGGGGAATTCCCTGCCAGAAGGCAGGACGGAACCGAGCCGCAGCGAGCCCCGAGCGCAGCGCCGTGCCAAGGGCCAACTGCAGCGCCTGGGCACCAGCAGGGCAATGAACCAGAGTCCAGAACCGATTCAGCTCATTGCACGCGGCTTTTCAGACTGCTGCCTTAGCACTACGCACCCTTTTGGTGCCCACATGTTAAAAACAACGTTAAGAAATTGGAAAGGCTACAGAAAAGCAATTTGAGGGCTGAAGAACAATCCCTCGCAGCAGGGGAGCTAAAGAACATCATCTCCTGGTTCACCAAACACCAAGAGGTGACTCGGCTGCCCGCAGACCTTCCTGGGGGGAAACAAAGGTACAAGGGGCTCTTCCATCTGGCAGAATAGCTGGGAGCTGGAGCCAGACAACCCCAAGTGGAAAGCAGGGATGCTTCCCAACCGGAGCAGGCAATATACCACCGGAATAAACCGCTCGGGAAAGCCACAAAGTCTCCACTGCACAACTTCACAGCTAAATTCTCCCAAAAGAAACTGTGATGTTTGGAGTTCAGGTAGAAAAACCAGGGTTCCCCTGGCCCCAAGACCAGCACCCGCTGCACGGGGGGCACCCAGCACCCACCCGAGGGCTGGACCCGCCCTTCCCCCGGCAGCGTGGAGGGTGGCGGAGGTGAAACATCTGCACTTATCTCCTTCCTCATCCCTCCATCCCCCTCCTCCAGCTCGGCTGAGGTTTGAGCATCACCATGGCAGCCCCGGCGCGGTTAACCAGCGTCCTGCCCGCGCTGCCGCCTCTCTGCTCAGCCCCGGGAGGAGCTGCTCTTAAACCCGGGGGACAGCCAGACCACGCAGGTGCTGCTGTCACCGGGTTCCAGCCCAGCTCACCTGGTTGATGGAGATGGGCGTGTGCACCACCACCCCCCCGATGATCTCGGTTTTATAGGCCACCTGGGGCTTCCTCTCCTGGGCCTGGGGCACCACGGGCGGCTTCGCGATCTCGGTGGCCGGGGGGACGCTGCCGCCCTTCGGCACCTACGGGAGAAAGACAGGATGAGGAGCATGACCCGGGCGCGCAGCCCTAGGCCTGAACTGGGCACCACCACCTCTGTCCTTCTAAATGCAGCCATGTCCCTTTAAAAAGCACCAAATGAACAAGCCACCGCGGTTACGGAGGGTGTGGGCCCCGCGCGGGCGGTGTGCAGGAGGTGCTGCGATGGGAGATGAGAGCTGCTGAATAATTAAGCATCACCTCCCATGCATCTGCGACTCGCCTCTGCAGCCCAACGTGTTTGTGGGACACTCGCTCCTTTAATTGTCCCCGCTCTACTTACAGCGAGGCTTAATGAGCGTTTGCCTAACGAGGCTGAGCTGCAGCCGTCCCCACAGCGCTCCAGCCCAGCCTCCTGCTGCAGGACCGCGCGGGTCCCTTGTCATGGTGACACCAGCACCGCGCAGCGCTGCCCGCGGCCTCACGCAGGGTGAGGAAACACAGGAACCGATGTGCCAAGAGCAGAGGAGAAGCCTCGGTGAGAAGCGGAAGCCCAACCTGGATCTCTGCGCCGGGAGCAACACCCAAACCGCTGCCCCATCCTTCCTGCCCGCGCGGGGAGCGGCGACGCCGTGCAGCGCCAGGACGGTGCTCGGCGTGGTGCTCCCAAGCACGATGCTCATGCCACGGTGAAACCCCGATGAGAGCCCGAACGTCTCCCCGTGCCCGTCTGCGCCTCCACCCACACAGCGCGGAGCAGCCCCAGGAACCCAGGCACGGAAACAGAACATGCAGCAGCTCCCGCCAGAGCCGCAGCAGAGCTCTGCACCCCGGTGCCTGCGGCGGTCACCCCGAGGTAACGGCCCACGGGACACCGAGACGGGTGGTGACGGGCTCTGGGCAAAATCCGTACTCAGTGTTGGAGGTGATTTTTTGTGGCCAATATCACCTGAACACATAGAGAAGGTACAAGCCAGAGCCCGTGCAGCCAGTCTGCAGCTACAACAAGAAGATACAAGCCAGGTCTGGTCTTGTGCATGAGTTTCCCGCAGGAACAACACAATGCTCCAGTGGTTTTGAACAAAAAAAAAAAAAAAAAGAAAATCGAAGAACAAAGGGTGTTTGATGGGACCCAATCCTAGACCATTTGCCATGATTTTTCCTTATATTTAGTTTATGAACCAGGAACAACATGCATCAGCACATGAGCCGGTATAATGCTGTGCAGCCCAGCCCAAGCCCAGCGTGCGGCCGGCGCTGCACGAGATGCACGCAGCATCCTCCCATGTCCCGCATCCCACATCCCGGCCGGCAGCCGAGCGGTGCGGGCTCCAACAGCTACCGGGTCAGCGACCATCAACCGATGGCTCTATGAACACGGCAGCGAACGAGAGGACATGGCAGACAAACCCCTCCAGATCCAGGCACGACCTGCCCGTGACGCCCTCCAGCGCCG
This sequence comes from Columba livia, assembly GCF_036013475.1. NCBI lineage: Eukaryota > Metazoa > Chordata > Aves > Columbiformes > Columbidae > Columba > Columba livia. The sequence goes on from NC_088626.1 coordinate 518,143, forward strand.
GGCATCGGCCGTGCCTCCTCCCCAGACCCGGCGTTCCAGGAGGAACAAACACTGAGTGAATAAATACTGAAGCACAGACGGATGCAGTGAGGAGTCGGTGACAGGTACCCCAGCCCGCAGGAGGGAAATGTCCCCAAGACCAGGGTGCAAACACGTCCCCAGAGCAGCTGGGCAGGGAGGGCGACACCGCATGAGCAAACAGCAGCAAAATAAACCCAGAGCAGAAGAATCCCCGGGGATGGACGGGGGAACCTCTCTGCCTGAAGCCAGAGCCCTGCAGGGGTCACCGCGCAGCTCTGGCCTGGCAAAGGGACATGGTGGAGCCACGTCGGGACATTCACCGAGGAGCCCGTCACCACAGGGCACCCCAACACCGGTGACGAGCAGAATGAACCCACCGTGATCTTACTGGCCCGGTTCAGCGCCTCCACCCAGTCCTGCAGGTCCTTCTGGTCGCTGGCTTGTAGGAAATAGCGCTGGGATAAGGCATTGATAACTGTCAAAGACGGGAACAAAAGGAAGAGTTAGGGAACCCCGTGCTTGGCATTATTAACACTAATTAACCAATAAACCAACAGGACAGCACCTCTCGACTCCCAGTCGCAGCCCCCGTAGCGGGGTGTCCCCCCAGCACGGCCTCGCCGGGGGTGCCCATCACTCACCAAAGCAGAATGGAGTTTTCGGCTTCTGCTTCGGGGTGGCGATGCTAACCTGCAGCAGAGCCAGTTCAAGAAAGCATTAAACACTACAGCACACGCAGCCCTTCCCCGTGCACCTCCGGGCCAGAGCCCAACCGCGCGTCACCGCGGGAGCCCGGGGACATCTCCACCACCGCGGCACAGCTCTGGCACGCCGGCACATCTCACCCCTGCCGTGCCCCGGCGCCGCAGAGCGAAGCGCCCAGAGCTGCCAAAGGCGTGGAACCGGAGTTTCTGCCGGACTAACACAGTCGCTCTTGTCAACAATTAAGAAAATTGAGGCAAAATAGCAGTGGTTTCTCCCTAAAGAGCAGGAATCATTTATATAAGAATAGTACTCCCTGGGGCTCCAAGCACAGCGTTCGTGGAACATTTACTCTGACAGGCTTCCTCCTTCAGAGCCAGTCTATAACGTTTAAATATGTTTTCTCAAGCAAACCTCCATTTTTCTGGCATATTTACAGTTGGTAGTTAAAGCCGCTGGCATAACCTAATCCTGTAGTTTGTGACCAAGTGCCGTCCTGCAGCAACTTTCATTTAGACTAAAGCATATATAATTTATAAGTGCAGCTCTTTCAGAAATGGAGAAGGCTCATCCTCCCAGCATTGCTTCATCTGCACTTAATTTATAAGCCATGACTCAGCAGGAACAGAGAGATCTGTCCGATTCCTCATCCGGCTCCAGGACGGAGCTGAGCCCGGCGCGGCTGTCCCGGGAGCGGCACCGGGATACGGGGACAACGGGGAACACTCATTTCCCTCCACCCTTCCCTACCTTACCTTGGAGATATAGGTCAGCTGCAGAGATCCGACAGCACCCGCACCGATGGCCAGGTTCTGCAAAACATTTAATGAGTGACGGGGAGGGGGCGGCAGAGCGAGCCGGGCTGCCGGTCAGTGCCACTGGGCTCAGCAGCAAAGGCAGCAGCCGCTTCCCTCCCCGTGCACCTGGTTCATCTCGCACCCCGCGCGCAGCTGGGACCGGCCACGCTGAGCTGCACCCACGGCCGTCCCCACGGCCCCGCTCCCCACGGCCCCAGGACGGGCCACGGTTCCACCTGCGCAGCCCTGGCCTGGAGCTGTGGGCGCTTCCCCTTCCCCTTTTAACAGGACAAAGCAGAATCTGCTGCCGGATGCTCCTCAGGTGCCTCCCCAGCCTGAGCAGCGCTCAAGCACCGTGGCGTTTCCAACAGGGTCTTCCCAGAGCTCAGCTTCAGCTCTTGCTCTTGTGAGCTCGACCGCAAGATCTGGGGCAGCTCCTGTAGACATGAGGAACAGCAGACCCCAACTCCAGCTCCCCCAGCCGCCCCGCTCCTGCCGTAAGTGCTTTTGCTGCGTGACACCACCTCTATGATAAGTATTTCTAGGATAGCCCCTTCTCTGACTTGTTGCCACTGTCTCTACACTAAGACACAAGGGAGATGCAGCACTGCACACTGGCACAGCCCTTCTGTGGGCTACTGGGGGTGTGAGCTGCGCCGGGGCAGCCCTGGAAGCCACAGCAATCATGGGGAGGTGGTCGTGGCTGCGGGAGACCCCAAGAGATGAGTGATGCAGCAGAGAGCATCCTGCGGTGGGCACCGCGAGGAGGCGCCGGCCGGGCAGCCCGCGGAGCTCACCTGCGGGTTGTCCATGTACCACAGGAGGCAGTTGGCCGCCGTGTCCAGGATGAAATACCGCCGCAGAAACCTCCCGCACGTCTCATTTTCTTCGATGTCCAGGAACCCGCAGATACGGTTCTGTCGGTCCAAGTACGGCATGCCGGGCTCCTTCTCGCATCACCCTGCGGAGGAGGGACGGGGTGGGTGCTCTGCCCCCCTGGGAGCTGCTCCTGCTCAGCAGCGCGGGGCAGCCCCGTGCCACGGCTCAGCGCCCTGACAGAGGACAGAACAGCCACAAAGGATTGGACCTGAGACACTGGATCCCTGAGAACCGTGACCACAAATAATCCTGGAGCGGGCTGCGTGCTCGGAGAGCCCGAGCGCACTCCCAGGAAATGGGAAACAATCTGCAACTCCAGCAGAAACTCTGTGCAGCCAGGATGCCAAGTCAGCAGGGAAAACAATGACCCATTGCCGCAGGCCAGGCTGTGGCACCGGCTCTGCCGGGCACGGGCCCTCCCGGCGCTGCCCCAGCCGGGACGCGGGTACCCGGGATGCAGGCAGCGGGTACCCGGGGCGCGGGCTGAGCCCGCCGCGGCCTGGCCGGCAGCACAGGGGACTCGCACAGGTGCCAGAGGCGGAGGCTGCACGGATGAGAGATCTCACGCAGAAAAGGAGGAAATACTATTTTTGAGCTGAAGAGCTGCCGTGGAGCGCGGCCCTGAGCAACGAGGGTTGTGCAAGAGCTGTGCTGCAGCTGCAAAGGTGGAGGTGGCAGAAAACAAGTCAACCTGTTGTCAGGATCTCAGAGTTCATCACCAGTGTCTCCGAGATGAGTATCAGGGCTTTTCTAAGAGGGAAACTGAACTTCTTCAGCAGAAGAGATTGTTTTAAGACAACACGTTTGCCCTGACGCAAGGTTACGTGGGCACTTCACATTTTAATGCTTTTTTGTGGGGTTATTTTTGTGGGTGGGAGGAAGCACACAGAAAGCAGATCCCCAAGTGCCTTCAAACCCTACCAAGGCGTTCAGAGCAGGCCTCATAAATCACCTCTCCCTCCCACTGCTAATAGAAGTCCAGATATTTCTGGTCACGAGAGGGATGCGGCAGAGCTGAGGTGTGCGGCAGGCAGCGCAGGGACCAGCGCCCGGCCCCTCGGGGCTGCACCTGCAGCTCCTTATGTCCCCCCGCCATCCCTAATTATCGTGGGCTCAGCTGAAAGCCCACAAACCAGCTCTATCTCCTGTGTGAGCTGACTATGGATTGCACTTGGATATGCAAAAACCTTTGGGCAGAGGAGACCGCAGCTGCCCCAGCCGCTGTCCCCGTCCCGCTGTCCCCGTCCCGCTGTCCCCGTCCCGCTGTCCCTCTCCTCGCAGCCACCGAGCACCGCACTGTTTCACGGGACAACAGCAGCACCTCCGGCTCCCCCAGATCACGGGTATTTCGTCCCCCTACTCAGGAGCTCTGGGAGAAGCAGCAAACCCTCAGTCTGCACCAACATGCACTATTTATACAGCACTTTGTAAACTCCAGGTCATAAATATTTCCGTGCAAGACCCAAACTTGTGTTTGCTGTAGGAAGGACACGAGACTAAACTAAACATAAAGGACATCCTTTATGGAAACACGACGGCCATCGCACTGGCACTGGGCACAGGAGGGGACAATCTACGGCCAATGTCCGAGTCCAGCTCACGGAGGGTCATCTGCCATCCAGTGAGTTGAACTTCCTGGGCATTGCATTAAGCCAGGCCCTCAGGAGCTCGTTACCAGAGCCCCTTTATGAGTTTATGCCATTTTGTAGCGAAGCACATCAGAGGCTTCCAGGACTCTTCCCCATCACCCAAACAACTGACTACCCAGCTTCTTCAGAGCCACAATATCCCACCGCAAAGGACGACCCTTTTCTGGCTCAGATGGCAAGAGCAAGTAGACTACAGAAGAAGGCTCACAGAAAAAAGAGTACCCCCTCGCCTGGGTCCTGAGATACAGCGAACAGCTTCCCAGGAGGGCGCAGAAGGTTCAGGGCACCTTCCGAATGGCACCTCAGCCCCTCTGCGGTCACCGCTGGCTCAACGGCCTCGTGTGCCATCGCACAGCCAGACTTTCCAGGAAGCAGCCCCAGGCCCGGCGCTGTGCCGCACCGCCACGCTACCCACGTCCCGCTGCCCACGTCCTGCTCTGTCCCGCTGCCCACATCCTGCTCCCCACGTTCCACTGCCCATGTCCCACTGCCCACGTCCTGCTCTGTCCCGCTGCCCACATCCCACTGCCCACGTCCCGCTGCCCACGTCCCGCTGCCCACTCCGTCCCGCTGCCCACGTCCCGCTCTGTCCCGCTGCCCACGTCCCGCTGCCCACGTTCCACTGCCCACGTCCCACTGCCCACGTCCCACATCCCACTCCGTCCCGCTGCCCACGTCCCGCTGCCAGCACCCGCTGCACAGCTACAGCCCCAGGAGCACGACCCACGGAAACCCACGGCAGAAAGAGCCAAGGCAACGGCAGACCCGCCATCCAGAGCATCGCAGCACCGCCGGCCAGAGGCACCTCTGCAGCTCCGTGGCCCATCGCACCTGCAGGCAGCGGCATCCTCCTCCTCCTCCTCTCTCTGTCTGAGCTGCCCCGGTGCCGGCTGGGCTGCAGAGCAGCCACCGCGGTTTCAGGAGGGCTCTGAGCTGTGGCACCCGCAGCCCCGGCCGCGCAGGGCGATGGCTGCAAGCGCAGCGGTTGCAGCTCCACTTCCTTCTACCTGGCCTTGCAGAGGAGTTCCCAGAGCTGGCCCTGCCAACGTCTGTCAGCGGCTGACACGCGAGACAGACGGGGTAGGCAGCGCCACTAACTCCTGCTCACTCCAGACATTTGCCTTAATGAAATAATTAACCTGTTGAAAGGCAGGCTGGGAGCAGCGACGATACATTTCTTCATCTCACCATGGAAAAACAGCCAGAGGAACACGCTCTGAATAGCTGCCGATCCCACATCTTCCCCGCACGTTTGCCACCAACCCCACAGACCTAAAGCAGAGCTCAATGCGTGCAGCACCCCCGCATCTCCCACAGGCACCCCATCCCAAACCCGCAGCCCTCGCCACCCCAGCCCCGTCCCCACGCTGCAAGCACCGTGCACAAGAGATCACCCACCGCCAGCCCCGGCGGGGGCGCCGCTGCCCCCCGAGGACACACGGACACTTCCAACTGCTGCCACAGCAGCTGCTGCCGCATCCCCGGCCCCACGGAGCGGACCCCCGGCCGCCTCCAGCCCAGCCCGGGGGGCACCGACCCCGCGGCCGGGGCAGACCCTTCCCAGGAGTCCTGCCGGGCACCCCCGCGGCCGGGGCCGGGACACCGCGGGGTCCCCGGAGAAGCGCCCGGCGGCTCCGCGCCCACTCGCGGCCCCGGCCCCGCACTCACCCCGCGCCGTCCCAGGGCTGCGCCCCCCGCGCATGGCCGGCGCAGCGGGGCGGGAGGGCCGGGCGGAGGGGGTGTGCCCCTGGCTCCTCCGCCGCTTCTTTCCGGGTTAATTACGTCTCCCATTAGCAAACCCGGCCCCGGATGTGAGTGCGGGGCGCCGGCTGCGGGGCGGGCCGGGGGGCGGTGGGTGTCGGCGCGGCCCCGCGTACCCCCCGCGCACCTGCCGCGGCACCGGCTCGGGCAGCGGGTCCCGGGCTCTGCCCCGCTCCGAGAGCCCCGGCTCCGGTCCTTCCCGGCAAAGCCCCTGAGCCCCGCAGAAAACCGCTCGGTGAACCCGCGTCCTCCCAACGGCTCCTGCTCACCCACCGGGACGTTTTGGCAAAGAGTTTCCCGGGTCCGTGGGGACAACTTGAGACCACCGACCCCGGCCCAGCCCCTGTCTGGCACCAGAGTCCCATGCTCAGCGGTGCCTGTGCTGCTGACTCACAGAGCAGCAGGTGGATGCTCATGCACGAGGAGTTTCGGAGGGCGGGCGTGCTCTGGTGGTCCTGAGCCGCCGTCAGCCCTTGCGCTGGTGCAAATGCAACGTCCAGAGCTTCCAAACCGTGCCGGGCACTGTTAGTGCTTTACAAAACTTTACCCCACTGCCATGGGTTTGTTGTGGTGTGTAATGTCAAATGCAGCAGCATCTGAGCAAACAGGGGCGAGCAGAGGAGAGCAGCGTGTGCCTGGGACTGTGAGCTGCCCCAGCTTCTGCGTCGGACTCAGGCCACCACCACCAGTTTTGTTCAGGTCCCGGTTCTGTCAGCCCAGATATTCCTTTTTGCATTTTAAGGCAAGACTCTAGTTTTGAGAATCCAGTGCTATGCATTTGGAGATTAGTTTTTTCCCCAGAGCAAATGCACGCAGTAAAGCACCTGCTGTATGTACAAAGTGGTGTTAAGCAAACATATTGCCTCAACCCCCAGCATTTCCTATGGCTTGGGTCATTTTTAGAACAAAGATTTCCCCCCCCCCCATGTTGCAGAAGATTGCCCAAACGCTGCTACCGAAACCACGTGTGTTCGTTCCTGTGTGACTGTGCTGTGGGGCCGCATCACCGCCCCGGGAGCAGACGAAACCACAGTCTGTCACGGAGCGAGCGGCCTCCTGCAGCCCGCGGCGGACGCGCCGCACGAGCAGGGACACCGGCTCTCACCGGGCGTTCAACGCGTGCTGCCGGGTGGCGCTGGGTGGACACCAGTGCCCGGTTTGGGTCGCGGCTCCTGCAGGAGCATCACACAGCAAAGCTGCTGCTCAGGCTCAGGGTGGGCTCGGGGAGCAGGAAACACTCGCTCCCCGCCGGGACAGCGTGGGCTGCACCCTCGGGAAGTCCCCGCTTTCTCTCTGGAGCTGCATCTGCACCAAAGCACTTTCTCCCAGCGCGGGCGAAACCGATGCTGGCGCTGCCGGCCCCACCGACGGCACGCGGGGAGCCGTGCTCTCATGGACGCCAAGCGGTGCCCTCCCAGTGTTTTGCACAAGAGGTTATTTTTTTACAGAAATACCCTGTTGGACCCTGGCAGGGCTCTTCTCCATCTACCCTCATTCAAAGCACCGCATTAAGTGCCATTAAATAAAGGCACCGTGCAGTCACGACCGCTCTCTGCGCCGGTGGCAGTGACCGTAGCCATGTGTCGGAGGAGCCGCTGCCCTCCCTGCTCTCAGCCCTCCGTGGATTCCCCGCGGGGGCAGCGCAGCCCCCCGCCCTGCCAGGCCCTGCGGCCCAAAACGCATCATCCAGTAATTACATCAGGAGAAAAACAGCGAGGTCCTCCCTCCACATCGGCTGCTGCCAGCGCTCCCCGAGAGCCCTCGCTCCGAAACTGCAGCCGGCGCACCCCGGCGGCTCTGGCCTGGAAGCCCCTTTTGCTGTGCAGAGCAGGATTTTGGTGTTGCCCCTCGTACCTTTTAAAGGAAGGATCATCCCCTAATGAAGCCAGTGGGTTACTTCTTGTGCTGCCCGTCTCCCACGCTCACGGACGGCCACAGACCCTAAAGCCCATCCTCACCCAGCAGCAAACACTGATGGAACCAGAGTCTGAAAGTGCCAAGAGCTCTCTCTGGGGCTTTTGAAGCTGCTATAAGGGAACCAAAACCTGAAGCATGAAAAGCCACCAGTTATGGAAATGAAGGTCACAGCATCTGGGTTATACTTAGACTGACAAGAAAAAAGAAGCAAACAAACAAAGAGAAAACAAAGAGGTTAGAGAAGTAGCTTTGCTGCCTGGCAGTGGGGCCGGCTGCTCCGCGGGGTGAGCACAGGGCCGTGGCCCCGTGGCCAGCAGGGCAGGCTCTGGCCGTCTCGGTGGTGATGCCACCAGCCTGCGGCAGCTTTGCCCACGTAAACACGCTTGTGCCCATGCTGAGTGGGCTCAGCGCCACCCAGGCAGGGAGCGCAGACAGGGTGTCAGGCGGGTGTGCGCTGGCCCTGCCCTGCCAGCCTGTGTGTCCTGCTCCTCGTCCCTGCCAGCCTGTGTGTCCTGCTCCTCGTCCCCGCCAGCCCTGTGTGTCCTGCTCCTGGTCCCCGCCAGCCCTGTGTGTCCTGCTCCTGGTCCCCGCCAGCCCTGTGTGTCCTGCTCCTGGTCCCCGCCAGCCCTGTGTGTCCTGCTCCTGGTCCCTGCCAGCCTGTGTGTCCTGCTCCTGGTCCCCGCCAGCCCTGTGTGTCCTGCTCCTGGTCCCTGCCAGTCCTGTGTGTCCTGCTCCTTGTCCCCGCCAGCCCTGTGTGTACTGCTCCTGGTCCCTGCCAGCCTGTGTGTCCTGTGTCCTGCTCCTGGTCCCCGCCAGCCCTGTGTGTACTGCTCCTGGTCCCCGCCAGCCCTGTGTGTCCTGCTCCTGGTCCCTGCCAGCCTGTGTGTCCTGCTCCTGGTCCCCGCCAGCCCTGTGTGTCCTGCTCCTGGTCCCTGCCAGTCCTGTGTGTCCTGCTCCTTGTCCCCGCCAGCCCTGTGTGTACTGCTCCTGGTCCCTGCCAGCCTGTGTGTCCTGCTCCTGGTCCCCGCCAGCCCTGTGTGTCCTGCTCCTGGTCCCTGCCAGCCTTGCGGAGACTCAACTGTTCCAGAGTATTTTTATACCAGGGCAGCTCTCGCAGCCCTCGTGACTCGCGCCGGGGTCTGAAGCGGCTCTGTTTTCTGTGGGCACGGTCACACGGCAGCTGGTCACACTGCCGCTCTTCCTTTATTCACAGAGCCTTTCAGTTCTCCTCCTAGATTTTTCTGTCTGTTTTGCTGCTGTAGCGTGCCCGGGGTGCGGGCAGCCCCCCAGCCCCCCGAGACACCCGTCAGCAGATGCAGGAGCAGGAGGGCACATCTCTACCCCAGGGCCTTTGGAGGTGCCACCAGTGTCCCCCACAGGAAAACATCCTTTGTGTACCCAGGGGAAGGAGCAGGACCCACAGCAGACACAGAATGATCTGCTTTGGGGACATCTGCTCGCTGGTGGTAGCAGCCAAGCGTCCCTCCTGGGTGGCATCAACCCCATGAGATCCAGGTCTCGAGGACTTGTCACGCTGCAGCACTCAGAGCGGTCCCTGTTTCAGTAGCATCCTGCAGCAGAGCTCCATGGCTGAATCTAAGTGTGCCGGATTATTTCTTCTCTTCTGTTCCAGCTTGCTCTGTTCAGTTTCAGTACCTGTTCCCTTTTTTCTTGCATTATGACTATGGGAAACTCCTGACATTGCTTTGCTGGAGGAGCAGCAGGGGCTTGCCCTGCATTATGTGTCTTGCAGTTGGATTCCCACTCCTCTCCTCCTCCATCGTTCCCTTTTCTTTCCTGCTCTCTCCTTAGACTGCAAAACCTCCTGGGTCGGGTCCCTGTGCCTGCCCCTGGGGGCTCTGGCTGCAGGACTCCCTGCAGAGGCCGGGGGGGTCCCAAGGATGGTTTCCTCCCACCGAGCAGTGCAGAGAGCTGCACCGAGCAGGCTTGGCCAGTATTTCACACCAAGTACATTTATAGTCCATCCAGGCCCGTGTCTTTGCAGCCACAGGAGGAGAGAAACCCCTCAAATGGGCCCAGAGCAGCCCAAAAGCACCGCCGTGGGGGAAGTGTGCTGGCAGGGGGCTGTGCTGGGCTGGGGAGCACTGGGCAGCCACGTCGCCTGGGCTGGGGCCGTTCTGCAGAGGTGACAGTTTTCCCGTGAACAAGAAGCACCGGCCGGGAACACGGTTTTCAACTGCAGCGTTTATTTGCCTGGTGGCGACTTCGCTTTGAGCGTCCCTAGGCTACGGCAGCAAGCAGCTACGTGGGGCTGCCCCCCGGCCCCCACTGAGCTCAGAGCCAGCGCAGCAGCAGCCCCCCCGCCAGCGCGGCCGCCAGCAGGCTGGGGGGGCGCAGCACCAGGGCCCCCCCGCCGCTCCGGGCGCCCCGCGCCGGCCCGTTGCAGTCGTCGCTGAAGCAGCATTGCAGGGTGGCCCCCCCGGAGCCCCCGCGCCGGGCTTGGTCGCAGAAGGACTTGTAGGAGCAGGACTTAATGACGCTGTCTGCAAGGAAAGGCACACGAGGACTGAAAACAAGCGGCTCATCCCTGCTGCTCGGGGGCGCGGGGAATCCAGCTCCCAGGCTGCCCCCGGTCCCCTCCAGCCCCCCAGTGTCCCCAGCACCCCCAGCCGAGGGACTCACTGGGCGCCGTGATGGTGGAGCAGGCGTCGGCGTACTGGGGGCAGCTGTGGGAGCCCTGCTTGTTGCAGTCATTCTCGTTGGACGCGACACATTTGTGGCATCTCAGCGCTTTACCTGCGAGGAGGAGGAGGAGGAGGAGGAAGAGAAGGAGGTGGAGTGGGAGCAGCGGCGAGACCCCGTCCCGCAGCTCCGCGAGGCGTTTGCAGCCCGTGGGTCGCCACAGCTCCTGGGACCCCTGGCAGGGGAACAGGGACCACAGGCAGTGGTCAGAGCCCAGCTGAGCAAACAGAAGTGTTATTATCATTTTATGACAGTAAGAGACTTTAAATAACAGCACCGTTTTCAATATCTGCAGGCAAAGCACCTCCCCAAGAAAACCCAAACCTGGAGATCCCACTCCCACCTGAAATTGTGAATACTGGACTTGGATGGTAATGGTTAAATTACCACTGATGTTGGTGAACCTGCTTGGCTGGCTGAGCAGAGCCCTCTCCCGGCCAGCTCCCGCTGCAGGGGGATCTTGCAAGAGGCCGGGGCTCCGTCTTCAGCTCATGGAAAAGGAGAGAGCCAATGTCTTCGGGAAACTGGGACATCATGGGGCCAAATGGCAGTAAACATCAGTCATTAGCCTGCACTGACCCCAGCATCCACAGCGGGATCGCTGTCTCCTGCTTCTCCTTTGCAGCACGGTACAACGTTTAATTTACCATCAGCTGAAAACAGTCCACAGTTCATCTCCTCCTGCTGCAAAGCTCCTGAAACCGTCCCAACATCGCCACACTTTGTGGCATCGCTCTGAGCGGCACAACCCCCGCCGGCTCTCTGCAGTTCTGCCTTCGAGGAGCCCGGGTTTAGGTGGGAAACACCACTCTAGCGATGGGGAGCTGCGTTCCTTCGGCTCTGTCAGAGGAGGGACCGGGAGGCCCTGCGGTCCTGCTGCGGACCTGAGCTGAGTGCGAGCGGCAGAGGGGACGGCGAGGGGCTGGGTGCTGCTCTGGGTGCTGCTCTGGGTGCTCCGGGGAGGAGAAAGCCGCCACCCCCTCGAAATGCTGTTCTGCAGGGATGGGAGCAGGATCTGGCAGGGGCACTGTGGGCACACGCAGCCTGTGCGCAGGGGACAGGGATGGGGACAGGGATGGGGACAGCCAGCGAGCAGAAGAGTAGCGACAGCGATTAAACCCCCCCCAGCAGTGCCTGGAGCTACGGGACACTTACTGTCTCCGGCCAGGGATGTGACGATGGCCAGGGCCAGGAGGGTCTTCAGGGCGTACATTGCCAGCAGTGTGCAGCGCGGGGTGCGTAACCTCTCTTTTGTCTTAAGGTCTTACAGGTAATCTGCTTGGGCGATTGGTCACCGGGCTGGGGATAACGCTGCACCCCGGCTAATGCCATCTTAGCTGGGGAGGACGGGACGCGGGTCCCCAAGGGCAGGAGCCGGTGTGGGGCCGGGGAGCGGACAGAGCCAGTGCGGGTGACGGACCTGCCCGTGCACAGGGTGGGCTCTGCTCCGCGTCCCAGCGCTGCCTGCCTGGGGAACCGCTCCATCTCCGGCATGGAACCTGGCTGTGGCTCCCAAAGACCTTGAGCAAGCAGGTCTGCTCCAGCCAGAGAACAACACCGTTCTTGTTTGCAGCAGCCAGATTGGGGCAAAGCCCTCCAAAAGTTCCAGCCTTCCGAAAGAGAAGAGCAAGAGAGCGACTGCGGCCCCGCCTGGGGCTGGAGCTGCGGCCCCAGCCGGGCAGGGCGGGCCCCATCCCGCAGAGGATTTACCCAGGAGCGCTGTCAGGGTCAGGTGCAGGATTAAGCCGAGTCCCACTGGCCAGCGTGTCCGGCTGGGCTCAGCAGCTGCACCGCGGTCCAGCAGCACCGCCAGGTGCAGCACTGGGTCTCACAGTTAACGGACGCAGACCAGGAACAGCCGATAACCACGCTTGTCTGAAACCAAGCGCATCACCACGCACATGCGTAAAACCACGGTGGAACAGGGCCCTTCCTGCAAGACAGACTTCAAAATCTCCTCACCGACCGTACAAACACCATGAGCGCTTTGAAGAGTGATAAACACAACTTTTATTCAGGCAATGAAACATGGAAAAAATATATTAGTAATCATTATAATAATCTCATTTGTGTGAGTATAACTCTTACAAATATTTACCTGACATATAAAAGGGAAATCATTGTACATATAAAACTGATGGTGACGGCAGTTACATACATGGTACAAAGCGATGGGGTAGTAGTCACTGCAGAGAGCTCCTGCTCGGGGGTGGGGGCACGGGGAGCGATTTGCAGTCAGGGTGGTCACTCGTTGGCACGTTGTTGTGGACACAGACCTGCTGGCAGACGCACACTCGCACACAGCAACACCGGCAGCTCACGGCGGCCCCCGCGCTGCCCAAAAGGGACGTTTAGATTGTGCTGCAGGAAAATGACACCAAACACAACCAGGCTGAGACCGTGACACACATGTGCCCACAGCTTCCCTGCGCTGGTGACACAGCTGGGCTGGCAGCAGGGCGACACTGGGTACCGGTGTCTTTGCTGGACGTGTGGGGGCTGCTGTGCACCCCACGCTGTCATCGGCATCCCTGGCGTTGGACCTGCAGCCTCACCGCGCCGGAGCTCCAGGGCTGCTGTGGTGTGAGATGCACCAGTCCTGCCCGCTCACAGTTACACACACACCTTCTATTATATATAACTATAACCATTATATATATATTTATATATATGGAACTATAACCATATTATAGTTAGTGAATCATTCCTTAGGAATCTTCTTTGCCCCAATGGGAAGTGCATGTGGACAGGCACAGGGACACGACAGAGAGAGGAGCAACAGTGCGAGATGCTGCAGAGCAGGGAATGAGGACGCCGTCAGGGAGCAGGCACGCTGTCAGGGAGCAGGCACGCTGTCAGGGAGCAGGCACGGGAGGATGCTGCCAGAGCTGGGAAGATGCTGCTGGAGCAGGTTATTGCCGCAGAGCTGCTGTCCGCAGCCAGCCCAGCCGTGCCAGGGCAGGAGGACGGGAGCATCGCCCGCACTGAACGCAGGCTGCGTTTTGCGTGAGTGCCAAGGGGTGAAATCAGAAGCGTATTTTACTGCTGTCTGGATCTGCCCTTGCCTGTCAAGGCCGGGCTCTGTTTGCTTCTCTTACTGCTGAGTGCTGTAAGTGGCCTCCCTGCCCTCCCCTGGGCCGGGGGCTCCTCCTGGGAGCAGACCGAAGTTACCCCGGTGCTGCTGGGGGAACGAGACACGTGCCCGATGGGAAGAAGTGAGGAGAGAGCCCGAGTGCTCATAAATGCTAGTAGATGCTCATAATTGCTAATAAAGTGCACAAATGCAGAGACGTTGGCTTCCTTCCTCCAAGGCTGGCACAGCCAGGGACAAGGATGCTCTGTGCCACGTGTCACCCATGTACCAGGGACCAGGACCAGCCCCTTGAATGCCACCACCTCCCGCAAAACCCATCAACCTACTGAGAGGCTACTGGTGGCCGCAAACCACCTGCGGTGGGGCCCTGGGGTCCCCGAGCCCCCTCACTGCCTCCCCATCCCATGCCAGGTCCTCTTCCCCAGCCCAAGAGCTGGGGACCCCAACCCTGGTGTCACCCATATCCCGGGGCAGAACCTGTGCAACTGGGCACGTGAGGACAGTAAGTGACAAAGCACATCAGAACGTGACCAGAGCCCCCTGCTGAGGGGGGGAGAGCCTGGAGTGTCACCTCGCAGCTGAGAGGTGGCATCTGTGCAGAGGGGCGGTGCGGCAGCCGCTTGCTGCTGACCCCATGGGGGACACGCACACCTGATGGCGGGGACCCCAGAGCCCTTGGGACACAGGGACAGCGTGGGGACTGGGGCGCCGCGTGTGCTTCTCTGCAGGGGGGTTCCTGGGCAATAAGGCAAGGTGCTCGACGGTACGAGGAAAGCGGCCAAGTGCAGGGTGCTGGGCGAGGGGCAGGGATGCTCAGTCTGTCTTCCCCAGCTTGGCTATCAGCTCGTCGCAGATCTTGGTCAGCTCCTCGATCTCCTGGTTCTGGAAGGAAAGCAGAGCGCGATGACGCCCCGGCGGCACAGGTGGGGATAACGGCACATCTGCCGCCGAGCCGGCGCGGGAGGCACGGCAGCCCCGGCGCGTTACCTTCTGCTGGAGGGCTCTCTCCAGGGACTCCACCTTCATCTGCTCCTTGCGCAGCCCCGCGTGCAGCGCCGCGCTCTCCGCCTTGGCCTTGGCGCGCACCTGGGCGATCTCCTCGTTGGCTCTGTGGGGTTTGGAGAGAACGGGACGGGGGTCACGGCGCTGGGTGCAGACAGGAGCACCGCGGCACAACCGCAGAGCCCGTGGCACCGGCTCCTGCTTGGCCGGGTACATGAGAAGTGGTTTTCCCTGATGGAAAACCTACGTGAGCCCCAGCAGCTGCGCAACCCCTTCCTGCACCACAGACACGAGCCCTCAAAAATGTGGAAACTTGTTCCATGACTAAACAGACCATGAACCTCAGTTCCCCCATTAAAAACATAAAACCTAAGAGAATCCACTCAGGGCTTTGGGCTGGCTTAACTCACAGCCATTTTAAGTCATTTGAGCCTGAGGTTGTAAAAGGCAGCTTTGCACATCAATAGGCTCCTGCCTTCCAGCCTCAGGAGAGCCAGATGGAGCCGCTGCCCTACAAGGTCTGTAAGCACCCAGAACGCCCCCAGCACGCCCCGCGATCTCATGCATGACCTTACTTGTCTAACTTCTCTTCTGCATGGACTTTCAGGGCCTGATACCGCTGCTCCTCTTGCTTGACCCGGGTTAAATAATCTTGAGCACACTTCTTCAGTGCTTCCTCGTTCTGGGGAAAAAGAAAAGTACACCCATCCGCATTGGGACGGAGCCCAGAGATGTTGCTCTGATGGGATGATATATAGTCTTCCGAGTGTAGAAAGAAATAGGCTTTAAATAGCATCAGCCACAGAACAGAGCCACCAAGTGGGGCCAATGCTGCACGGGAGCCCTGTGTCCAGGGCCCAGGGCTGCAGGGACACAGCAAACCAAAGTACGGACCTTCTTGAAGCCTTCCAGGACACCCTTCAGGTTCTCGTATCTCCTGAAGAGATCCGACAGGGACCTCTCCACCGAGTTCAGGTCTGCCAGAGCCTGGTCCTTCTCCATCGTGAGCTGCTGCAGGTTCTTCTGAGACGTCATGTTTGTCCTCTGCTCATCCTCTATGAAGAACAAACAGCGGGGACTCGGTGACGGAGCCAGCATGGCTGCGACAGCCCCGCCCCACGCGCCAGCCAGGCCACGGCACCTCACCTATCATCTGGGCAATGGTCTTCTCATACTCAGCCACGATTTTCCTAGGAGGAAAGGAGGTCAAAAGGCAGGTAAGAGGCAGCAGCTTTTTGCAGACACGCACCTCCAGCTCTGCCGATAGCAAACCGCCCCGGGGCCACCCCATCCCCAGAGTCCCAGCTGTGGGTGCTGCAGCTCCCACCATCGCCCAGGCCGCCCTCCAGCTGCTGCCACCCGGCCAGCACGGCTAACGGGGCTTTGTTCCTGCCACAAAGACACCGGCAGGCTCACCAACAGCATGAACAAACAGCCGAATGTGCGAGGAGAAGCCCCGTACCTCATCTCCAGGACCTCCTGGTGGCTTTCCTCGTACTTCTTCTTCCACTCGTTTGCCTCGATCTCCTTGGTGATGATCTAGGTTGCAGCAGACACAGGACCCTTGGGACACGCTCTGGGGGTTTCCCTCGCTGCCCCCGCTGCCCCCACCGGGACGGGGTCCCCAGCGTTACCTCCTCCCTGATGAGCGTCAGCACAGCCGTCTTCTCGGCCTCGCTGAGGCAGATGCCGTCCAGGGGACTCTCGCTCCTGGTGGCGGCGGCCGGGGGCTTGTCCGTGGAGCACAGCCCAGGGCTGCCCTGCGGGGAATCACCGGCCGGGATGCCGTGGGGATTTGCTTTTCACCCTGCTTGGGGTGTCCCCCCCGTTTCAGCAGCCTCTGAACCTCCCTGCCCGCACACGCGGGCAGCTCAGAGCCCTGCGTCCCAGACACCCAGCACAGCCCACGTGGGTCTTTGGGGCCCTTTCTGCCGGGAGCTGGGATGTGGGACACGCGTGGGTGCCCTGGGGCTCAGCATCCCTTGGGGACCCATTTCAGAAGGAGAAGAGCTCAGCCCCATGATCCAGGCACCCAGTCCTGCCTGGATGCTGCCCCATCCCTTCCCGGGGGGTCCTGCAGCCCGAGAGGCCTCCAGAAAAGCATTTCCTCAAACCACAGCCGCCACCGCCTGCTCCTCCCTCCATCACCAGAGAAGTGACAGCCCTGCGCACTCATCTCCTTGGGAACCGGCTGCCGGGCCATAAATAGAGAAGTGCTTAGGAGGAGGCAGCCTGCTTGTGTTTTGGAAACAAGAGCACTGAAGCTTTCTGCCCGTCCCTGTGCTCTGACTGCTGCCCAGGACAGGCAACCCGAGCCCTTTGCGGGCTCTGCTGCCGGGGCAGGAGCCCCCCGGGTGCAGGTTTGGGTCCGGCTGGGGACACTGGGGAGGTCCAGCCCCGTGTGGTTTTGGCAGCAGCTGCCCACAGCATCTCCGCAAAACGGGGGAACACCTGAGTCCCCGGCCAATCCCCACCAGGGTTTGGGGTGACCTTGGCCCGGCCGCAGGAGCAGCGTCTGCCAGGCTCTCCCCAGCACCAAACAAAGGGTTCACTTTGACTAATGTCCTTGTGGGGCTTAGCGTAGTTAAATCTGTCTCAGAGAAGCTAATTGTGCTGATGTTGCTAATCTCATTGTCATCTGCTTGCCACCTCCAGCAGCTTTGGCCAGGGGCAACTAAGCTGGCACAGGGTTGCCCCCACAGCAGAGGGGTCTTGGGGCCACCCCAGTGGCTCCTGGGGACAGATCGAGGTGTCCCCATGCAGATGTGCCATGGCCGGGGTGCTGGGATTGCTGGGGGCTGCAGAGCCAGGTCTGTTTTCATGAACTCCCCCATCTCTGCTGTCAGCTGCCCTCCTGAAAGCTGTGTTTGAGGGTCCCTTGTAGAAGGCACAGGCACCAGCCAGCCACCAGAGCCAGCCCTGGACTCCCCACTTGAGACACAGCCTGTCCCGCAGCTCGTCCTGCCCCGGATCCCCTCTGTCCTTCCGCTGTCCTTCAGCCGCTTCCAACGCGGCGCTGGCTCCGCTGCCCTCGCCCGGCAGCGCTGGCTCCCGCCCCCGGAGCAGCCAGACCCTGCCAGGCTCCCCAGCCTGCCTGGAAACCACCGCTGGGTTTATCGAGTCCCTGCGTGGGCTTTCCAGGAGCTTTAACTCCCGAAGGAACTCGTTTCAGCCCTGCGCCAGCACCAGCACAGCCACCCTGAGCCTCCCGCGGGGGACAAAGGAAACGAGGGGCACTCACGGGGAAGATGACAGGCCCATCCTTTGCCGTCTGCTTGGAGATGTCCTTCTCAAAGCCTAAAGACAGGGAAACACAACCATTTAGCCACCTTGAAACAGGGCCCTGGTGGCACATGCAGATTTGCTGAGCTTCCCCTCCCAAAAGGCTTCTTTGCCCCCAGCCCCTGCCCTTGTAGGAAGGACACATCCTGCATCTCTGGCCCTTGCAGGGAGGATGCATCCCGCATCCTGCATCCCTGCCCCAGCTCCTGCTCTTGCAGGAAGGACACATCCTGCATCCCTGCCCCAGCTCTTGCAGGGAGGACACGTCCTGCATCCCTGCCCCAGCTCTTGCAGGGAGGACACGTCCTGCATCCCTGCCCCAGCTCTTGCAGGGAGGACACGTCCTGCATCCCTGCCAGCCTCCCCTCCTGCTCCCCAGGACTGGAACCCAGCACTCCCCCCTGGTGGCAGTCCAGCCCCGTGTCCCCGCAGCTGCCACCAGAGCGGCCATTCCCGGGGACCGCGGGGGCCGAGCAGCAGGAATGAAGATGCACAGCCCCCATTGCAGGGCTCATTCTGCACGTCACTGGCTGGTGTGGACGGGCTGCGTCCCCGGGATGAAGCCCAGCTGCTCGGGCCCCTCCAAATAGCAGGAGCCTCAGTCCACACCAACGAGGCACAAAACCCTCCGAGGAGCTGCCACATGGCTCCTGCTATTCTAACAGCAGCAGAGAGAAGACAAAAGCCGTCTCCTCCCATCCGCACCGCGCGAGGCACCCTGCCATCTCCCACCGCGCGGGAGAGGCTTTGTGAACCTCGCTCCAACAGCGGGCATGGCCGGCTGTTCATGCGTTAACTGGGCAGAGAACAACAGCATGGCCAGAGCCCAGCCCGGAGGCAATGCCGGGCTCGTGGCCGCACATTTCCCAGTGCTTCCCCATTTATCCCCGCGCTCTGCCCCGCGGCGGCTCGCTGTGCACCCCGCCGGGCCCTCCCAGAGCGCAGCGCTCCACACAGCCCGCCGGCCCCTCTGCTGACTGCCGGATTGTTCCTCCCCGGGGAGACAAAGGCTGTTTGCTCTCCCGGGACCTGCAGCCCTGCGCAGCGTTCAGAGGTGATTAATGGGCACCCGCGTGGTGAACGCTGCAAACCTGCCGTGCGGGGCTTCCTCCTGAGTGCCCCTAGAACCTGGCTATTGATTAAATGTCGCGTTGCCTGGCTTTTAATTATGTTTTAATGGATTGGTCAGAGAGGCTAATTACATAGGAGGTTGACAGCAAAATGCTACCAGGAGCGTTAGTGGAGGCCTCCTGTAGCAACACAGAGATCTCCATCAGCCACGGGGACAGTGCTCCATACCAGGAGAGTAATGACAGCCTGTACTGTGATTTTTCCATGATGGAAACAGCACAGATAAGCAACCGGAGGTTTCACTGTACCTTGCGGCAGCTTTAGCCCTGTCAGTGTGAATAAACGCGGGGAAGCTGCGGTGCCTCGCCAGCAGCACGGCACGGCCACAGGCTGCAGAGGCTGCAGACGTCACACCGTGGGGTGGGGACATTTTACCTGTCTCTGTGCCGTGCTTCGCCGCCGGCACAGGGACGTTGGAGCACTCGAAGTACTCCAGGTCATCCTCTGGCTCGCCCTTCTTCTCCAGCCCGGCCGGTTTCTGCGCAGAGGTGGTGGAGGCCAGCTTCTCCTCATCGGTGGCACGTCCATCCCGATTCGCAATAGCTGGGATTTCTGAGATCAGCGCTCCCTCATCCTGCAGGATCAAGGCATGTGGTTAAGCAGGACTGAGCTAATCCTTGGGGATCAGGCAACCAGGCTACCCGGACCGCCCGCGGAGCACGGGAGGCTCAGCACCCCCAACAAGCTGCTCCCCACCCGCTCCCTGGCAGGTTTGGCAGAAAAACCCGGGACAAGCACCAGGCACAGCTCTCCCCGCTCCCTGCCCACAGGGAAGATGTTTTCCCTATGGCCAGGAGCTGCTGCTTCCAGGGAACATCCCTTTGGTCCAGTGTCACCGCAGCACCCGTCAGCCCGTCCCCTACACGCCGCCATCCCAGCATCCCACATCAGCTCCCGGGACGGGATCCCACGTACCTGAGCGCAAGTGTCCAGGACCAGGGGCTGCGCCTCATACTGCTGCACCTTGCAGCTGCTCCTGCGGGTGAGAGAGAAGCGGCCGGTGGGACGGGGCTGGGGGGCTGCGCGGCAGGAGCAGCGGGGGCACGTGCGCAACAGCCCAAGCAAGGGGAGCAGCCCCAGCGCCAGCATCGCCCCCCACCGCACCAGCAACCCCACTCACCAGCGAATACCAAGGCAGAGCGTGTTCTGGAATGAACAAGCAAACAAAACACACGAGTACAAAGCGATCGGGTTTGTCTTTGAGGCGTTTATTCCTGCTGAGGGTAAGGATCAGAGAAAGGAGCCCGGGGTGCTGACAGCGAGAGATGTGATAGCCAAGGAGCCGGCAGAGAAAGATCTCCCTTGCTGTGCCCTCGCCCTGCGCGTCCAGCGCGGTGGCAGCCTGACGTCTGAGCGCCGCTGATTTTCTGCAGGAAGGAACCGACTGCAGGGATGTCCCCCGTCCCTGCAGCTGGAGCTTTGTCTGTGACATCTCCACAGCATCCACGTGTCTGTCGGACCCATCAGAGAGCTCTGCTTTGCTCTCCGGGGCGATGGGAGATGGGAGAAGGTTCGTGCAGACGGGAGAAGGTTCAGCTCGGGTTGATCTGAAGTGGTCCCATGGCTGGGTGCTCCCCAGCAAGGCGGCTCCCCTGGGACTTTGTCCCATGTTCCTCCAAACGTCCTGTCCCAGAGTTGGGCAACGCAACAGGCACAGCACATCCCGACACGGCATCAGCATCTTCAGCCAGCTCCAGGCAGCTGTGGAGCAGTCCCAGCAGCCTGGGTCCCTGTCACCGAAGCCAGCGGGGACCGAGGGAGGCACCAACGAGATGACGAGCACCACAGCACGCGAAGGAGAGCACAAGCTCTCCTCCCACTTCTCACCACCCTCTCACTGCACTTTTAGTGGTCTCACCACTCTCTCACTCCACATTTAGCAATCTCCCCCAGCTTGCTGCTGTGTCCCAACCCCCCAGAAGATGTATATTCACTGAGCTGGGGTGTAACGGCCACTGCAGGTACACGGGGAGGGGTCTCCACCTCCAGACTCGCTGCCACCCATTGCAGGAACACGGCAGGAGCTCGAGCAGCTGGCGATGTGCTGTACTGCGGTCTAAGGAATCACCTCCACCCGCTTCGCTCCAGCCTCCCCATCCCATCACACGTGTGCCAGCAGAGCAGGGATCTGGACTGCACAGAAACCTGCTCCCCCCGCTAGCGATGCACCAGTTTGGGGTGCTTGTACATCACCGGCTCGGGGTGCTGGGAGCCGGCACGCTGCGGGAGCAAGGGCGGGTGCGCACCTGGGGCAAAGCTGCCCCGGCTCCAGCCCCAGCGGTGCGGGACACACGTCAGACAGCGCGAGTTGAAGGGCAAGAAGGAGCCCGCATGCCATGGACACACGTGAGGCCAGCACACACCCAGAGAGGACAAAAACCAGCAAGGAAAAGAAGAAATAAATACAGAAGAGAGTACTTACAACAGAAAACAGAGAAATTTCACTTGCTCAGTAGTCCTGATGCACCAAAGCATAGACAGGGAGAGAGACAGACAGATGGAGAGAAGAAGAGCATGTGAAAAGACCTGGATATTAACTCATCTGGAGAAGCACAGTGAGCTGCCAGCGCTGTCTTTTGGGGAGGAACACACAGATAAGGGATGCTCGGACTCTGCGTTTGCTGCTCGCAGCGGCAGGATGAGATCAAACCGCAAACCCCGCAAGTGCCCGCGCTGCTCCGCGGTGACGGGGGTTCCGCTGCCCCCACCCCCGCTGCTGCCCGCCCGCGGTCACGCACGGAACGCCGACTCCTACAAACACCTGTATCCACACTCTGCGGAGTATTTCTAAGAGAAAAGCATCCAACACGCCCTTGTTTCGCCTGCCGGGTTTTATCTGCTCCCTCTGTAAAAACCCGCTGGAGAATCCATCAGCAGAGTGGCGCTTGCTCCAGCTTTGCTGCAAATCGAGCACAAACTCTGCGCTCCTAAGATCTGCCCTTTTCAGCAGGTTTCCTGCTTAACTCTGCAACAGGCTCCAATTACCTGTGCTAAGTGCAAACACAAATTACAGTAGAAAGACCCAAAACTGGGTGGGTAGGTATTCCCTTGTGCAGCATCCCCTCACACCCTCTGCCGCCCAGAGAGGTGGCGTGGGAGGACAGGTAGAGCCAAGCCCAGCTCAGCAGAGCCTGTCTTAAATGTCAGGTTGAGACTTCAGCACTACCCAGACACAGCTTGCAGGACACTCATGATACAACAGGTGGAACACCAAGAAAACAGCAACGTTTAGCCATCAAACCTGTTCCCAGAGGAGAGCGATGCTGGCTGCACTCCCAGGAGGCACTATGAACCGTCACCGTTTACACAGGGGGGTTAAATACCTCAGTTCAGGAACTAAATATTCACTTAAATAGTCCAGCAAGGGACAAGCAGCTCCCTACTGCCCATGCAGATGTGAGAAAAGCAAAAACCATCTGCCCGTTTAACCTCTGTTCTCTCCCATTATAAAGAAGGAAACTCAGCGGCAGTTCCCAGCGTGTCCCACAGCACCCGATCACCCGACCCCGCCACGGCGTGGCTCTGACTCCCCAGTCCCGGGAGCTGGAGCCCCAAGGGGGTTTCCAAAGAGGTGACCCCAATAAGCAGGTCCCCCCCTACTCTGTCTGGGACACGGGGCACCGTCACCGCTCCGGGACACCCGTCCCTCTCCTCCCATCTGCTCCCGAGTGACCAGGGACAGATCGAATTGGGATGGCAGCAGAACCCGAGGCGCACGTCGGCATTGCTCAGAAGACACGAGGCAGGACCACCACCATCATCACCATCACCACCATCATCACCACTATCACCATCACCACCATCGTCACCCCCTGCCCGCGTGGGGGAACGCAGGGGCTGCCGCACCAGCACTCACGTTATCAGGCGCGACCTGGGTTTCTTCGGGGAGTCTCTGCCTCTCACGAGCTCATCCTGCACCTCCAGCGTCTGCGACTCCAGGATCTCATTGAGGCTGTTATCGGCGGCAGGGCAGGAGTCGGCGGTGCTGGCGAGGGTCTTGGTGGGCTTAAAGGGATCCACGGAGTCAAAGTTATCTGGGTTGAACTGGTAAGAGCCCCTGGGGAGAGCCGGCGAGTCCTGGAGCGCTGAGCTGCCACCAAAGGGGTTGGGACCTGGGGTGTCCCAGCGCGCATGACCCAGCCGGGGGGAGCCCTGGGGAGGCAGCAGCTCCATGGGACCCCTCTCCACATCCTCGACGGGTTTCCTGGGGGAGTCTCGGTGCCTCTTTGGTGTCAGCTTGCTGGCCGGGATCCTGCTGCCCTTCCTGGGTGCAGCTCTCCTGCCCTCCACGCTCTCTCCCTCCTCGGCACCATCAGCCTCGTGTTTCTGGAGCTGCTCTTCGGGGTCCGGGTGCCCCCCCGGCTCAGCGGGATGGGGGAGGTGACGCGGGGCTGCTGGCGGGGAGCTCTGCAGCCGGCAGCCCCCTGCCACAAAGGGCTTCACGCTCTCGTCGTACTGCTCGGGGTCGAACCCGTAGGACGTCGGGGGCACCGGGGTCTCCTCCATGGTTTCTTCTGTTTCCCCCCCCTTCCCGAGCTGGCCCCGGCTGGTCGAGCACTCCTGGGCCAGGGCATCGGCTGCGGGCTCCCCCAGCCCCGTGCTGGGGTCCGTCGTGTCCCCCCCGGACATGTTGCGCTCCGGGGCGGCTCTGCCCGCATGGGGCAGCGGTGCCAGCTCTGCCGCGGGCACGGGGGCACAGCCAGCGTCAGCCCCGGGTGCCGGCACTGCCGGGGACTGGGTGGCGGCTGGTGGCTGTGTCAGGGACGGGTCTTTGGGGTCAGGTTCCCCTTTAGCATCCGAGTTGGCTTTGGGGGCTCCAGTCTCCGGTTGAGCCCCATCTCGGGGGTGCGTCCCAGGTGAGCTGTCCTGGCGAGCTGCCCCTACCAGCCGGTCAGCATGGCCACTTGGCTCTGAAAAGATAAAAAGAGCCGGTTAAGCCCCCGCCTGCCGTGCACCCCTTCCAGAGGGCTCCTCCCCCCTCCCCACCTCTGCATTTGCACCAGGCTCACCACACTGCGGTCAGAGTTTCCTAACCACAAATCCTGATCCATGACTTAATCACTATTACTCCAATCCCTTCCCCTAAACCCTTTTACTGTTTAATCTTTTCTGTGCTGTCAGGGGATGGGGAAGCTCCTTATCAACCACGGCATCCCAAAAGCTGCACCCCCGAGCACCTGGACCTGGGTGCAGACATGCCGAGGCACAGGAGGAGAACAGCCGGTGCCACCTCCGCTCGGCTCATCTGCGCCTCTTGTCCCGCATCTCGACCGGGGACGATGGCACAGCCGCCCCGGTGAGGCCGAACAGGCCCTTGCTTTGCAGGGAGGGGGTTTGGGTGGGGGACCCCAACAACAAGCTCCCACAGCCCCGAGCGCATCGCCCTGGAACGGCTGTTCCCATCACGGGACATTTCCAACCAGCTCACGTTCGCTGGTGATGGAGTCACAGGCTGGCAGGAGGAGTGAACCAGGCAAATCGCTGGTCCCTGGGCTAATCCCGGACATGGAGCCAACGGCCCTGACTCAGCCGATGGCTCGTGGTTTGCATAATTGATCTCTGGGATGCTAAAAGTCATGGAAGTGAATCATGAGGGGCTGTGCACTCCCTGAGACTGCAAAAAAGCTCTTCTGACTGCAGAAAAGCTCCTTCCAAATTGACGTTGCCTTGCTGCCCCAGAAAATGCATCAGTAAACACAAATCCAGTGGAACGTACTTGGAGTGCAGCCAGAAAACACTGAGGCAGCGCATGCCAGGCCTTCCCATCACCAGGAGCCAGGAAAAGCTCCCTAACAGACCCCAAAGAAAACTTTCTTGCACTTGCTTTGTTGCTCAGATGTTTTAAACCTCACCAAGACAGCCCTGAGTAGAACAACAGACTTCAAAGTCAGGGCAAAAGGCACCTTTTAAATGCATTTGACATTCCCACTGGAAGGCTCCGCAGCCGCCGTTCTCACAGACAGGAGCCCATCCTGGTTTCCAACCCAAGCACCGAGTAATTACTTCTGGAATACCAAGCAGTCAGCAGGCAAACCACCCCCCCGGCTGTCTGCGGGCGGGGAGGGAGGGAGGTGCACCCACAGCTGCCCTTTCCTCACTAAAATTACAGGAGCCGCTCTCCCAGACCTTCCAGTTTTGTGATCCACTCGTTTTCCACACCCACCCAGCAGCCCGGCCGATGCCTTCAGCCGCATCCCCAGAGGTGACCGAGCTGTCCTGCGTCACCCGGGCACCGTGTCCTGCCGGTGGGGACACCTTAGTGCCAGCGGCTCAGTGACCCCGGGCTCCATCCCAGACACGGATGCAGTAAAAGGCACCCGGACCCCTGCGAACAGCAGCTGCACGGGCTGCGCCGGGAGCACAAACCTGCGGCTGGTCCTGCCAGTGAGTGGTGAGGGGACATTAAAGTGGAAATGGAGACTTTACACTCTAAAGAAAAACGTACAGAGAGCACAGTCTGGCACCACAGCTACAGGCACTTTGTATGTGTGCGTTATAATCGTTATGCTCGTCTTCCTTTGGCTGAAATTAAACACAAACAGCGACTAACTAAACAGCTTTCCTGCGCGCCAGCCCGCGCTCCCTGGAGCAAACGAGCGAAACTTGGCAGCGGCCACGCTGCGATGCAAAGGCCCCGCGCCCTTCTCATCCACCTCCAGCAAGGGGAGCAGCACCGGTCCTCCGCACGGCCCTGAGGGCCAAACACCACGAGAGAACAATGCCGGCACCACCGCAGCCCCGGACACGGCTCCACTCCATCCCAGCCTGACCCACGCTCCCCCCGGCTCCCGCGCAGCCCGAGCACAGGATATCTGGCCCCTGCATTCAGCTCAGGCTCACGCAGCTAACGACTTTTTTCCTCTTTTGGCTTTCCGCTTTGGTTAACAGACCGTTGATCTATTTTTAAATCTATTCTGTTAAGAATTAGCATACCGGCAAACGATGCTGCCTCTAGTGCACCGGAAAGCACGTGCCCCGCATCAGGGCAACAGAAGGAAAAGCCAACGAGCCTGCTCCCATCGCTGACGGCTCCATATTTGTCACTTCTGCTCGTTTCCTTGCACACAATATCTCTTTCTGGCAGATGACTGAAGATAACTTCAGCAACAATAGGACAGAATTACAGCCTCCACTGTTCGAGGCAGCAAGAGGAAAACTGTTTGCATGATCCTGAAGGGGCATTAAGCCCAACTGCAGCCCCATCCCCGGGGCAACAGGACCGGCTGAAGTTTTGTCCCTGAGAACAGGGTTTAATGCATCCAGGCCACCAGTCCCCGCAGCCACAGCTGCTGTCTGACAAGTTTCCCAGCCCTGTTTATTCCCAAGTAAGGGTGAGACCGCAGCTGCGAGACAGAGCAGCGGCTGCTCCTGCCAGTGCCCCGAGCCTGGGAGCGGCTGCACCTGCACCTGCCCGTGTACCTGCCCACGGGCTGGGGCTCCCGCCGCGCCCCCCGCTGCACACGCCATCGGCAGCAGCTCCTCCAAGGGCTGCGGGGCTCCCGCCGCCCGCAGCAGCTCGGCTGCGTTGGTCTCGAGGAGCAGCCATGACGCCGGAGCTCCCGATCGCAGCGTTTGCAGCCGCTGCCGTTCGCGAGCTGCGAACACAGAACACAGAACAGCGCACGCTGGTGCGAAGCAGCATTGCAGAGATGAGGGCTTAACATGTAGATTACTTAAGGGATGGTTATTCAACACTCCAGGATGCCTTCTGCACGCTGCAAACTCACAACTGCACCCGGGTAGTCCCTTCTCTCCACCATTTCAGGGCACTGGGTGATGCACGCGAAGCCCCAGGCAGGGACGGAGCTGGTACTGGCACGCAGCAGGTCTGGCGCTGCCGCCTCCAACATCCCGCTCACCACCAGCCAGCGCGGAAAAACAGCTTTTGCCAGAGAGCAACCCCTGGGCACCGCAACACTGCGACCTTTGTGCGCAGGGCGCCACGAGCAGCTGGCTCCCTCGCCGCCGGGCCGGGCCGGCCCCGAGGAACAGCGCGTCCCGGCAAGCAGGGACACAGGCAGAAATGATCCGCACACCTGCTGGGAAAGCCTTTATCTCCCCTCTGCCCCTCCCCGGGCATTATCCCCAAAGCAAAGATGTCTCTATCATCCCTTCTTAAAACTGAAGGTTTATTCCAAGAGCTGAGATTATTGGACAAATGAACCAAGCACTCTCTCCATCAAGGCCAACAAACCTGTGTTTTTTACAGGGGCGGATGGGCAACCACAACCACCTCAACAGCAAAATAACACTGCAGAAGATGGAGAGCCCCAGCACCCTGACTGCCAAGGTCATGCAGTACTTGGGCTCCTGATGGGGAGCTGAGCAGCCAGCTCCCAGCTGACGGCTATGAGCATTCAAGGAAACACACAATATTGCAGCCAACAACACCCAACACGCACAGTTCTGCCTCCACCGGCCTCTCGCTCTCTTCTGGTTCAGGGACAGCAGGAGGGTGCAACCGGTGGTTGCAGAACTGCACAGAAATTTTGCACTGCATAGGCATGAGCCAAAGGGGGCAAACGGACCCTTCTGAGCCTACGCTGCAGCCCTCCAAAGTGATTCAATAAATCAATGTTTTGCTCAACGGAGAGAGTAGCCCTTTGCAGAGTGCGTGGCCCTGAGTACTGGCATTTGAACCATCCAGGCCATTAACCACAAAAAATGTGGCAGACATTATTCAAAACAAGCACTTCTCCTTCACCCCACCCTGCTTTCCGCATCCGGAGCAGAGAGCAGAAAAGCAGAAGGTGCCCATTGGCTCTTTACCTGGGGTCCCAGCCTCGGGCTCCGGTGGTCCCGGCGGTGGCTCGCAGAACTGCTTGAGTGGCGAGCGGGTCGGCGTTTCTGCTTCAGGGGTCTCAAAATTCCCTTCGGAGTCCGAGCTGCCGAGGGGGGGGAAAAGAATGAGGAATTACCACTTTCAAGGCTAGCTGTGAAATCCTCCACACTGCCTACGCATCCAGCCAGACCGGCTCCCGGGCCGGCCGGCCACGGATTCCTGCAGCGGCCGCTCCCTCCTGTCCAGCGGGACTTGCTAGCAAATGGAAAAGGGAGAACAGGTGAAGCAACATCGTGAGCATCCCCCCCCACGCCCCCAGCCCTCCTCTCGGCCGAGCCTCCGGGGTCGCTTCTCTCCGGCCTCTGTCAGGCTGGCTGAGCATCCACCAGCGGCGCCTTCCCCGCCGCTCCGGAGCGCTGCCGCGGGCGAGGGCGGGCACGGCGTCCCGGTGCTGCTGCCGTGAGCCCGCCGGCATCCTCCCGGGGGGGCACAGACCGCTCTGACCCCCGCTCCCCGCCCCCGCTCCCCAGGCGCGGTGCAGCTGCGGCCCCCGGGCAGCCAAGCTGAGGACAGGCAGCGAGCGGGCAGCGAGCGACAAGCACGGACACCCGCGGGGGTGGCACGGGGGGGTCGGGGCAGGGGCCGCGGGCACTTGCCTGGAGCCGAGGGCCGGCGAGTCCTCCTCCGCCCCTTCGTCCTCCCCCTCGGGGCCGCCGCCGCCCCGCACCGCCGACCATGTCCAGCGGGCCCACTGCACCGGCGAGAGGATCTGCCAGGCGCTGAACGCCATCGGCCCAAGGGGCGCAGCTCCGCTCCGTCCCGCTCCCCGCTCCGCGCCGCTCCCCGCCGGGCTCACTGCGGCCGCGCCGCCCCCATCGCCGCTCCGCCGCCAGCGCCAAGGGCCTCCCCCGGACCGCGCTACTCGCCGGCAGGGAGAGAGCGCCCGCCCCCGCCGCCCCCCGGCGCCGCCCGGCCGGGAGGGAGGGACCGGCCCGCGGGAGCCCCCCCGGCCCCGCCGCCCGCCCGCTCCCTGCGCTGCCCGCGAGGGGGTGCCGAGTGGGGTGCAGGGGTGGATGCGGAACGGGATGTGGGGCTGAGCCCCCGCCCCGCCCGCTCGGGTGATAGCGACCCGCCGCGCCGCGCCCCTCTCTCCCTCCCTCCCTCCCCTCTCTCCCCAGGCAAACTCCCAAATCCACCGATTTCTGCCCAAACGCGCCCTGCGCACGTGGCTGCAGCGCCCTGCCCGGCGCCCCCCGAGCCCGCGGTCCCCGGGATGCTGCGCTGTGCCCTGCCGCCACCCACAGAAAACCCCCGGATAGGGGCCGTGAAACCGGATCCACTCCCTGATTTATCCCGCATCCATCGGGACTGCACCTGTGCTGGGACACAGCCGGTGGATTCCTTCCACTCGGGACGTGCCAGTGAGCAGCCCAGGCCGGCCGGGAGCCGCCCCCCAGGGCCAGCGGCCCCCAGGGCAGCCCTGCTCCCGGGGTGGGGGGGTGCCAGAGCCAGGCAGAGCCGATTGCTCCGAGGAGGCAGACGGAGCCGGGCAGAGGGCAGGGAAACACCTGCCCCTTCCATTTTCCAAGGCAACACCGACTTCATAGAACCCTGGCTGATGCTATATCCTTCCGTGGCAACAGGTTTATTTATTTATTAAACTATTGTTGTTTAAAAATAACAGCCAAGAGACCCCGCAGGAATAAACACTGCCAGGCTGGCCTCCCTCGGGAATCTCCCCCCTAACCAGGGCTCCCAAATTCATTACCTCCCACATGCTAGAGAGAGGAGCACAATGTTCCTGGTGCTGTGCAGTGTCCAAAGCGCTTCGAGGAGCGCCCGGGGCTTGGGCAGCAGATCTGTCACAGGCAGCGGTGTCACCAGCTCTGGACCGTTGCTGCCACAGAGCCCGCAGCTCCCGCAGCCCCGGGCTGGCTCAGCCACTCCTGGACACCGGGACCACCTGGGAAAGGGCAGACGACTGTCCCACTGCAAAACTCGCCCGGCCCGTTGCAGAGAAGCCCCACTCGCCCTCGGTAACGGCACGAAGCGCTCACGTGGCAGCCGAGCTGCAGCCCCACGCTTCCCTGTGAATCAGCAGCCGGCCCTGTGCGCAGGAATGCCTGCACACGGCAGAGAGGCCTCCGGACAGACAGACTCGTCCATCTGGTCTGGCCACCTCTAACACCGGCCTCCATCAGGCGCTTCAAAGGGCTCATTCCTCACTGTGGAGCATCTCAAATAACCTCCCTGCAGGGATCCTTTCTTCCAAGCTTCCATCTGTTGGTGTCCTTATTAAATATATGAGTCATTGCTGCACGTTTTAACTGTCTGGCTTCTGTCAAAGAAAATCTCTTACCCAATTACACAGTCTTTCCAGACTTCCCCAAAGATAACCCTGGTTCGGCCGAAGCTGCCAGTTCCCACCGCAGGTCAGCGGCAGGAGCTCATGTGTGTGGAGCCCAGGGAACAACCTGCCCACAGCGCTGCCCTCCACGCCCCGGGGCCTGGGGGACCAGGAGCCCCGCAAACCTCCCTGCTGCTTCATGGGGGACACCGAGCGAGAAAGGGCTGAGTAGCACTGATCAAGCTTAGCCAAACACCAAGAGGCTGAAGCAAAAGCAGAACCTCAACATCCTGTCGCCCACGTCTGCTGAGAGCTGAGCGAGCAGCCTACTTCCCACCATCTGAAGTGGCAGAGCTGATTTCTGCAGATGAATTTTACATAAGGAGACCTGCAGCATGTGCCGCTCTGCAGCACCGCGCGCTGCAAACCCAACTCCTCCCACTCCCCCTTCACATGAGCCGCTGCCCGGGTCCCCACCGACCCGGAACACCAGCCAGAGCGACGGCATCGCCGCGTTTCAGTGACCGATGGCTGCCTGGGTTCTGCCAGGGACTGCGCAGAGAACACAGAAATGCAGATGATGGGGGAGCAGCAGCTGGCGTGGGCGCAGCAGCAAGAGCGAGCTCCTCTGCTGCAGAGGGAAGGAGCTGCAGCAGCAGAACAACCTATAGACTGACTTCTATAGCCCCCCCCACTTGTTGGACGAGGGAACTGGGGCGCATGAGCCAATGGTGGAGGAAGTCAGCAGCATCCTTCCATTGTGAAGGCTGCACGACAGACACAGAGCGCCCGGCGAGCCCCCCCGCTCCTGCTCACCGCCCGGAGGAAAGAGAGCGGCTGACGAGAACAGCATCAGCAGGACTCAGCCACACCGGCACCAGCACCGGCTGCAACGCTCCTGAGCTGCAGGGTGCGCGGCAGGAAGATACGAGAGCAGAGCGGGAGCGGAGCCTGCTGTTTGTGATGAGCAATTAAGAAAATGCCCCGAGTGGCATTTTCCAGCTTGGCACGCAACCCAGCTTGGCAAGTGACACTGGCTGCAAATCAAGCGCTGAGGAGATAACCTGACTTTGTCAGCCACACCGGTGGCTCTGGCTGCCAAGTACCGCTTGGCACAGTCAGCAGGCACGGCTCTGCAGATCAGGAAGGACACTGACCTGTTCAAAAAGAGACCTGCCAGCAGCTTCCATCCGTAGTGAGCTGCAGCCCGCACACACAGCAGCTGGGCGACCTGTCCTTGGCGCCGCCGTCACCTCCCGCCCGGCCCAGGGCTTCGCTGTGCCCAGCACAGCACTAACGCAGCAGCGCAGGGGTGGGAAGCGATGTACAGCCTCTCGATGTACACCCTACATAGCAATGAACAGTGATGTACGTAGTGATGTACAGCAGAGGCCGATGTGGCACGCTGGTCCCCAGCCCTGGGATGCTCTAATCGTGTGTTCCCGGCCTTGCTTAGTAAATAGCAAATTGCTTAGTAAATATTTTCCCTGGCTTTGTCTATTTTTAAACACACACTGTGAGTTACGTAAGTAACATCCTCCATCACTGTGCGAGCACGCGGGCGGCAGACACCCCAAGAAGGGGTCTCTGGGCCCCTCACAGCCCTTTCCCTGGGGATCGGCGGTGTGGGCGGCTCTGGCCAAGGGCAGCAGCCCCAGGAAGGAGAGCCGGGAGCAGGCAGACAGCGCGGCAGCTCCAGCAGCAGCACGGGGTGACCTAGAAACCACCCCCAGCTCGCACGCTGCGCTGGCACTCCAGGGAAGGGGTGAGCGCAGCACTGTGCTGCAGAGCGAGCTGGTGGAGCCCCAGAGGCTTTGGAGCCGGAGGAGCCCGGGTGTGACAGAGGCTGCACAGAGGTGCAAACCCTTGCTCACCGTTCTGACACTGAGCCTGCCGCGTCCAGGGGTAACGGCTCTGCATCCAGACAGAGCTGCCCTGACTTCACCCCAGGGTGGCTGGAAGCGGCGCCTCTGCCCGGCCTCGCCTCCCAGGAGCACATCCTGCCCAGTCCTTTCACTGTTACCACAGCCAGGTTCCTGGGAAGGGTGTGGGAAACGCACTGCAGAACAGGTACCACTCAGCCACGTCCATCGTTTGAAGCTGCAGCGCCCCGGGTTAGGGGAAGGCGTGCACCTGCAGTTTCCATTCTCAGCCCTTTCATTAGGCACAGAACATCTATTTCTGGCTGCTGAGGTTTTCTGGGCACGGTGCAGTGAGCCAGCGCTTCCAATTCTAGCTCAGAAATGGATCTTTTGGTTGTTTTTTTTTTTTCTCCACTCCTGCCACTCTGCCCCCCACAACAAGGCCTTTTGCTCCCCCACGGGGACCAGCATTTGGACCCCCACAGCCATACCGGGGGGGAACGAGGATGGCACCACCAGCTGTGCCGTGGTGACGGGGACAGGGGATCGTGGTGACAGCCTGGAGATCAGCACACAGATAAAACATGAATCCATATTTCACTGCTATGTAAGTCTCCTTAGAAGCCTGTAATATGCACTTTATCCACAAGACATTTATCTCCTCCAGAAAAGGCGCAAGGCGTTTCATGGGAACATTTTTCTGATGTTGTCTTTTGCGCCACCTTATCCTCTTTATCACCTTTTCCTAAGCTTAAATGGGGCCCACACATCAGTAAAAAGGTAAATGATTCTCTGCCGTTACATTGTGAAAAATGCAGACTTTGGGAATTAAGAGAACGGTCCACATGAAGGGTTGTGTGTGCCAGTGACAACCTGCAGCGAGCGCTGGCGAGAGATGGTTTCATAATCTGCTTCCTGACCTTTGCAGTGACACTGAAAAGATTAATGCTGGTAACTCCCATCTGCAATTCACCTCCTCGGGCTGCAGAGCACACCGAGGAGAGCCTTGCCCTCCGTTCCCTGAGAGCCCAAGTCAGAAAGGGAACTGGGGCCTAGGAACGGGCAAGCAACAGGTGAGTAGGAAACTGGAGCCAGGAGAAGAGCAGCGGCCCCAGTCAAGGGCACCGGGGTCTGTCCCTGCCTGGGGTGGCGGCAGCGAGCCCTGGGAGCAGCAGCATCCTGGAGCATCCCCGGGGCGTGGCAGCATCCCGGAGCATCCTGGAGCATCCCAGAGCATCCTGGAGCATCCTCGGGGCGCGGCAGCATCCCGGAGCATCCTGGAGCATCCCAGAGCATCCCTGGGGCGTGGCAGCATCCCGGAGCATCCCGGAGCATCCCGGAGCACGGCCCGGTGCCCGGCGGTCGGTGCTCTCGCTAGAGGGCACTCCAGGATGGGATTTCCGAGGGCTGCACGGTCTTCCCCTCTCGGGCTCTGCTGTGCGCTCTCCGGGCGCCCCACGCGTGGCAGAGCCCGCAGCACCAGAGCGACGCCCAGCGTGGGACGGAGCGGCTGAGCCGCTCGGCTCCCCCGGGACCCTTCACAGCCCTGCGATGTGACAGTTCCCATCGCTACACATTCCATCAAAATAGCTCTACAGAAATAGAAGTGAAGGACGCAACTGTCACACACGAGCCCGGATTCCACCAGCCAGCCCCGGGCTCCAGCTGTCTTTCCCCACCATGTTGCCGTCAAATTAATACACACAAACGTTTGTGACTGCAGCAAAAAGGACCGATGCAAAAATGAATGCCCTGCTACTCCTGCATGTTGAAAACAACAACCAAAGCTTAATCTCACTGATGCTACTCATGTGGATGCAAGCTCACGCACAGCAATTCAATAGCAACAGCCTCAAATATGCAAGTTCAAGCCTGATTTTCACACTAGAGCTTTATGAACACCAGCACCTGCCTTCATCTTGCTGCTTCTTCACCCCCCCATCAACTCCTTCACTCTGTCTGCTAAAAATATCAGTGCTCCGTGGCAGGAATGCTCTTATCAGGTGTTTGTCAGGCCTTGGCTCCTTGAGTTTAGTTAGGAATTGACAATGTTGGGACATGCAGGCAGCACCTGGGGTGCTGGCAGGGATGGGGGGCAGCGGGGGAGCGAGGACAGCAGCCGGCACGGGCTGGGACAAGGGAAATGATAGAGGGTGGAGAGGAACAAAAAGTTTGCTCAAGGTGGAGCAAACAGCCAGAAGGAGAAGCAGCTGAGTCTGATGGGGACAAAGGGGCAGCTCCAGCGACACGGTGAACAATGAGCCTGTTTCCCACCCGGGATCTCCTCCGACTCACGGTCAGGAGACCAGTGCAGGGAAATAAAGGCAGAGCCCAGCAGTTACAAGGGGAGAACACACTTGTTTTCCCTGTCTGAAGCCAGCGTTTGCAAACAGAGGTTTGTTTGTAAATGTCTTTGCATGGCAGGGTGGCCCACTTAAAGAAAATATTTCTATGTTCTGGAAAGTGTTTTGGTTGATTTACAGATAAGAAGTCTCCAGTTTTCCTTTTGATCACGGCTGGCACACGTTCCCTTTGCTCACGGTGTCCCGGCCAGCGAGAAGTGGCTCCCCCAGCCCTGACTCTGGCTCTCACCAGCACCCAACCTCCAGCCATCCCACCCCCCACCTGCTTTTCCAACAGCAACACCCAGACTCACATTTCTGGGTCCTCGCACCCCGAGTCATGCTGTAAAACGTGGGGGTGACAGAGCTGCCCCAACGTCCCACCGCGGCGGGGGCTGAGCTGGGAAATCCCGGCTGCTGGGACGGTGTGTTGGGACCGCGGCTGGAAGCCGGGGGGGCTGGGGGAGGAGAGCACCGGGACGGCACTTTTCCCCCAATTTAAACACTTAACGCTCTGATTTTCCGCCCCCACCGCTGCGGCCCCCGGAGCAGCCCGCGCTGGGGGCAGCGGGACGGCCCCGCAGTGCGACCCTCCCGCACTCACCTCCGCTGCGGGGTCCCGGGCTCCCGCCGCTCCCGGCTCCGCGCCGCCCCCATGGCCGGCCCGGGCGATGCCGCCGCTCCGCCGGCCCCGGCCGCGTCCCCGCCTCCGCGGGAGGGATGAGGGAGGGGGCTCGGCCCGGCCCGGCCCCGGCTCCCCCCCGCGGGGCCGGGGACACCCGCTGCGCCCACCCACCGCCCCGTCGGGGGGACCGGGCTGCGGGGCCGCGCCCGGGCTGGGACCCCCGCGGGGCTGGGACCCCCGGCAGGGCAGCACCGCGCTCGGCAGCTCGGGCAGCCCCGCGATGCCGCCAGCAGCACGGGCAGCTCGGGTCTGGGGGCTCAGGTGGGGCTGGCGTGGGGCGCGTGTCTGACACGGCACCGTTGGGAGATGGAGCCTCGTCCCGCCGGTTTGCTCCAGAACGTGCGAGTTGCTCCTCTCGGAATGCGCTGCCGGGCAGCGATCCACCGAGCCTCGCGCTGCCCGCTTCCCATTAGCCGTGATAAATGACAATCCGGATGTGCCTTCGAGGTGGGAACAGCAGCCACGCACGCACGCAGTGCGAGTCTCCACTTTTGTTGATTCTATCTCTACTACACAAACTAAACACCACAGACACACCGTTTTCCTTGTCGTTTTGCGGTCACAACCTGCCCAGCACATTTCTGACCTGTCCTCGGTTCTCAGAGGCTTCTGCCGCCCTGGGCCATGCTCTGGGCTGACAAACACCAGCCGTGACCTCAGGGCTGGAGTCTCCAGCCATCAGCACGTCCCCTCTGTGTACACCAGGTGCCCATCACCGTGGCAGCTGACCATCCGTTCACCAGATCCTCCCCACTCCGCAGAGCGCGGTGCTGAGGCTGCGGCAGCGAGGGTGCCGGAGCTGCGTCCTGCCACAGGGATGGAGCTGCCAGGATGCCACTTTGCTGCCAAGTTATCAATAACAGGTCAGTGCACAGGCTGGCATTCAAGAACCAGCATCCCACGTGTGTTCCCATCAGCTCTGCTGGTTTATTCCGACCCCCAGCACCACGGTCCCTGCGCAGCACCCGTGTGCCCAAGGGCTGTGGCACGGGCAGCCTGCCCAAGGCTCGGCCCTTTCCTTTCCGTGCCTTTGGTTTCTGAAGAATTTCCTGCAGCCGTTTCCAAGTGGCACATTTAGAAACGCTGCCCTTCCCTGCCCAGGCTGACGTCCCAGTGTGCCCGCAGATGCTGAACCGCTGCAGTTTATAGACACACCTCAACTCCAGCCCCAAACAGGCTGGGGGGCTGCCTGGCACCTGCGCCCGCTGCAGAGCTGGGATGCTGCACCCACCCTGCAGTGATTTATCTCAGAAATACACATCCATGAGGCCTCGCTGAGCCAAGGACCTCTGCCAAGCAGCAGGAATTCAGTATTTCCTAAGTCTGTCCTACTGGAGCAGGGATCTGAACTAAAAGGGTGAACCCAAAAGTAACGCATCCCCCGTCACCAGGCTGCCCTGGCTCCAGCAGCACACACGCAGCAGCAAACGGGGACCCAAAACACCGGGCAGGGCTCACGTTCACCGTGTCGGGCGCTGAGCGAGACGGGGATGCAGCCGGTGGCGTGCCAGCGCGGCTGCCTGTGCTCTGTCCTGCTGGAGCTCGGCACGTCAGCTGCATCTGCAGCCCCCGCGCTCCTCGGCGAGGGCCCCCCCGAGAGCAGCGAGTGCAGAGTCTGGGAGAGCACAGCCTGTCCGGGCAGAGCCGCGAGGGAAAACCGGGGGGGAAGGCACCAAAATCAGACAAGGATTGCGCAGCACCCTACGAGAGAAAACCAGATGCCAAACAGCAAGAAGCGCAGAGTGCCACCCCACCCCACCCCACCCGCCCTCAAGCTCCCTCCGCCTGACAGACATTGGCAAACAAAACTAACTAAGCTTTCCCAGCCCCTCAGGACAATGATGAGGGGTCCGTGTCACCATCCACAAACCACAAGCTCAGCCTCAGAGCAGCGACAGGTCTCGTTCAAGACCCCAGCAGCGCCAGCCCCAGCACAGCCCTGCTGCGATGGTCCAGAGTGCGGCTGCGTGAGACAGCTTCGCTTCCCAGCTGTGCAAAGTGTCACCAGACCTCAACAGTCACACAGAGCCAAGGGCATGGAACTCTGCCCAGAGAGCCGTTCTGCTGAGGACAGGGCCTGGCAGTGCCCCCGGAGCTGCGGGACACACGCTGTGGAGAGGGGCGGCACAGAGCCAGCAGTGCTGCAGAGCAGCCAGATGTGCCCCAGCTGTGGGGTCCTACTCACTGGCAGGGCAGCAGCCAGGGCTCCGGGGCCGTCCCGCTGCTCCGCCGGCACAGCTTGGCTCAGGTGGGGGTCCCGCACCCTGAGCCCGTCCAGCAGCCCGAGGAGCGCCCGAGCCGGCCGGGTGGTGACTGGTGGCTGCAAGGAGGCAGATGGTAATAATTACCCAATCGCTAATTCCATGGAAATTTCCATGTGCCTGGGAAGGAGGCCGCCAAGGCTGCTGCCAGGGCAGGGGTTCACTGCTGTTTCCAGGGACTGTGACTCAGAGCTGGCTCTGTCACATGGATGGTGTTTAAATGCCTCCTTGGAACCTCCCATCTGAATGTCAGTGGCTCCAAACCTGGGCTGCAGGTGGCCAGGGAGGGTTGCCTGGAGCACCTCAGCTCTGCAATATGCTCCCCAGCACCCAACCTGCACCCGCTGCACCGGCCGAACCGCAGAAAATCGCCTCGGATGCTGCACCCGAGCCGTCCACCCGCCGCTGGCTCAGATCCCCACGGTGATACCGACGGCATCTCCCCTCTCGGCTCCCCAGGGGGTCCCGGGGCAGGGCAGCCCTGGCCGGGCAGCGTGGGGCCGGGTGCCAGCACACAGCACCATATCACGCTCTGGCAGCTCCTCCTTAGCAACACAAACAGAGCCACAACACGGACTGGGGAGGCAGATCCATCGCCGCCGGCAGTGCGGCTCTGGCGGGGAGCCCGGCATGCCCACAGCTGGCAGGTGCCACTGCCCTGCTCTGCCTTGGGAAAGCACCAGGACACCGAGCTGCGTGGTGGGCAAAGCCAGGAGGAGTTGTGCTGCTCAGTGTCTTCCAGGGCCTCACATCGCAGGGGCTGGAGGGAGCCAGAGACGAGCTCTGCACCCCGGGGTGGCCAGGGAGCCGTCGCTCCCTGCTCTCCTCCTCCCTCTGCCCTGACGCAGACAAAGGCTCAGTGAACGCCCAGCCCTCGGCTCCCTTCTCCTTCCTACCTTTCCAGCTGCAGGCTTGTCCTGGGCTCCGTCACTCTCTGCTACCTGTCCCGCGGCTCCTTCGGAAGCTGCTTGTGCGAGCAGCTGCCTGGAAAAGGAGTGGGGAGGAAGGAAGGGGATGGACAGCGCGGGGAGGGCGGCCGGCACGGGGTGTCTGGTGCAGCGCGGGGGAAAGGAAGGAGGATGTTTTGTAATATTTGGCGAGCACTTCCATGAGCAGAGAGAGGAAACTGGCGGGGTCGATGGCGCCGGGCGAGCCGTCCACGCACGCCGCTGTGTGCTGGTACCGGAGCCTCTCGGGCGAACGCCTGGATCGTGTGCCGGCTCCTGCTGGGGCCCCACTGGTGTCATGCCGTAAAAATGCACTTCTTGGCTGGAATTTGGCAGCCTGGCCTCTGGTGGGGAGGGAAGCTCTCGGCTTACAGAGGGAGTGGGAGCTGCGGCCTCGGGG
The DNA here is from genome assembly GCF_036013475.1 of Columba livia. Classification (NCBI taxonomy): domain Eukaryota; kingdom Metazoa; phylum Chordata; class Aves; order Columbiformes; family Columbidae; genus Columba; species Columba livia. The sequence goes on from NC_088626.1 coordinate 556,707, forward strand.
CTGCAGGGAGAGGAGAAGGGGAGCTGGTCTGAGCTCCCGCAAGGCTGGGCAGCCATGGATGTGCCTGCAGATTGATGCTGCTTTCCCCCGCTGCCCCACGCAAGGGCAAGACAGGAGGACAGGGACGGAGCCACGGAGCTCCCTAGAGAGGCTGAACAGGATGGGGCATCACCCAGCACGCAGGGTGCCAGATTTGGGGCACTGGTGGGACACCCAGGAGTTTCAGCTGCATAGCAGGGCATGCATTTTGGAGCAGAGGAGACATTTTCCTTTGAGGTTTCAAGGGTTTCATCTGTGGCTGCACGCCAGCAAAGGGTTTTAACAGCTGGAGTGAGCATCCCTGCAGCCCACAGCCTCTGCCCTCCAGCCAGCTCCCACTGTCCACTCCGGTCCCCACCTCCAGCACTGCAGCCCCCAGTGTGTCCAGCCCAAACCGCAGCCTGGTCCCTGAACGTTACACCGGGCCGGACTCCTTCCCCACACACGCAGGAATCAGCTCAAGCCTTTCAGTTAAACACCCCCCGGCCTCACTCCAACGTGTTCCCGTGGGCAGTGCCAGCCTGGCCTTGGCTGCAAATGTCCCCGAGCCCCGGCCGCTCCTGCAGAGGGAGCGCCAGGAGCGGCAATGAGCGGCGGCTGCGCGCAGCCATTTCCTCCGTCTCCCGGGAAAGCGCCGGGCAGGGCTGCAGCTTCCCGGAGGGAGGAAACACCGCTCAGACGCGGAACTTGGCGCACAAACCCCGCACGCTGCTCCCGCAGCCCCGGTTGGACTCTGGTCCCTGGGCCCCGGACAGAACGAACCTTCCCAACCCCCCGGGAGCAGCAGCCGCGCAGACCCTGCAAAGAGAGAGAATGACAGCAGCTCTCTGCGTTCCCATTCTGCAAAGAGAGAGAATAACAGCAGCTCTCTGCATTCCCATTCTGCAAAGAGAGAGAATAACAGCAGCTCTCTGCATTCCCACCTCCTGCAAAGAGCAGGATGGTGGCAGTGGCTGGAGGGACATGTCGCCGTGGTGCTAGCCAGGGTGTCTCAGCGCTGGCCCGAGTCCAACCTCCAACTCCCATCTCCCAACTCGTCCTTTCTTTTCAGCCGCAACTTCCTGTTAGTTATCATTTTAATTCTTTACCTCTTCAGCAGTGCAGAAAATTGGTGCTTAATTTGCCCCGCGAGGCTGTGTGGCGGCAGCTTAATTGACCCTCGTTGCGCCACCCTGGCCACATCTCGGTCAGCGAGCTCAGCCTTGTGCCACACTCACTCCTGCCCCCTCTCTTTACCATCTGCCCTGTGCAGGGATGCTGCTCGTGTCCAGCTCCAGGACAGAGTCCTGGAGGAAATCCCAGTGTCCAGGGCAGGGGCGGCCCAGGCTGCCCGATAAGCTGCAGGGGACCCAGTTTGGGAGGCGGGATGGATGGTTCTGTGCCAGACTCTCACCAAAGAGCAATTCTGCACCTGGCTGGAGCAGCAGGAAGCCTGGAGCTCTTGCTCAGGATGGTCCCTCCCAGGTGGGCGTTCAGAGCAACCTGCATTTGCAGCTCTCCATCCTCCATTCTTTGCCTGACCCTTCCTCAGCTGCTCAGCAGGTTTCTCCACACTCAGCACATTTCAGGGTCCCACCTTTGACATCACGGGTTGCAAAATGATGTTGCAACTTCGGTAGCTTCCCCAAGCCTTGAAAAATTGGTCAGAAACCTGAGCCTCCAGCTGCAGCCCTGACTTCGCCAGCTGGTTTCCAAGAGCTGGTCCCAAGCATTTGGCCTGGAAGGGTTGCAGAGAGCATCAGTCGAAACCAGAGCAGCGAGGACTGAGTGGCACACTGACCAGAAAGCTTATAATAAACCAGATTTATAACCATCGCCCAACCATAGCCTCAGCTCAGCACCAACTCCCTTATTGCATCATTTGGGGCAGAGATTGCTGCACAAGTACCTGAAATAATTGGTATTTGGAGCATAATAAAACTCCACGTGTGGTTCCCGACCAGGCAGGGCTGCATTATAATGGATATCTAGCAGGGGAACAGGATTTTCCAGGTGAATGAAGGAAATGCACATAACTCTTGTTCAGGCTGTCCTGAAGCTGCTGGGTTGCTCCGCGGTGCCGCAGCCGGAGCAGGAGGTTGCTGCCACCGCGGCTGTGCCCAGCTGGCTGCTCCGGCACGGAGCCGGCGCGGGGGCAGCCGGCTCCTCCATGCTCAGGGACACCAGGGTGACAGCAGCAGGTCCCAGCGGGTCACCCTGGAGCAGGACGGCCTGGGTGCAGGTTCCCAGGGCAGGGCGAGGGGCAGCAGCGTGTCCTGGATGCGCTGTGATGGCACAGGGCTCTCCTCCTATCTCATATATCACCACTGGCTTTGCGTTGGACGGTGGAGTCCTTCCAACACTCTGAATACAATGAGTTAGTATAATATCTGCTGCTCTGGAGTTTGTAAGCAGGCTGAACCCCGGCCAGCTGGGAGCACACGGCATCCAGGTTCAGCACAGAGAACACAGTGAGGGGCACGGGGGCAGGAGCCAGCCCTCGGTGACAGCGCTGCGTCTGGGGCTGCTCAGAGCCCTGGGATTCTCCACCTAGAGATGATCACAGCTTCCAGACCCTCCTTTTAACTCTGCGCCTCGTCCCCTCACTCCCTTCATCGCGCTTCTAGGCGGGGGGTTCTGCGTGCCAAATGGGACGCTGGGGCAGGCGCTGCTGCCTGGATGGGCTCCAGATGCGATGCAGCTAATCCATTTTCATAGCGGGGAGCAGGTGCCTCGTGCATCACAAGCAGCGGGTTTAGAGATCGCTCTTGTCATCTGGCCACAAGCACTGGGGAAGTCCAAAGGCATCAGCCACGACTCGATGCCCACCAGCTCCAGCAACGTGTTTCTTGTGCCCTGCAGGGCCGCTGCACGGCTGAACCGCCCCATCCTCACCCTGTGGTTGGGTGGGCTCCGGCTGCGGCCGCAGCATCACCCGGGACCCCCAGGCAGGGCCGTGGGGCTGGAGCTGTGCCCGCACCTCTCTCGTCTGCTGCAGAGCCGCTGCCTCCGGTACCGACTGCGCAGCCTCCTGGGGCTTTACACCCAACCTGCCTGTGCACAAAATGAAGAACACAGCAGCGGGGCTGGGGATAAGCTGCTTTTTACCTGCACTTTCCTCCAGTTCCCGTGCTCACCGTCACTGCACAAACACGGGTGTGCACACACAGCGCCCACGTGTCCGGCGGCTGTGAGATCCGCAGCGAGTGGAGAGGTCAGTACCTGCGGGAGGGAGAGAAAGAATCTGTGGGAGCCGGAGATAGGAAAGGCCAAAGGGTTTGTTTTCCACTTGCAGACCACGGCAACGCGGTGAGTGGAACCCGGTCAAGAAACCCCAGCCAAACCCACAGCTCCTGCGGTCGCGCTGAGCAAACAGCGCCTGGGAAGGGACATCGGAAGGGACATCGGAAGGGAGCTCTGTCCCTGCTGCCCCATCCCCGGTTCTCCGGAGGAGCTGCAGGTCCAGCTTTGCTGACGGCAGCAGGTTCGAGGGGCTCGGGGACGCCCCGGGACCGCGCGGGACCGGGGCAGCGGGAGCAGCCTGGGCAGGAGCTGCTGCGCGGCGCCCGGGCGCGAGACCCTGCCGAGACAAAGAGCCATTGCTGCATTCAGCTGCCCTGGGTGTTTTTTTCCCTCTTCGATGAATCACCTGCTAAAAATATTATAAATGGAGTTGCTGGCCAGACCTTTCACTTCTCTGGAAGCAAAAATATTTATTTTACTCGGGCCATGCCTGTGTTTTAACAGAACTTTATGATCAATTTCTGAGGAATGTGCCATGCTGTATATTCAAATTACAACTTTTTTTGGCTCGCTGTGTGAATTTAAAATGTCTTGTTTAAGACCCAACTGCTGTGCTGCCAGAAAAATGTGGTTTCAGCTGTTTTTTTTCCCAAAGCACCCGTTTAGGCTGGTGGATGGTTATTGTCACCCAGGTGTGTGCCTGTCCCCTGCAGCCGTCCCTGGGGCTGGTGGCACCGGCAGCCGCTGCTGGGCAGGGGCTGGGCTCGCTTGGAGCTGCGCGGTGAGTCATGTCGCCGGGCTGGGAGCAGGGTCTGTGCCACCAGCCCGAGGTCCCCGCCGGGCTCGTCCATCAGCCGCGGTTGCCCTTGCTCCCGTGCCAGGCACACCTTCCCCATAAATCTCTCTCTCATTTGAATTTAGGAAGGAAACGAGAGATTTTTTTTCTGCTTCAGGGCAGGGAGAATAATGGGATCTTTATTCCCCAATAATTAAGTTGATTTTTGCGTGGGTTTAATTGACGCTCCCTTCCAGCTTTCCATGCAGAGCAACGTCTCTTGCAGGAGCTCTGCCTTGGGGGTGCACAGGGAATTACCGGGGCCACGGGCTGGGGAGAAGGGGCTGCTCACCGTCCCCCCGGGTTTGTGTGCGCTGGGTGTCGCAGCCACGGCGCACAGGGAACATCAGGGCTGGGACCCCGGACCGGGACCCTCGCTGAATCACCGCGCTGAGCTGGACAGGCACTGGTTGCACCAGCTCAGGGATGGGCGGTCGATGTGATGCGGCATCTCCTGCCCACACGGTGGGATGAGGGTCGGGGTACAGGAGCATCCCCCAAGGCCAGGAGAGCCAGGGCAGCCCCACCGTCAGCACACACAGATTTACACACCCTCACGAAATCCCCAGCAAACAGAGAAAACAACGTTTTGATCACAGAATATAACAACGTAATTACACGCAGCCAAACGCCAGCGCTGCTGCGGAGAACCGTCCTCAGTGGGTATCGGAGACACGAGGGGTCCCCTCGCCGCGGGCATGACCCCCCACCTCCCCTGGCTGGGCAGCAGGCACAGAGAAAAGCAACACCCTCATAGATGAGAAACCACCGAGTTTGCACAGCCCTCCCCTGGGTCCCGCAGCACCCCAAATCACAGCCCTGGCATCGGGAAGCAGCACCCTCAGCACTCCAAATCACAGCCCTGGCACCGGGAAGCGGCACCCTCAGCACCCCAAATCACAGCCCTGGCACTGGGAAGCGGCACCCTCAGCACCCCAAATCACAGCCCTGGCATCGGGAAGCAGCACCCTCAGCACTCCAAATCACAGCCCTGGCATCGGGAAGCAGCACCCTCAGCACTCCAAATCACAGCCCTGGCACCGGGAAGCGGCACCCTCAGCACCCCAAATCACAGCCCTGGCACTGGGAAGCGTCGCGCGCAGCACCCCAAATCATAGCCCTGGCTCCAGGAAGCGGCACCCTCAGCACCCCAAATCACAGCCCTGGCACCGGGAAGCGGCACCCTCAGCACCCCAAATCACAGCCCTGGCACTGGGAAGCGTCGCGCGCAGCACCCCAAATCACAGCCCTGGCTCCAGGGGTGCAAAACCCAGAACAGCACCCGACAAATTCCCCAGCCGGGGCCGCTCCGTGTCCCGCACAAGTGTTCATCGGCTGCGGCACCAAGAGCCCGGCCTCGCAGAACATGCTCAGGAAGTTTCTGTCCTCGGCTGAAACCCCTTTGGTGTGGGAGAGCCTGGAACTTATTACGAATCGCTTAAGTAACTTTGGCTCACTTGAGCTAATTAAATTGGTTTCCCTGGCTATTCTAGAGGCTTGAAACCACCAGTCAGCTCCCAGGCTCGCTGTGCGAAATTAATTACAGCAAATGATAACTTGGCAAGGACAAGAAAAGAAAGTCTCTGTAGTGAGGAACAATCCCAGCGCGGGGGGCGTCTGCCGGAGCACATGGCTGCGTGTGCTATAAGGTGTTTGAGGGATGGGCCTCAGCTCACACATCATGCTATGTTCAGGCTTCAATGCTTTGCCAAATCTGGGCATAAAAATAAACTTGGAAGTTCAGAGTGAAGGCAGGGACCTCTCGGTTTCCATAGGAAGCAGAATTAATAGCTTGGCAGAAGGGGCGCGTTTCCATTTTTATATGAGAATTTCCTCCTCCTGCAGAAGAAAAAAAGGCTTGTAAGGAACACAGATTCGGACGGTTCTCCAGAGCCTGGCAGCGAGTGTGAAGCATCCCACGAGGCGCACGTGGGACCTCCAGGTTTCCAGCAGAAGTGGAGCAGACCAGCGCACGGCTCCGTTGTTCCTCGAAAGCGCCGGTGAGGGCAGCGCAGGGACCGCCATGGCCACGGCTGCCTGGACCGTTCTGCTCCTCGGCATGGCCCTTCGCCCCGCTGCCCGGACAGACGGACGGACAGGGGCCTTCCTGCTGTGCCAGAGCCACGAGCTGCCGGAGGGAGCCGGGCCACAGCGCGTCCCCATGTCCCCTGCAGGGCTGCTGGGATGATGGAGCTCCCAAAGCCCTGCAAGGAGACAAGGCTGTGCCTGGCGTTAGCATCAGCGCTGTGCCGATAGGATGGAGACCGAGCCCGACCTTCTGGCCCTTCCACAGCACTCTCCAGAACCAGAACCTCGTCTGGCTGCAGTTCCCATCCATCTGCAGAAGCACGTTGAGGAGGGAGAGAATGGTTGGCAGCTGACCACAAACCTGCTCCCCCGAGACCTCCTTACCTGACTCCAACCAGATGCTGTTTATCTACCCGAGCACACGCCGCATGCCCGATGTGACGGAGACAGAAAAAATACAAGAAATGCTTGTTATGCTCGGGGCTTCGGGGGTTTTCATCCTCAGGCCGGATATACAAGTTCCAGGAGAAGAATATGCGTCCCTGGAGTCCCGGGCTGAGTCTGGAATTCATATACTCTGTAAATGTACTTTATTTAATACAGGAATCAAGAAAGGTTTTGGAATTATTGCACTGGAGAGCTTGATTGCGTAGTTACAGCTTGGAATTAAGGAATAACTGCAGAGCTGTAACAAGGCACATCAGCCCCTGGAAAGGGCAGGACGGTGCGTCCGGGCTGCACGGTTGTGTCTCGGTTCTCCCGGCGCCGCCCCAGAGCGCGTTGGAGGCTGCGGCAGAGCCTCCCAGCCCTGCCCGTGTCCCGCGCTCGCCTCGGGGCCGCAGGTGCCACCGCGGGCGTTCCATCCTGAGCGCCCGCTGCGCCAGGCACGGCGTGGGGCTCCCTGCACACAGCCTGGTTGCTTTGGCGAGCGTCCCAGCTCCTCCGGCTGGAGGTATTTAGGCAGAGACCACTGGAAAAAGTGATGTGCTCTCTGCGCAGATGTGCCACCGGCAGCCGGGGTCCAACAGCACCGATCACCCTGCCAACAGTTACACCAAACCAAGGACACATCTTGCTGTAGCTCGCTGACTTGTGGGGGGAGCACCCTGCCCTGCCCTGCCCCCCAGCTCTGGGTACAGCACAAGCACATTCATTTTTCTTCACTGCCCACAAAGAAACCATCCTGGAGGACCCGCAGGTTGTCCTTTGCTGGCACAAGGCACAGAGAAAACACATCTCTGAATACACCACGACAGCGTTCCTCTTTGCCACTGGCTTGTCCGCTGGCAGCTGGGATCACATCCAGCCCTTACAGTCCCTCCTCACCTTCCCACTTCCCCAGCCAGGCAGAGAAAGACAAATAGAAGAAAAAGCACACAAACCCCAACTCTCAGAGCCTTCTAGCTGGGTTTTTGTATTCACTGGGGGCTTTCGTAGCCCAGAGGCAACAGATTACTAATTAACTCAGAGTAATTAGCACCACTGCAAACGTTAATCTGGTCATTCCCTAAACATGTGTTCCCAGCTATGAGGTTGATTTTGGCCTGTGCTGAGGTCTGGAGGAGAACTGGCGATGTTCGTGTTCTTGGACATCTGGAGCACCTCTGGAGGAGCCCCGAGGGCTCTTCCCCCCCTCGCCCAGAACAGCCCAGGTGCTGGAATTCCAGCGGGTGCCTGTGTAGCTCTGCAGGGTTGAATCACCCGGAGGGTGCTGAGGAAGCGGCTGAAAAACCCCTCACTGTGTGTCGGTGCCTCCCTGAGTGTGTAAATTGTGTTGGCTTTCAAGCTTGCTGGTGAAACATAAAGCCATCCCCATGCTCCAGCCACCACAAGGGTATTAATCAGGCTGAAAATATAAAAACACCACGAAAAGCACCATCTATGGGGTGTGCAGCATCGGACACTCGCGCTGGGAGCTGGGCCAAGTGCTCGTATCTTGACTCTCTCATAAATACACCGCTAGGAAAATGCATTATCTCTGGAGTGCTTTAAGGCCATTTAGCTTTCCGAGCAGAACTGCACAAGGCACCTGCTGCATTTTAATGATTCTTCTCCATCACCTATAGGGATGCTGAGATTTAAATGCCTGCCCTGCGGCAGCCCTGACCTTCGCACCACGGCTGCGGGAGAGCGGCACCCGCAGTGCCAGCAGCGGCAGTGCCAGCACACATCCTCCCCTTTGGAGTGCCAGAATTGGAGTGCGGTGGCGAGGGGCCATGCCTGGCTCTGCCGGGTGTCCTGCACCCCTGCACGGAGGACATCGCTGCCATCCCCGGCACAGCCCTGCCAGGCTGGAGCTGCTGGACATGGCAGCCGCATCCCCCAAATATTTCCCCTCCTGAGGGCCGGGGTGCTTGCACAGAGCTTCCCAAGCAGTCAGGGCAGAGGTCCTTCTTCTAATTGGGGACCATTGTCACTGAGGAAGCGCCCTGGGCTGTGCGGCGGGTGAAATCCCGGCTCCCCGAGCAGCTCTGCTCCATCCCTGCTGGCTGCACCGGTCCTGGCTCCTTCCCCGGGACACGGAGCGGGGGACGCACCCTGCTAAAAGGTACAAAGCCTCAGTCACGCTGGAACCTGAAGAGCAGAGCTGATGAAGAAAACATGCCCTTTGCATTGCTGTTCCCTCCCCATGAAGCTATAAACTCCCTTCAACTGCTTCATCTCCCTAACTTTTGGATGTCATTAAACTCTTTATTAATTTACTCCAAATGTCTTTGCTTGTATTCCAACACAGCTAACCCCATCAAAAGGATAAGAGCGCAGTGCTTAGACAGCACTTCTTCTCTTCAAAGCCTGTTACTGAGATTAATTGCTTCTCTCAAGTCCTCTGTGAAGGAGGTACATGGGGATAATTGTTATTAGTGCTGGCTGTGAGGTACGAAGCGGGGTCCAAGGTAAAAATGGGGAGCAGAGCTACAGGACGCAGCTCCGTCTCCAATGTTCCTGTAGCCCCTCGGGGAGGCAGAGCCCAGGCGGGCGGTGAGGTGCCACGGCTGAGCCGCTGTCCTGGGGCGCCTGGCACCCCCCGAGCATCCTCCTTTGGATGAGTGCCGAGCTCGTCCTCGGGCTGGTCCCTGGCGGCCGTGACCTGCCAAGAGCGTCGCACAGACCAGCTCCTGCCTCCTTCCCAATTTATCCCATGATGTCACCAATCCCAGTCCTTCCTGACATCACCGGTGACATCACGAGTCCTTCCCGGCATCCCTGAAGCTGCGGTGGGGCCGGGCAGGGAGGACACCACGGTTCTAGCTGTACCCCGTCCTGCCGCGCAGCTGGGGGTCCTGTTCTGCATGGCAAACCCAGGACAGAGGCTCAGACGATGCACGGCCCCCGAAATGCTCCCTGGCAGCCCGGGGGATGCACGGGCCAGCGCTCCAGCGGGTCTGGGGATGGAGGCTCCCGCAGGAAGGGCTGAAGGACACTGACCGTCAGCACCAGCGATGCCCATGCCCATGCGTTGGGGCCAGATGTGCGCGTCGCTGCGGCTGACACGGTACATCTGGTCCGGGTTTTGGTTTCCATTGCAGCGTTTACCACATCCCCCCCAGCCGGCTGGAGGCGAGGAGCTGCACATCTGGAAGCAATCGCAGCTGTCACGCTTCAAGGAGATACTGCACCGCAGAGAGGAGAACCCGATCCCGCGCCCCAGCAGATGAGGGGAGCACCAGAACCCCCCGCCAGCCGCATCCTGCCGGGTGCTCAGCCCCTCCCAGGAAGGGCAGCGCTGCGTCTCATCGCAAAGAGGGACAGGGAGTTGGCCCAGGCCGGAGACAACCGCAGCCCCATGCCGGAGCAGGGGGGACACTGGCCGGGTCAGCCCCGCAGGGGCCCGGTCACCTCCCCGCTGCGCCCCGGGAGCCCAGCGCGGCCACACACCCTCCCCATGTTCGTTTTGAACCCTCTGCCAACCCAGCAAAGCTGGGCTCCTCCATGCCATACCCTCCGGTGCTCGGGAACGGGGTGCCTGGACGTTTAATTAACTGTCCTGGGCTTTCTGTAGCTCACCAGGTCCCGAGAGCGCAGTCACCGTGCAGCGTTTCTGGCAGGGAAGGAGCACTTGGGTTCTTTACGATATGGAATAGTTTCAGCATTAGTTATTTCTAAATCATTCTGGTTTATGAGCAACCTGACAATTTGGCAGAGGCAGCAGGACTGGGGCTGTACCAGGCACTCATAAAGCCTTGAGAAGATCTGGAAACCCGCGCTGGCAGCTGGGGGAAGGGGTTGGTAGCGGGCACCTCGCTCCTGCCTCCTCCAGAGCGCTGGACAGCAACGCCTGTCCATGGGAGGGACGAGCATCCCAGTCTGTTCCGGCAGCCACAAGCTCTTCCTCTTCATCCCATCCCCACCTCATCCGTCTCTGGGTACCCCCCAGCTCACTCATCTCCCAGACAATCTCTGGGTACCACTCCCACCCCACCTGCCTCCCAAAGCCTCTCTGGGTACCACCTGCCGCTGGCAGGAGGGTTTGGAAGGGAAGGTGCATGGCTGTGGCACACAGAAATAACAAGTGCTTTGTGGAAACCATGAAGAAGTAATGAACGGATTAAAATAGAACGTCTATTTTGGGAAGGCCTGGCACAGAATCTGACCCAAAAGCCACCTGCAAGCCCGGCCAGCACCGCTCCCCGGTGCTGAGAGCGGGCCAGCTCGACTCCCAGGGCTGGGCAACCCTGCCCTGCTGCGGGCAGGGCGGTGGGCAGCCGGGAGCCCCCTTGGTGCTGCCCCTGCGCCGGGGGCTCCTGGGGAGGGCAGGGCAGCCTGGGGAGGTTGAGGGAGAGGAGGGCTGCAGGAATGGGCCCTTTGCTGTTCACACGCTGGATCCGGTTACAGGCCAGGTCAATAAAAGAACTGATTTTAGACTTTTATGGCTGAAATAATTGCCGCTGGCGTGCCAAGGGCTCGTTAGCGGGGGGCAGCGGGTGATGCTGCAGCCCCTGGGGCTGGGCAGTGCTTGCTGCTGTGTCACCTCCCCAGTATTTCTGGTGTCACAGAGAGAGGGGGACAGCGCGTCAATGGCACAAGTGTGGGGGACACGAGCAAGCCCCGGTCGTCGGTCCCTCGTGGAGCAGCAGCCAGCCAGCCTTCCTCCCGCTTCTCCTCCTCATCTCCTCCCGCAGCCGGGCGTTCCCCTCAGAACCTTCTTTGTCATGGAAAGTTCTGCAGCTGGAAGACGCCGGGGCTGGGGCCGCGCACGGGGCAGCCGGGTCCTTCGGCCCTTCGCTCTGCTCCCCGGTGCGGACGCCTTTGCTGGGACACCAGTGCGGTGCAATCCTTTCCTTTTTTTAGATTGTTTTGTTCAGTTCCAGTATCATTCCATGTAATTCCTCCTCTCTCCCCCGCAAAGCTCTTTCAAGCCTGTGGCTGCAGGAGCCCAGGCAAAACCTTTCAGGTGCTGGGCTTTGCTGTCCATTTCTGGGACCGCATCTGAGCCCTCCAGCTCTTGCGCCTCTTCTCTCGTCGGCTGCTGCAAGTCGCTTCCCAAGGCCGGTGGGCCCTGCCGAGCAGCAGCGGGTCCCTGCGGCGGAACGTCCGCCCTGGTGGCTCCCCTGGAATTCCTGCACTCTTGCACCTCTCCTGCCTTTATCTCTCGAAATCTTAACGGAGCAGATGTTGCGTGCATGGCCATAAGGCAGAAACTCTCCGGCTGGATTTGCAGGCTGAGTTTAATTAGCCACCTGAGCCCCATTCTTCCTCTTGGCAGCAGATTCGCACTTTAATTAATCATCTCGTTTTGTTTACAGTGGGAACACACACTCTGCCTTTGCCCTGCCTGCATCTCAAGCCCCGTCTGCTTTTATGGCCAGCGCGATGCGAGCGCCCGGCACCGCTCCAGAGCCCGGCTGGAGAGGACAGGGGTGCACAAGGCACGGCCTGAGCGCCACAGGGACACGGGCACCCTTGGAGATCCCTGGTCCCTGCAGAAACAGAGCGATGCACCCCAAAAACTGCCACCCTGCCCAGCAAAACTGCAGCTCCTGCCTGGGTCTGGGGGATCCGGCACCTGCCTGCACCTGCCTGCACCTGCCTGCAGCAAAGCAAATGTCACCGGGACTGTGAGGGGTGGAGCGGCACCAGCGAGGTCACTTTGGAGATGGATTGGCCCCCTCTCCCCTCCCCGAACATCTGTGCAGATGTTAACAGGCGTGGTAGGGCTCAATTTTCCATACGAAAGGCAAAGGGTTAGAGCTGAGCTCTTGGGTAAGCGACACCAAGAAACCAGAGTTCAATCGGCATTCCTGGCTGGGATGAAAGCCGCTGCTGCTGGGGCTGGCGGGGGCTGAGGGGCCGTTGTCACGGGTGTCAGGGCCACACGCAGGCGGCACCGGCACAGGTCCCCGCGATGGAGGAGCTTCGGGATCGGGGCTGCAGCGCTCCCGTCCTGTCCCTGCCCCACCTTGGTGGTACCCCCCAGCACAGGTGACAAACCAGCTACAGACAGAGAGGGACAAGCATCCTCATTGCCCCCATCAGTGGGGCTGCCCAGGGTCACCCCTGCGCACCAGCAGCCCGGGGTCCCTCGGAAGTCCAGCGCTGGAGTCGGTCCTGCTCAGGTGGTTGCTATTATCAGTAGTTTTCATTGTAATTCAGAGCGGCTGCCCCTTGCCAAGCGCTTTCTGCCGCAGCCCGTTATTAACGGCACGTTGAAAAGCGGCCGAGCTTTGCTCTCGCTGTCAGACAAGCGCTTCTGCTGTCCACCGCTCTTTGCGCCGGATGGACCTTTGGGTTCTCCTGTAGGTAACTGGTGCTCCCAGAACCCCAGGGCTGAGCAGACACCATGTGTGGGGCCAGTGGGGCAGGATCCCCCGCACCCAACGGTGCAAAACCCCCGGGGACACCCCACCAGCAGCCCCCAGCATTGGTGGTGGCCTCTTGGAGTGGCCTTAAAGAGCAAGACAGGGCTAAGCCGAGCCCGTATTCCATCTTCCCCCTGGCCAGACGCCTCAGAGAACAGTTAAGTGATCCTGGAATTACAGAATAATCTGCCGTAACAATTCATCCTGATCCCCGTTAGCAGAGGCGGGTGTGCACCGTGCAGCAGGATGCTCCTCCTGCTTGTTCTTCCACTGTTCCTTGGGCGGCCACTTGAGAACCCCGTGGGGACGGGGATGCTGGCTGGGGAAGGACGGGCTGGCCGGGGTGGCGGGGACCAGCCCCAGGGGTGTCCCATGAGGAGATGCTGTGGTCCACGTCGGGGGATGCAGCGCCCAGCGTGGGAAGGCTGGCTTCACCTCTGACACTAAATCAGGAAACACTCCCTGCCCGGCTCCCTGTCCCCTCCGTCCCCGCTCCGTCCCCGCCCGGGGCCATGGCAACAGCCGTGACGTCTCCCACACCTCCAGGGTGATTCGATTAGGTGGGCTGCGCATGAGAAAGTTCCCGTTGGAGCAGAACTGGATCTAATTATTGACGCTGGTGGCGGCTCAGGCTCAGCCCAGGGCACACCAGGCAGGGGAGGGCTCAGCGATGTCCCCGGCTCTGCTCCCAGCTCAAGGTCAAGGGCAGAGCTGAGGATGCTGGAACCGGGCGAAGGAGCGGACCGGACACCAAACCTGCCCTGCTCCCCGTGCCCTGGTGGCAGATGATGCTCTCGGGAGGACCCGGAGCTCCCGCTCCCCCGTGCCCCGTCCTGTGCCCCGTGGCCGTGTCACCGGGGCGCCTGAGCCCCCCACGCTGCAGCTCCCCTTTCAAACAGCCCGGGGTGAGGATTTTCACTCCCTCCTTCCTCTGATTTCAGTGAAACTGCACTGAGAAAACAAGCTTTTGGCATGTTTTTGAGGCAAAAATCCCCTTTTTCTTGGAAAACAGGCCAAAGCCTAGCCCAGATTTGCTTGGAAACGAGCCTTGTTCTGTTTGAAAAACAGCCCAATTTTTCGATGGAACATTGGAAAGCAGACCCAGGCTGGCTCTGGGGGAACACGCGCGTTGCAGCGAGACTTCCCATGAGATGACCCGGTGGCTGCGGCAGAGCGAAAACCCTCGAAAGCAGAACTTCGCCCACCTGGCGCAGCGCTGGGGGATCGTCCCGGCGGGGCCGCTGCTGCCCGGCACTGGCACTGGCACCGGCACCACCAGCGCCGCACTGCCCCTCCAGGAACCGCGGCTCCCGCAACACGGGCCCTCACTTTGCTTTTGCCAGCCCAACATGAGAAATGAACTCCCCCGCAGAATTTGCCCTGCTAATGTGATTCTGGCATGGCATTTTTCCCAATAGGATCCCTATTAAAATGTGATTTCTTCCTGCTTATAATTTCATTATCCAAGGCATTTGTGTAGAACATCGACCACACAGGTAATATATGGGTCGGGGAGCTAAATTAGAGAGCATGTACAATTTTTAATGGAGGGTTGCAAGTAGACGTGAAATAATCAAGGCTGGATACAACTGCCATCATTTACCAGTGCCTGACATGGTGAAATACTTCATCGAGGGGTTATTGCCATTTAATACATCTTTCACTTCTTCCATCTTTCCCGAATAAAGTGCCTGGCCGTCCCATCCGTCTTCAGGCGGGATCTGTCAGCGGGTCCCGGCTCCGCCTGTGCGCCGTGGCGATGCCGATTGTCGCTGCAATTGCCTGTGTTTGGCAGTGACCATATTTCTCTTTTATTTATCAGCACTCGAGGTGCTCCCTGCGAATCCAAAGGCAGGGATGTGCCGGTGGGGAGAAAACAGCCTCGTTCATCTCGTGCCACATCCATCTCCCCCAGACCTCTCCTGACCATAAATCCGTTCTAGCTCCCTGTCTCAAAGCCCTCAAGCTAATCTGAGACAAGGCAACGGGTGGGTGGAATTGCTGCTCTCCCGGGCAAAGTGAGGAAAAAGGCGTTTTTGGCCCTTCAGCAGCCTGTGGGCTCTGTGGGGCTGGAGGATGCTCAGCCCGGCGCTGCCGCTTGGCATTCCCCCCGCGTCGGAGGAATAAATACCGCTTTGTTTTAAACCCCCTGGCTGCACAGGCAAGAAGCACTTAGGGGCTTTCATAAGCTCATCTGCATAATAATACTGGAGAATTCTTATCTGGAGTGATCTGAGTGTCAAAACCCGCAATGCAGCCCTAAATGATGGGAGGAATCGCTGTGGAGGAATGGCACTGGTGTGGAGGAATGGCACTGGTGCGAAGGAACGGCACTGGGGTGGAGGAACGGCACTGGGGTGGAGGAACAGCACTGGTGTGGAGGAATGGCACTGGTGCGAAGGAACAGCACTGGGGTGGAGGAACAGCACTGGTGTGGAGGAATGGCACTGGTGTGCAGGAACGGCACTGGTGTGGAGGAACGGCGCTGGTGTGGAGGAACGGCGCTGGTGTGGAGGAACGGCACTGGTGCGGAGGAATGGCACTGGTGCAGAGGAATGGCACTGGTGTGGAGGAACGGGGCTGGTGTAGAGGAATGGCACTGGTATGGAAGAATGGCACTGGTGCGGAAGAATGGCACTGGTGTGGAGGAACGGGGCTGGTGCGGAGGGAGTGGGGCTGGTTCCGGAGCTGCTCTCATACCACTCCGAGCAAATGTCTGAGCAAGAGGAGGGCAAGGGGAGGGCGGGGGGGAAACTGGGGGTGCCCAGGGCAGAGGGCCAGGCTGGGCTGTGCCGCAGGGCGGGGTGTGTGCGGCTGCCGGAGCCTCATCCCTGCATCATGAGCGAGTCTGTGGCTGCGGGGGGATCTGTGAGGTGCCCCCAGTCCTGGGTGGGAAGGACCAGCATCAGCAGAGCACCCCAAAGCCCCACACCAGGATGGGGCCATGGTGCTGCCTGTGCACCACTCTCACCGCGGCCGGGGGCTCAGGACCTCCCACCCCACCACTGGCCCATGGGAACAGGGGCCACATACCAGATGGGTGATTGCAAAGGAAATTCTGATTTATGAGCAGCAAAACCTGCTAACACCGTCACTCTCCGTGGGGGAGACGTGTTTTCTCTGGCGTGCTGCAGGAGCAGGGGCTGCTTTGAGCTGGAAGCCTTCCTGAGCCCCCAGCCCCCGGGTGAGAGGGCCGGGGAGGTGATAACTTATGCAAACACGCACGCTCTGACCCCACCAGCTAGATTTAGCTAAACCAAGAACTCTGGCTTCGCAAGAAAAACAAAGACGGTGAAACGAGGCAGGGCAAGTGGAACAAAAGCCCTTTGCTCACTCAGATGATAACACAGATTGGGAGACAGGCTGCAGCAAGCGCACACCCCTCCAGGCGATGGGGCTTGCGAGGGCACCCAGCACTGCTCACCTGGCAGCTCCTGCA
The DNA here is from genome assembly GCF_036013475.1 of Columba livia. Classification (NCBI taxonomy): domain Eukaryota; kingdom Metazoa; phylum Chordata; class Aves; order Columbiformes; family Columbidae; genus Columba; species Columba livia. The sequence goes on from NC_088626.1 coordinate 573,067, forward strand.
GTCTTTCAGCTCTTCATCCCTGCAGGTCTTCCTCCCCACAGCCCTTCCTCCCTGTGGCTCTTCGTCCCCGGAGCCTCGTGGTGCATGGCTGGGAGGAAGGAGACAGCTTTGCTCATCCTCCTCCCCACCTCCTGCAGCACTGGGCAGCCTCTCATGGGGACGTTTGGGACGGGGGTGCTGCCAGCATCCACAGGTACCCCGGAGGATGCTCCTTGAGCCCGGGGAGGGAGCTGCAGCCCAGACACCTGTAACACCCCCCAGAGCCGCGGGCTCTGAAAGGGAGCTCATACACAAGAGAAATGGGTCTCAGCAAAGCACATCATTCACTCATGAGCTCAGCGTGGGGCCGCTGGAGTCTGAGATCGCGTTCTCCAGTCAAAGAGCCAGCGAGAGGAGCTGAGAGGTCAGCTGGCACGTCTTCAGATCCTCGCTTGTCCCGTCAATGAGGGGTCCAGCAGTTCCGCCGGGGCACAGCGGGTACTCCAGCCCGGACACCCAGCACTGCAGGGCTGGGGAGCCGTTCACTGCTCGAAGCTCAAAACAAACGCACATGTGTGTGTTCCCCAGCTCCTCAAAACTCCCCATTCCTCCCGTAACGCCAGAAACACATGGCCAGGCATGAAAGGAGAGGGGCTGCTGACAGCAGCAGGTTTGTGGCTGCCGGCGTGAGCTCAGCAGACGCTCTGGCCATCCCCAACAGTCCTGTTCCCAGGAAGGTGCTTGGGGCGTAGCACAATAGAACACGATCTTTTCTTTCTGCCAAGTTACGTCAGGATTTACAAGGCATTTCCAAGATGGAAAAAATCAGGAGTCATTGTGGATGTGCATTAATTTTGGCTCTATGGATGAAAAATGTTCGGCGGGAGCAGGCTGCGTCCCCTGCCCCGGCCGGGCGCGGGGGCGGCAGCGCCGGAGGACGCGTGTCCCGGGGGTAAAAGGGACGGTGGGAATTATTTGATTTATTCCGGTTATTTGAACAGATTGCTGGAAAGAGTGAGGCAGGAGAGCTGGCATCGCTTGGCTCGCGAGTTTCCCTGAGCAGCTCTGGCGCTGCCGGGGCAATTGCTCCCCGGGGAGCGCTCGGTGACGCTGTCCCTCGCTGATGGCCCCTCCACGCGCGGCCACAGAGCCGTTTCTATTCTTAGCCCGCTTCTGCATCCTCTCCCAGCATCCAGCTGAGGTTTGCCTGATATTTTCCTCCACCCCCGGCTGGTTTGTGACAGCTGGTTGTGTGGAAGCTCGGGGTGGGGTTTCTGGGCAGGGCTGTTCTCCCGCAGCAAAGCCCGACGTGCCCCGCAGTGTTTGCAGGGCAGGGTGCGGGTGGGAAGGGGCACCCGAGCCCAGACCAGCCCCAGTGCCCGCGTCCCCGCTGGGCCCCCCGGGATGTGAAGATGCTCTTTCCCCAGGGAGCAGAGCAGCTCCTGCCTGTCGGGACGCCGGGACAGCACAGACACCCCCGGCACAGCACAGACACCTTTTGTCGCCTTTCCATCCTGCTACATATTTATCAGCCTGATTTGCATGGCCCTTTGCATAAGCCGCTGGGCTGGCTGCTGCGCGGTGTCTCTCCAAGACAATCTGAAGTATTCATCTCAGTGATTCTGCCGGCATCTTGACTTCCCGGGACAGAGCCTTTGTTTTGTGCCATTGCCAGCAAATTCCTGCTCCGAGGGGCTCAGGTTTCCGCGCACCATTAGCACGCAGCCGTTCCCAGTGATACCGGGGAGAATTTCCCCTCTTCCTTCCAACTCCAAACAGCAGCAGCCCAAATTGTGTTGGGGAAGCTGCTCCTTATTTGGGGGGTCAGAACACAGAAATGAAAACCTTGTTTAAAAATACGCAAGTGGGACAAGCCTCCAAACGCAGCAGCGTTTCTGTTCTTGTTACCCACCCATGCAGTTTAAGTAGAAAGCTCCTTTCCTCCTTCTTACAGCTCCATTGAGCGGGAGGAAACAGAGTTGTTATGCTTTTGACTTCAGAGCCTAATTAGGCCTCAGGAAAGGAAATGGTGCTACTGAGGTACCGTGCTCCCTGCTCAGCACAGGGGCCCGGCATCGCTCTGCATTTCACAGGGCTCAGCCGAGCACAAGGTCCCTGCTCAGCATCCCGACCCACAGTGTCCCCTTTGAGGGCTTCCAGGGGGGTGCGGAAGAGAACAGCGTCAGTGCAGGCTGGCATCTCCATGGGTGCTGCATCTGCACAGGGTGCTGCATTTCCATGGGTGCTGCATCTCTGTGGGTGCTGCATCTGCAAGGGGTGCTGCATTTCCATGGGTGCTGCATCTCTGTGGGTGCTGCATCTGCACGGGGTGCTGCATTTCCATGGGTGCTGTATCTCTGTGGGTGCTGCATCTCTGCAGGGTGCTGCAGGCAGCCTGATTAGCCTCAGCAAGCCCCTGCTCCGCAGGCTCGCAGGGCGCAGGCTGCTCAGCTAATCAAAAGGAGACAAAGTGCTGACTTGATTGCAGCGACTAAGTACCGCTGCGGGCAGCAAATGCCAGGCGCTGGAGAGCTCTTCAATCAGACCTCACAGAGGATGCACAGCAAGAGCTGGCGGCAGCAGCACTCAGGGTTTGCTTGGGGATGCTCGTGAGAGCGAGGATGATGAGGGCAGGGGGATGAGGAGCAGTCTCGTCTCCGTCCCTGGGTGTCGGGGCGCACGGGGGGCTGCAGGAGCCGCACCAGCCAGGCTCAGGCACACTGTCACCATGGCTGCTTCTGCTCTCCAAATCTGTGAATCCATGGCTTTAAGTATTTTCCAATAATTTCCTGTATTTAAGGAGAGAGATGCTCTTAAGTGCTTCCCTGGCCCAGGGCCAGAGCGCTGAGTGCTGCAGGACGGAGCCGGGCTGGGGCTGCTCCTGGCAGGGGATGTGCCCACCACACATCTCCTCCCAGGATCGAGCTTCTGGCTCCTGCCAGCAGCGATTCTGGGGCTCCCGCTCCTGCCCGCAAGGCTCTCGGCACCACTGCGTGAGGTTCCTGGCACAGAGAAGAGCTTTGTGCTCCTCCTGCATCTCCTGGGTGGCTTCCCAGGCTGGTCCTTGGATGCTGAGTGACAGCAGAGGGACCACAGGGTGCCAGCAAGGAGCACCGCTGGGGTGGATGGAACCCATGTGGGACATCAGTGCTCTCGTTCGAGGTGCTGCTGGCTTCTCTACAGCTTTCTCGGTGCACCGGGGTGGATTTTGCTCCCAATTTTCTAGGCAATTTCCTTTGGGATTTACAAGAATTAGGCTCTTGCCACCCCACAGCTCCAGCCTGGCCTGATCCCACAGCCTGGGACCCCCAGCACAGCGCTGGGACGGGAACGGAGGAGTGAGAGGCTGCTTTGCTTGTCTCTTGTCAATAATGCATTAGTTTGCACTCACAAGAGTCTAAGACACAGAGCACTGGTTTGCGTTATTGCTGAGGCTGCTGAACTGGCTGCTGCTCCAGCTCCGCAGACGGGAGAGCAGCATCTCCTGCTCCCTCGGGCTCCCTCCTCCCCACAAACTCTGCTTCTCACTGTTAATTTCCTCTTCGCTATTTAATGAGTTGGCACCAGAGATGATGCCTGGCTCGGAGAGCCCTGTGCATCAGCGAGAGATGGTCCCATGGGAGCAGTCAGCCAGGCTGGCCCGATGCAGCCCGTCCCGCCGGGGGTCTCAGCCTGGGACGGTCCCGCGGGACCCCCTCCCCAGGCATCCCTGCACCTCCCGGGGGTGGAGGCTGTACCGGGGTTGGATGCACATCCCTGCATCTCCCGGGGATGGAGACTGTACCGGAGGTGGAGGCTGTACCGGGGATGGATGCACATCCCTGCATCTCCCGGGGATGGAGGCTGTACCGGGGATGGAGGCTGTACTGGGGATGGAGATTGTACCGGGGATGGATGCACATCCCTGCGCCTCCTGGGGATGGAGGCTGTACTGGGGATGGAGGCTGTACTGGGGATGGATGCACATCCCTGCTCCGCAAAGCACCCAGCAGCTCTGCCTGTGGTGCAGAACGCTGTGCAAAGCAGGGAAAGCTTCACCTGGGAAACACAGACATTGTGCTCTGGGAAAACAGAGTGTTTTCAGCTGTCTGCCAGAAAGAGAGAAAGCAGAGAAGGGAAAACAGGTTCTGCTGTTGGAAACTGCGACCTTCTAGCCTGGAGATCAGGACACGTCAGCTCATCAGTGCCCATCTGCCAGAGACTCTGCGTGTACCGGAGGTGTCAGAGTGACAGAGAGCATAATTGCTAAATAATTCATCAGAAGAGGCCAAACAAGAGAAGTGGTAAGAGCAGCCCAACAGAGTGAATAGGTGATCAGACCCTGCGAGCGGGGCTGCAGCGGTACCCGCTCCTCAGCGAGCTCTCTGCTGCCAAGAGCTGCTTGGAAAACTCTGGGTGGCTTCGCTTCCAATAACACGCCTGTTGCTTTTCCCTCCACCCCTCCAGCGGCTTTTGTGACATCATTTTCCCCTTATATCCCTCTTTCGCCTTTCTGTTCCGGAGCAGGGCGAGAAGGAGCAGCAGGACCTGCCTCGGCACAGCTCGCGCTCCCGTCACCTCCTGTAACCACGGAGCATCCCTGAGCCAGCACCCCCGTTGCTCGGTGGTTGGGGGGCTGGACACCCCAAGCAGCGGCTGCACCCGGGACAGCTGCCCGTGCAGCCCCACACACGGGCAGCGGCTCCTCCCGCAGCCAAGGGCAACCGTGCCCAGAAATGGCAGCAGGGCAGGGCCGGCAGGTCCCTGGCACCCATCCCACAGGTTAAATCTGTCCCCGGCCACTAATTAGACGTGTCTGTTGAGTCCGTCTTAAATTACAGCGCAGAGCGGCTCTGGTAATTAGGAGCTTCACTCTGAGAGCACATCCCTGCCATGAACGCCCTGCACATGCCGCTTCCTCCCGGCTGCAAACCCAGGCAGAGGGGCCCCATCCTGCCCCCGGAACCGCGGGGAGCAGGTGACAGTCACCCGGTGCAGGGCGGCAGCGGCGGGACCTGTGATGCTGCCCTGCACCCAGTGCAGCCCCATTCCCAGCTCTGCAGGACCGGGACACAGGAGCGGCCAAATGGGGTTTCATTCCAGCTCCTCACGATGGGTCTGGCTGTGCCGGGACGTCCCAGCAGAGGCACCGTGGTGTGCCATGTGTAGGGTGACACTGTGGTGTGCCATGTGTAGGGTGACACCACGGTGTGCCATGTATGTGTAGGACGACACCACGATGTGCCACGCGAAGGGTGGCAGCAGCAAGGTGACTCTGAGATGTTTGCGCACGGCGCTGGCTCTTCCGTCCAAACAAAGCAGAACATCTGCAGAGTTTTTTACTGAAACCTCACATTCTCTCTCGCAGATAAAATTTCACTTTCTGGTTTGTTGTTTTTTAACCAGAATAACCTAAAACATTTCAGAAATGTGCTCCCGAGCCCATCCCCACGTGTCTACCAGCATCGTCACCCCAGCAGCTGCAGCAGCTGGATGGGCTGGATGGGCCGTTGCTTTGCTGCGGCCGGAAGGGACAGGACACAGGACACTGCCCGGGCTGGCCCTCCTGCCCCCAAATATTTCCATGGTCTTGCAACAGAGAGCAAACCCGCTGCCCTCTTCCCGCCGCTGCTGGGTTCACCATCGCTGCCAGAGCCACCGGCTGTGCCGGGAGCTTTGGAGCTTGTCGCACCAGCTGGAAACTTGGCCATTGTCCCTTCAGGACTTTTGTCACCTAAAAATACCACCTGTGTTTTCCTGCACACTGTTGTAGTTCGTAATTGGTGTATATAAATATATGCACATGTGTATATATATACACACACACAGAAACACAGCTGAGCTGATTGCTATTTAAAGCCTGAGGAGAGGACGAGCGCCAAGCCCGGTTTTTAGGAACGGCCGTAGGTGCGAGCTGAGGACACGGCACAGCCCAGCAGCCGCGCTCCAGGGTCAGACCCAGCGCTGGCAAAAACCAGGAGTGAACGCAGGGAGTTTAAACAAACCCCGGAGGTGTCGAGCTGTGGGTCACCCCCTGCCCCAGCTCCCCTCCCCGCTGCGTCCCCCAGTACCCCGCAAGGGGCACAGGCACCCAGTGCCGCAGCACCCGAAAACACGGGCGGTGGGGCTCACCCAGCCCCAGGCCCGGGAACATTTAGCATTAGCAAACGCTGAATGCCAGGTTGGGGGTGTCCCAGCAGCACCTGCTCTGCCCCACACGTGGCACAAAGGCAGCCGCTGTGCTGTGACCCCCCCGCCAGCTGAGCCCCGGCTCCCCAGGGCTTTGCGCAACAGAACCCCCGGCGATGCCAAAGCCAACACAGCGGCTGCGGCCGCGGGGAGCGGCACAGCGGGGCTCAGAGCCTGCGCTCCGGCCCCAGCGCAAACCACCTCCTGCCAGCTCGGATGCAGCGGCTTCGGGGGTTTTGCTTCCTCCCCACCAGCCCCTGAGTCAGCCCTTTCTGGGAGGAAAAGCCGCAGCAAGTGCCTCCGCACGAATCCACCGAGTTTCCCTTTGGTCCCACCCTGGACCCCAGGGGAACCCGAATGACTCTCGATGCCCCATCGGTTGTCGCTGCCGCGGGGGGACGGGAGCCCCCAGCCCGCAGAACACCTGCGCAAACAAGGAGCGGTGCGAAGGAGCGGTGGGGGCTGTAGGAGAGGGAACGGTGGGATGAGTTTCGTGGTCCCATGTGGTGCCCCACGTGCTGTGCAGGGACTGTGGGGCCAGACCGTCCTTCTCGGGGCTGCAAACCCAGGAGCATCGCGCCCACCACAAGCCCACGGTGCTGCCAGCTCTGAGCTGTCACCACCGCTCAGCCACACCGAAAGGGGGACAAACGGCCTCACCTCTGCAGCCAAGGGATCAAACTCCCCGTCCTGCACCCCGGGCCACCCCGTGAGCCTGGCTGGAAGCCCTTGGCCAGCACCGCATGGGATGCGGCTGCAGCGTCCGGATGCACCACGTGTCCCTGCGCGATGGCACGGTGCAGGCGGACAAGACCTTGGGCTGCGAACCCCGACCAGTGCTCCCAGTGCAGCGTGGATGTACCTGCCGCAGGCTCAGACCCTCTCTGTCCCCAGACTACCACGACCCCCAGCTCGGGGCCAGCTGGCAGGTGACGATGCTGGGGCTTTGTCTCTGGCCTATGATGTTGCCCATGATTTATAGGTCATTTTACAGCAGCTGTAAAGAGGCTGTAAATTATAGGAGGGGCATAAATTAGCCACGGACCCCTTTACTGGCCATAAAGATCTGAGGGCCACCACAGCTGCCGTTGGCGCTGGCACCCCGGGAGCATTCCCCGGGACAGCCAGGGTGTCCTGCGCCCGGCCAGCGCGGCCGCGACGCGGTATTCAGCACGTCCCAAATAAATGGGCCCTTTTATTCCAGCGGGGCTGCAGAGCCGACGGGTGACAGGTGGGGAGGGGCCGGTGCGATGGGGGCAGGCAGGGTGCAGTCAGGGTGCAGGCAGGGTGCAGGCAGGGACGCACGGGGGCTCTGTGGGGCAGCCCCACACCCTCCCCTCGATGAGCAGGGGGGCAGCTCCTTGTCCAGGTCCCGCAGCCCTTCCAGCCGAGGCGTCCTGAGCCACGTGCCCTCTGTGCAGAGCCTCCATCTGCACCAAATCCCCCAAATTCCTCGGCCAGCCACCCTGCCCCAGCGGCGGTTGGTGCACTGTAGTTCTCCGACGTGACCCTGGAGCACAAACAGCTTTGCAGCCGTCCTGTTAATTACATTATGTCTAACGAGAAGGATCAGGCGGAAGGGATTAAACTTTGAATCTGCTTCCGCGGTCCCGGCGCACAGGAGAGAAAAGCAGCTTTATCCGTTCAGAGCAGGAGTCATTTTTCACACCACTCCGGTCCCAGTGCTAATCTCCTTAGTTTGCCCAGCCCGCCGCCAGCTCCGCGCACAGGCAAGGCGGGCAGGATGCTCCCAGCCTCGTGTCCTGCTGGATGGTGATGGAGGTGACAGTGATGACGGGCAGGGGACTTTGCCAGCCCTGCCCCAGTGCTCAGTGTGCTCAAGGGACCCTTTCAGTGGCTTCTCCCCCGTCTCCACCTGTGCCATGTCACACCGGTCCCCGCGGGACAAAACGGCACTTTGGGGAGTTCCTGAGCGTCGCCAGCAGCCCAGCGGTTCCTCCTGCGGCTGCTCTGGGCTGGAGTCGGGCAGGGAGCGTTTCGCACAGCGACTCCATCAAGCGCAGCGAGTCCTTCACGTGGCTCCCTCCCGGCTCCCGGAGAGTGATTTGCATGATTATTCAGCATGAATTTGCCTTCGTTACTGAGCAGGGCACAGCCGGGGGTCACGGCTTCTGCAGGGCACGCAGAGCTGGCAGAGATGAGCCGCAGTGGGTCAGAGCCCGAGCTGACACCCCCAACAGGGTCACCCCTCCCGTCACTCAGGCTGCTGTCACAAGGACACTTTGCATTTGGCGAGGCTGGAGCATCGGCTGCCACCGACGCCAGCCCAGCACGGACCCGCGATTTCCTCGCCCACATCACGCAGGGACACGCTGGCTGGCCAGGGCTCCGCTGCACAAGCCGATGGCTCAGTCCCGGGCTCCCAGCACCACTGAGCCCCCGGGGAATTGGGGTTCAGTTGTCACAGCCCTGCAGTGTCCCCAGGCAAAGGGACGAGAGCTTCAGGCTGGCAAAGCCTCGACAGAGGGATGGTTTGCTGTGGTAAGGGCTGCTCAGAAGCAGGGTCTTGCAAGGCTCAGTTTAACACTGGAGCTGAGATTTCCTAGCACCAGCTTAGGTGTGCAGCCCTGCGGTGATTCCCCGGTGAACAAGGGAAGTGTATTCCCCGGGATTTGGGGATGTTTGCGGTCTGCCCGGCAGACCCAGCTCCTCCGACGGGAGCAAACAGACCCCCCCAGGCACAGGGACTCCTCAACGTGCCAAATCGACCCCGCAGCCACCCGGCACACTCCCCCTGCCACCGCCCGACCTCCAGGTCCCTCCGGATCAACAGGGAAAACCTCTGCCCCACACGGGCCAGGCTGTGCACAGAGGGACCCTTGTCACAGTCCCAGCGTGGGGACACGGCTGCCGGGGGCACAGGCGCACCGGGATGGGCTGGAGCTCAGCTCTGCAAAGCCGTCCCCAGTGGCTGCAGTGCTGGGAGCGGGGTGCAGCCACGGCCCCCGCCCGGGGGCAGCTGCCGGCCAGGACTGCTGTGAGATGGCAGCAGTAAATCTGGGCTCCTCACTGGAGACCCCAAGGAGAGCATCTGCAGCTTGTTTTCAGCATGAACTCCTGTAAAAAGGGCACCGTGCCTATAAATCCGTCACGGGGAAGCTTCCTGGAAGCCCGGTCCGGCTTCTGTTCCTCTAATTCCTCATGCACGGAGCCCCTGACGGCATCAGGGCAATCTGAACCTTTACATGTTGCACCTCTGCAGGCTACCTGGCCGTGTTGCCCTTAGTGTCACCTTCTCGGTGCTCAGCAGCGGGGACGGGAGCTGCCACCTCTGGGCACCAGACCCCATCCTCTGAGCCAGCCTGCGTCCTGCAGCACCAAACAGTTCAAACGGGCGCTAGGGCAAAGAGAAGGGTAATAGCTTAAAATCAGATGTTGGCAGGGGAGCACACCAAAGGATGCTTCCTACACCCCTGCAGATCAAGCCCAGAGGAGTTAATCAAAAAGAGCCTAATTTAAGAAGCTTTCATGCACCTGTGCGGCTGTTGCTCTCTCTGTATATAAACCACTTGCCTACCCCAGCACTGCAGCTGTTTTGAGGAGCTGTTGATCAGGATGAGGCCCTGGGGTGAGCTGGTGATTGCTTCATTTCTAGCTGGAGGTGCCCTGTGAAGCCGTTCCCACCCCATGGCGAGCCCCTTCCCCGGGATGCTGCAGGCAGGGCCTGGGGCTGGTCTGGGAGGATGCAGGAACGGCTGTGCATCTTCCACCGGCCCTCCCAAGGGGTTAAAGGGAAAGGGCAAGAGGAGCCCCGCGGTGCTGCTGGGGAGGTGAGAGGAGCTGTTTGCAATCTGGAGGGAGTTAGAGAGTTTGGGGTCTGGCTGTGGTTTGCTTTGCCTTCCTCCTTGTCCCCTTTCCAGCGTGTGGGAGGCATCTTTGTCCGGCCTTGCCAGCAGCGTCGGGCTGTGTGGCTTGGCAGGGCCAGCGGGCACAGCTCTGCCCCGCTCTATAAATACAGCGGCTGCTCCGGGGCTGTCTAGACAGGAAACAAACTGCGAGAAAACTCCTGTGTTAAAGGGACCAGCAGCCTGTGCTGGGAGCTCTGGAGCGTCCACCAGCCCCGACCACCCCTCCATCCCACTCCCCTTCCAGCCCAGCCATCCCCTCGGCACCCATCCTTAGGCTGAGCTTTGCGAAGCAGCACATGAGAGAGCAGTTCTAGGGAGCGGATCTGCTGGATCCCTTACTTGTCAGAGCCTGGGAAACGACACAGAGACCCAGCATCTTGTGTCCTTCCTTCCAGGCTCTCAATCTGTTAGAATTTGCTTTCCATTGCTTTCGTTTTGTACCCTCGCAGGGGAAAGTCTTCATCTCCGTTGTTTTGTTCCTGGCTGTGGCTTTTTTCCCTATAAATACCCAAGTGTTGCTTGAAAGAAAAAAACAGGTCTAGGTAGTGGGAGAAAAATCATAGCCCATGGGTAATGACACATAATTACAGCCTTTCTCCTGATGAAAGGAGCTGCCATTGGGCTACTAAATGACAGTGTGCGGAAAACGCTATTATCAGATTATCTGAGTGGCAGAATCTTTGCAGCACCAAGGAAGCAAAAGGGGTCTGGCCCCGGGAGGAAGAGCAGCCAGCACATCCTCAGCCCGGGAGCTGGGGCAGATCCCGCAGCCAAAGGGGTCTCTGCAGCAGCCCCCGTGGGCTGGCACGGCGCTGCGATGGGGATCGTCCTCCCAAGGGCTGGAGGAGACCTGCCCAAGTGATTTCTCTGTTGCTCTTTGCCTGTATCGCTATAAATACTGTCAATTACGGATGTTTGTTACCTGGAGCCTGCCTGGGTGTGCGGGCACTTCCCTGGAGCTGCAGCAGCCCCGGGGTGAGCAGAGCATCAGCGCAGCTAATGGGAAGCGTTGGGTGTCCCCTGGGACAGCTTATTAGACATCACAGCCGGCTGGAACAGTGCGACATTCATACACCAGCCCGGCCTCGGTGCAAGGGGGGCAATGTCAAACAAACGTAATTAATTTCCCTCTGCAAATCAATTGGGGGCCAGAAGTCAAGCCTGGCTGGTCCAGGAGATACACTGCAGTGAATAATCGCGGACGGGTGATCCATGCTGTGATTCTGAGGGCACGCTGCTCGCCTCCATGTGAGCTAAAGAGCCTTCCCCTTGGGCTGAAGGTGAGGGGAGGCTGCAGACCCTCCGCGGTGGATTATCTGCCTCAGAGAGCCCCTGTGAGACCCGAACTGGGCAGGGCTCTCGTGGGCAGCAGCTTTCTCCAGTGGAAGTTTCAGCCCTTTACCTGATGGCTGTGCAGCCGAGCAGCACGGGGAGGGCTGGAGCTTCGTGCTGGGGTGCCCAGGGGGTGCAGAGCACTGAGCATCCTTTGCCCCCACCTGCCCCTGCCCCGGGGTGCCAGCGGGTCCCTGTCCTGGAGGGTCATGGCTCTGTGACCTGCCTGGCTGCAAACACCACCCTGCAGCCGCCTGCCCCAATTGTTGTCTGTAGACAATAAAATATCATGTGGTGCCTTAATGAGCTCCTTGGTATTTGGGAAGCCAGGGCGGCAGAGCCGTCCCCGGCCCGGCTCCAGCGCCGTTTCTCCAGAGCAGGCCTGTGCGGGGGCCGGGAGGAGCTGCCCTGCGAGGGGCAGAGAGCTCCTGTCAGCGGTGATTTACAACGAGACGCTGCGCCGAGGGCAGGGAGGTGGCGGAGAGAAAAGCTGCGCTGGGGCCCTTTGAAGGCAAGGCAGGGTGCCTTTGGTGTCCTGCTCTCCCGGGCTAAGCTGGCTCGATACAGCTCCTGCAGAACCCAGTGCAGCTGCGGGGGCCCTGAGCATCCCTGGGACTGTCCCTTCCTCCCGAGCACGAGGATGCTTGGGCAGGCAAGGGTTGCTGAATGATGCATTTCCCTTCATCACCATCAGAACAGGAGCCAAGTAGCAGTGGATGGGGGATATCATGGTGCTGTTGAGATGCAACCAAGGAAGGAAAAAGCCCGTTTGAGTCAACACTGATTGCAGGGAAACCTTGGAGCAAGGAGAGTGCTGGGGAGCCAGCCTGGGGCCCTGCAGCCACGGCTTTGCCGGTGCCAAAGCTTTACCCCAGCACGGCAGCATCCCAGCCACACTGCCGGAGTCCAGCTGGGCACCGGCAGAGCCAGAGCTGCAGCCAGAGCCACTAATAACAGTTTATTGAGCTGCAGCGGTGAGGGAGTTTCCTGTAAAAGGCAGCGCTTGGCTTCCAAATCATGCCTGGGAGCTGACGCTTCATCCCTGGTGTTGCTGATTTTCACGTGTCACGTTTCCCTGGGAAAGTCGGTGTTCTGAGAGCTCCTGGCCGGCCACTGACTCTCAAGAGGGTCTTGACTCCTCTAAGGCGACACATGCGAGTGGAATCTGTGCATCTCGGCTGGCGAGCCGCTGGCCTTGGGCAGCACGCTGAGCCACGCTGTGACTCAGATGTTCTGGCTGATGGGGAGTGTTTGCCAAGGTCGGACAACGCACCTGAAGTCTCTGCAGGGTGCTGAGCGAGGGGAGGCGGGGGGGAAGCGATGATCGTGTCTCGGGGATCAGGAAGGTGGGCGGCACAAGAACAGCCGTTCCCCAGTGCTGGCGCCCATCTGGGGATGGACACGGGGGTCCCACCTGCACCCAGGCCAGGCTGCACCCCGCGATGCTCCCACAGACCCGGCTGCACGTTTGTGCACGCTCAGCGCTCGCTGCGGCGCGGCTGCTGCACGTCCCACCGCCAGGGCCTGCGCGCGCGTCCCGGGAGCAGCGCTGTGCACATGTGTGCTGCCGCTCGCACGGGCTCGCAGCCACCGCCCGGCAGCTGCCTGCAAGGAGCCCCGCACCCTGATGTGCCCCGGCCTTTTCAGGCAGGGATGGAGCTGACAAAGTCTTTGTCAGTCTGATCTGTCAGGGAAAGCTCTTTGTTCTTCAGCATTTGCTCTTGCCTCCCCCTCTCCAAACCCAAACTAGATGCATCTGCTTTTGTTTTCTAAATGCAGAATTAGGGGCTGAAAAGAGCCCCTTTGTAGTGGGGAGGAGGGGAGAGCTGCAGATCTTTAACTGGGAAGGCAAGGTCAGGGGGGAGCCGCTCTATTGTGCTGGGCTCTGCTCCAGCTCAGCCCTTTCTGTGCCCCCTCTTCACACTCTGCTTCCCACTAGAACACTCTGGGGATGGGGGAACCTGCCTGGGTGGGCGAGGGCAGCTGCCCCAGCATCACCGGTGCTGTGACCGTGGGGATGGTGTGGATTCACCATGCGGTGGGTGACGCGGCAGCTGGGAGTGGGTTGCGGTGGGTGGTAGCCGAAGGCCACCCCACAGCCTTGGGCTGGCGAGCGGAGGTGGAGGTGGGCAGCCTGGCGGTGCTGAGCGCGCAGACATGGAGCCGGGAGGGTGTATCTGTGCGTGCACACGACACAGGGGGACACCCCCGTGTCCCTGCCATGGGCCTGGCCACCTCCTGCCCTCCGTCAGCAGCTGGTTCACTGTCCCAGGCAGAAAGGATTGATCTCTAATAGTGACCCTGCAGCTCCCACAACAGGAGCAAAATCCCCACCAGCAGCATGGGAAGGGGGCTCAGCAGCCCCACAGGAGTGAGCTGCCCCAGCCCAGCTGCCTGTGGGGTTTGAGGTGGGATTTACTAAACCAGCGCAAAGCCCAGGATGGGTTCTCCAGTTTCCAGAGCACCGGGCAGTACCCAGCAGCTCAGCAAACCTCCCCAGCTGAGCCCAACCTGCGCCTTTGATGCTGCTCCCGCCGGCTGCTGCTCGCAGCCTGTCCCGGCGCTTTGCCTGACACATGTGAGTTGTTCAGCTGTTGTGGTAACTGAGACCTACTTTAAGTTTTTCTTAATCCTGTTCTTGATTAGCTGCAGCTAAACTGAAACACGCCCAGGTTCCTGTGAAATTAGCATCTGAAATGGCATCACCAGCACAAATGCACGTGTGGAAGAGCCCAGCACATGGCCCCTGGTCCAGGAGCACGGGCAGGGATGAGGCCAGCGAGGCAGCAGCTGAATCCTGGAGCCTCCCAGGAGCACGGGATGGTTTTCTCTAGTTTTTTGCTGTTTGCAAACACCTTCACTTATAAAGGCCCAAGGACTTGGGTCCTGTTGATGCAATGAAGGAGAAAACCACCCCCAAGGAACAGCAGCAGCAGCGGTATGAACCTGTTCCCTTTCCATCATGAGGGTGCAAACCCATAAGGTCTATTTCAGGGCCAACAAAAGCTGAGAGGGAGACACGGGTGCTCTGGAGCAGAGTGTGTGGGGCGAGTTGTGCCCATGGGGGTTTGGGTTGGCTCTGCTGTCATCCAAACGCTGCCCACATTCAGCTTGCTGGGAGAACAGCATCCCAGCAGGTGTGTTACCTTCCCCCCTTCTTCTGTCTGCACATCTGTCATGCTGTAAGGAAATGTTCCGTGGGTCTTGGCATGGCAAGCTGAACAGTTGCCTGAACCAGCAAGAGGCTGCTCCTGAAGATGGATGCCCAGCATTTGGTTCAAATATAGCTCTGGTGATTGACAGGGCTAATTCAGCCTGTCCTCTTCCCTGTTATGACTTAATCACTTGCACATTGCCTCGCACAGGTCTTTCACTGCCAGCCAGAGATGTCTTCATTCTGGGGTGCCCTGGCTCGCACTCCGGCTGGGGCTGCTCCTGTGCCTCCTGCACCACCCGTTACCCTGAGCCATGCAGCTCGGGGGGCTGGTGTGAGCCGCACAAACTGGGGCTCTGTGGGGTGGGCTCCCACATGGGAGGGTAAGGACAGGCTGGCATCACTGGCCTGGCAATATCCATCCCGCTTTGCCCTCTGGTTTTGGCACCCAATGTGGCGCCAGCTGAGACTGAGCAGAAGGTGCACATGCTTGCCTGTTTGTGTGGAGAGTTTTTGGGGTGCTCCGTGCTAGAGTTGCCGTGTTCCTGCTCCTCGGTGGAGCATGGCCTGCGTACACCACTGGGAAGGGCCGGGTCTGCAGCAGCGGCCGTTCCTGAGTGGCTCCTGGGGAGGATTTGGGTCTGGCAACCTTTTAAAAATCAGCTCACAGAAAGTGGGTGCCCCAAGGCCTCGCTTTGCAGAGCTGGGCTGGGCACTGCCCGAAGCTCTGCCTGCACCTGCTGCCTGCGCGCTGCTGCCCCGGGCTGGGTGCTGGGCAAACCGCGGGGTGCTTGGACCCCTTCGCCCCTGCCTGCGCCGGGGCCCGAGGCTCTCCCGGTGCCACCGAATGCAACAGGGCGAGAACAGGGAGGGGCGAGCATCCCCCGCGGCACGGCCAGCGCCCGCTGCCACAGCCTGGGCTGGTTCCGGGGCGACAACCACCGGCGGAACCCAGCGGGGACCCCCGAGATCCCGCTGTCGAGAGCGCAGCCCGGGGGCCCGAGCGGGGGGACGGCCCGGCGGCGACTACAAGCCCCATCAGGCCGCTGAGGAGGAGGAGGAGGTGGGAGGAAGGCGGGGGAGGAGCCGGGAGCAGGCGGTGGGGCGGTGCGGGAGCGGCTCAGACCGGCGGCGGGCGCTCGGCGGGGACGCGGCGGCGCGGGCAGCGGCACGGCAGCGGCGGCCGTCGGGGCGGCCGCGCCTCCGGGAGCGCCTCCCGCCGCCACCTCGGGGCCGGCCCCGCCATGGGGCGGCCGCTGTGAGCGCGGCGGCGGCGGGGCTGCGCCTCTCGCCCCGGCCGGGGCTCCCCTCCATTGTTCCCGGGAGCGGCGGGCACCGCGCCGCGGGGCTCCGGTGAGTACGGGGACCGTGGCCGCCGGGCATCGCTTTGTGCTCCGTGCGGCTGGCGGCGGGGCCCCGATCCGGGAGCCGGGGACACTCCCGTCCCGCGGGGCTCCGCCGCAGCCGGACCTGCCCCCCTCCCGGTGCACCCGTGGCGGGGCGGCTCGACGGCGGCCCCGGTTCGCAGGCATGGGGCGGGGGGGCTTCGGTTTGCGGGCGCTGGGGCTTTGCGAACACCGGGAGGGCTCCGGTTTGCAGGCGCTGGGGGCTAACGGACACCGGGGGGGCTCCGGTGTGCGTTGTCGGGGGAGCCGGTTTGCAGCTCCCGGGGGTCGCGGGGACCCCGGTTCGCAGCGTTCCGCGGCTGGAGCCGCTCGGCGAGCTGCAGTTTTGAAAGGCGGCGGGTCCGAGCGCGTCCTTCGGAGCGAGCCGGGGCTGGAAACCTGCCCGCGGCCCCGGTCCCGGGGCGGGCTGGGGCCGGAGACGCCCCCGGGCTGCAGGGGAGCCCGGCCGGGGCTGTTTTCCGAGTTGCTGCCTGGCCCCTATTCTCGAAAAGTTGCTGGGCGGGAGCCTCGCGGCTTCCAGAAAAAGATGGAGAAGGAGCTGGGTTTGGTTTTGTCTAAGATTTCGGATCCTGGGGTGTTCAGCGGTCACCGGGGACGGAGGCGCTCAGAATAACGCGGTCCTGGAGTTTGTGTTTCCCTTTGTGTTGCTGGCTGCGGAGAGGGGGAGACTCCGAGAGGCTCCTTTATCCAAACTCTTTGCGGGTCTCTGGGAATCGCTGCGGTTTGTACATGGCGAATGCGCAGGGAGCGCGGCGTGGCGGCCTCGGTGCCTGCGATACTCAGTCATCTGCTGGGCCGGTGTGCGCAGCCCGCCAGCGCCCGCCTGGGTTTCGGGTGGCGTTTTGGGGGATTTTTGCGGTCGGGGCCGTGAGCCGCGGTCGCAGCCAGCTGGCCTTGTGAGAGGAGGGAGCAGAGCGTGTCCATGTTCAGGTTACAGCCAGGAGTGCTGAAGCCGCCTGGCGATTCTCTGCTCTGCCCGGATTGTTGAGTTACTGCCCCGTGTCTCGGGTGTCGCGGCTGGCTGGTGCAGCTTCCTGCCCGTCAATGTTTAAACCTCTGCGGTGCGGTTCGCCCAACTGCTCACGCTAATGAAACAGACGGGCCGGGAGCTGCTGGTCTGCCAGGGTCCCGGCCAGAGCGGAACGGGGATTTGCGTGCAGGCGGAGGCGGTGATTTGCTCTGGCTGGAGATCTGGGTGCTGACCAGCTGGATGCGAGTGTGTGCAGAGGAGTGGGGGTGCGGGGGCCAGCCACCCTGGCCAGCCCGGGGATGCCGCAGGATGCGGACCCCGTAGACCCCTGCTCTGGCTCGCAGCCATTTTCCCCACACAGGAGCACTTCCTCCGTTAATCTCTGTGGGGGCTGGCATGCACTGCTGCCTTTTCCTTGTGTTGCTCGGAGAGGATTAAAACAAATAGTCCCTGCCCTGGCGGGGTAAGGCAGGAGCAGCACCGCTGCACAAGCACCCACGTGTGCACCCGTGGGCTCATGGCTTTGCCGTGCCAGACGTGGCACGGCGGGGAAGGGGCCCCGGTAGCTTTCAGGTGTGAACCGGAGCTCCCTGCATGTTTATCTGCTGAAAAACGCAGCCTGATCTGGGAGCTGCATCGGCCCCGGTGGCGCTGGTTTGCCCGGCGCTGCCGCCCCCAGGCCTGGCTGCTGGAAGGGGCCACTCTGCCGGCGCTGGGTCACAGATGTTCGTCCCATCCCAGCCATTCAGCTTTCTCCCCCACTGAGGACCTTTTGCTTCTGGGTTTGAAGGCAAATGGAGGCAGCACAAACCCATCCAGCCCCCTCCCCAGCTGGGTAACAGACTCCTCCAGAGGCTGCTGTTTTGTCCCAATGTCCCTGTCCTGGAGCAGTCAGTGGTACCAGCCCAGGGAGGTTTTTGGGTACCCATGGATGCTTCGTAAATCTGAAAATCAAGCCCTTGGGTAGGGATCCCCGAATCTGAGGATACTTGTAAACCTAACCCGGTTTTACAGAGATGCGTGGGTGAGGCCGGGCCTTGCCCCCTCCTCCTGCCCCGTGTGCCAGACTCCCCCCAGCTGAGCGCCCGCAGCGAGCCATGAACTGGCTGCCAGAGACGCCCCGGGAGCCGCACGTCCCTGCCAGGCTGCAGCGCCCATGCCCGGGAAGGGTTAACGCAGCGTGGATGCTGCACAGTTGGATATTTATTTTTCCAAGCATGTGTCTGCTTTAGGCATTATAGCTTTTCCCTATAGTTACATTTGCAGTTGTATTTGCTTTCTATTTCAGCAATACTTGGTTCCTGACCTGAGGCGCAGGCTGGGGCAAGGAGAGGGCTGAGGGAAAGGCTTTTCTCCACTTCGCCCACGAATTTTGCCTTTGGCGTGCCCTTCTTCCCCAAGGGCGCCTGGAGAGCTGCTCGTGTTGAGCCTCAGAGAAGAACTGAGCCTCCTCCCCTTGTTTTGGAGCTGCAGGGCATCCGTGCCAGGCCAGGTCTCCCAGGGGCCGTCACCAGCTCTCCACCCCGAGGGCCGTGTGGGTGCAGCCCCCACGGAAGCCTTGCCGACCTGGGAGCCGAGCTCCAGCTCTTCTCCCTGTTGAATTTGGCCTTGCCCTGTTGTTTTTCTGCCAGCTGCCTACACGCTGGTCACTGGCGCCGAGGCACCCGGGTCCTCGCCTGCCCCCAGGACGCTCTGACGTGGTGGATGCTGCGCGGGCCAGCTCTGCTCCGTCACGGGGAGCCCCAGGCTGAGCGTGGCCCCAACCCTGCCCCGGGACCCGCTCCTGCTTTTGGCACCTTGGGTGCATTCCTGGGATGAGCCGTGGGGTGCAAAGGGGCTTCCCCGCAACACTCAGCTCGGAAACGTCCGGCGGCGGCTGCCACCGAGCGGGGAAGGTCCCATCTCGCGCGGCGTCCCTGGGACAGCTCAGCCCTGTGACTCACGGACGTGGGGGCAGCCAGAGGCCAAAGTGCAGCCCGCGCGGTCCCTGGGGACAGTGGGAGAGACAGGTTGCACCAGATGGCTTCTCCAGCACACACGGCCACGCAAAGGGTGCGTGAGAACATCTTCCCCAGCATGCGGGGTGTGTGAGCCCCGGGAGGGTGCGCGGGTGGGCGCAGGGGTGTCCTGTCGCTGCTCCGAAATAGCTCCGTGGGTGTAATGGCCGGTGGTAATTGCGGGCGCGGAGGCAGGTCTCCGCGGGGCAGTTCGCCCTGGCTCCTCTCTTACTGCTTCCATTTTTAGTTGTTTGAATCCACCCGTGAGCAGTAAATTGCAGAGTGCTGGGGGAGCGGGGACGGTGCCCGGCAGGACCGGACACCCCCCCTGCCCGAGCCACTGGCCTGGTTTCCTGTGGGGATGTATTTAAAAGCTGTATGAACAGTGAGAAGAGCCAATGCTGTTGTTTGCGCAGGTAGGAGCACTCTCCCCGCTTCCTCATCAAGTCCAGCGGGCGCAGAGGAGCCTGGGGGGGCAGGGACAGGTGCCGTGGGGCTCCCTTTTGCCTTGGGAAGGAGGGAACGGTCTGCGCTGCCCCGGCCCTTCAGCATCCGCTGCTCTGAACACTCGGATTTCCTCGGGTGCTGCTGAGCCTGCTCAGGGGAGCAGGAGGATGCTCGGTTTGTGCAGGATGCGTCCCTGTCCCGCACCGTTCTGGAACCGAGCATCAGTGGCTTGGTCCCTCCGGACCTCAGCGCATCTCCCTCCCTCCCTCCTGTGCCCTCCCAGCGACTCCCAGCCCTGGGGCAGCCCCTCTGCCCATGGTCCCACGCCATGGCAATACGCTGCTGTGAGCCCCTGAATCAGCTGGAAGGCGCCCGCTCCGAGGTGTATCTGCAGAAGGGTTTTGCCGCGCACCGAGCCAGCACTGACTCATTTTTCAGGAACTGCGGCTTCTGGAGGCTCTGTGCTGCCCTCCATTCCTCCCTCCCCTCCCTCCCTCCGCTGCTCACTCCCTCCCTCCCCTCCCTCCTTCCATCCTTCCCTCTGTCCCTCCATCCACCTCTTCCCTCCCATCCCGCCGTCCCTCCCTCCATCCCTCCATCCATCCCTTCCCTCCCTCCCTCCATCCCTCCATCCATCCCTTCCCTCCCTCCCTCCGTCCGTCCCTCCCTTCCATCCCTCCCTCCATCCCTTCCATCCTTCCCTCCATCCCTTCCCTCCCTCCCTTCATCCCTCCCTCCATCCCTTCACTCCCTCCATCCCTCTGTCCCTCCATCCATCCCTTCCCTCCCTCCATCCCTCTCTCGTGTCCCCCCGTCCCTGCCTCCCCCCGTCCCTCCCTGGGCGCGGGCGGCTCGGGAGGCCCACGCAGCCGCTCCACATTAGGACATGTTCCGGGAGCGTGTGCTGTCGATAACAAAACCACTTAGAGACAGAAAATAATTTCCAGAAATACTGAAGACTTTTTTTTTTTTTCCCAAGAAGAATTCCACCTCTCCTTCCAAACCCCGATAAATTGTTACCATTCAATAACTGGTTTAAAGCGCTGCCTGGTGCCCGGGAGCGCTGGCACTGGGAGATAACGCCGGTGTTTGCCGGGTGCCGCTTTTCCCTGCCCGGCCGCTTGTGTCAACATTTGGGTCCCAAATGCTCCTGCGCTGGGCAGGGCTGAGCGGCTGGGGCAGGGAGGAGGCAGCTGAAGTCCCCGAACCTGCACCCCGGGTGCGTTTCCTTGGGCTGCAGAGGCTGTTTGGGGGCATCTGAGCTCCCCCGGTATTAAACTGGAGCCCTTGGGTGTTGCTCAGCCCACCCTGGGGGAAAAGCCGGCGATTCGGGCAAGGGGAGCGAAGGGTCCCGCTCCCTCACTGGGACGGGACAGGCGGCGGCCGGAGCTCCGCCGGACTGAGCGCGTGGGGAGGATGAGTAGCAGCTTATTACTCACTGCAATTATTACTCACAGTTTTTAACAGCACATACTTTAGACAGATATCTGACGGCAAAAGGACGCGGTTGTTCACGCGGCAGGTTGGGAACGGCTCGGCGCGGGGCTTTGGGGAGCAGGAGTCGCTCGGGAGAGGATCGGGGTGAGCTCAGGGTGCTCGGCAGGGGCTGCGGGGCGCGGGGACCCAGCTGTACCCCAGAGTGCTCAGCCGGAGCCCAGAGCAGGGTTTGGGGACGGCATCATCGTCCACACCCTGGTCCTTCCGCTGCTGCGCTGCGGGGCCAGTATTGCCTTGGCCGGACCGGCGCGGCCGTGCCGGGGTTGTGCAATGAGCTGGGCAGGGATCTCGCTGGCGAGCTCTTCGGCGGAGCCCAGGGGGACAATTAGTGACGGCCGGTGTCAGGACCCGCGTCCCAGGCTGCTGCCGAGGCGCAGATGTGTGGCGGGGGTGGAGCGCGGGGCTCTGCTCACATCCACGCTGCTGGGACCAGTTGGCCAGGGCGGCTGCGCTCGGGCTTTGGCTCCGGCGTCCCCCTCGAACGCGTTTTGGCAGCGCTCCACGCTCCCGGCATGGCGGGAGGGAGGGACAGGCGGGGGGAGGAGGATGAGGGCACATCCCGGGGGTGTCCTGAGCCGGGATCGGGTTCCGCTGGGTGTCCCCGTGCCAGAGCCCGCTCTGATCCCTCCCCGCACGCAGCATCCCCTGGCACGGGAAGGGGCCGGGGACCCGAGGGGACGAGCAGCTGGAGAGTCCAGCGTGAGAGCTGGCAGGGACCAGAGCAAACTGCGGCGCTGGCCCTGGAAACCGGGGATTTCTCCCCGAATGGCCGCTCTGAAAACAGCTGCTGGTGGAAAGAGATCTGCCGCACGTGGGAGCGGGGCCAAGGCGCCGGCTAACCCCTTCGGCTCCGGGAAGGCGTTGCCATAGCAGGTGGCTGCATGTGCCCTATAGATCCTATAGGGAATGGAAGGAGCCGGGGTTTGCAGCAGGATCTGCTCTGCCAGGCTTGCACGGTGACATGGATGACGTCAGGTTGGGGTGGTTGGATTTGCCACAGATGAGTCTGGGGTTGGTCCTGGAGCACCTGGGGTCCCAGTGGGTCCCGGTGCTGGGTCCCGGTGCTGCCGGGGGCACTCAGGGCAGAAGATGCTGTGGGAGAAAGGGACGGGGCAGGAGGATGTTTGCAAACACCGTGCCTGCTGGCAGGTTGCACGGGGACAACTGACCCCTCAGAGCCCACCAGGAGCATCTCCTGTCCCGCAGAACGTCAGGAGTGGGAGGTTATTTTTCATCTGAGCAAAGTTAGAGAACTAAGACATTTCTGGGAGCCGCCATAGCATGGTGACCCAGCCGGGGTCAAGGAGGTTTTTGTTTCCAAATTCTTGCAGTGTTTTGATCTGTATGGGAGTTCCACCTTCCGGCACAGTCTAGGTGCAAGAAGAGGAAAGCGGGAGAGCAGAAATCTCCCGTTCTTTATAACCGGCGTTTGAAAATTTCTCCCACCGTTCTGGGAAATTTCTCTGCACTCGATTGTGCTTCGCCAGCGGTTTTACTCTGACATATCAGCGCGGGAGAACACAACCCTGCCGGTCAGCGCTGGGTCACTCCGGGCTGTGGAGGGGTCTGCAAGGACCTGCCCTGCGCCGGGGACGTGGTGTCGGGGCTGGATGCTCCAGAGCATCACCCGCTGTGCCGAGCGCGTCCCCGCGGAGCCGTGCTGGGACAGTGGGGGCTGGCTGGGGACACGGGGTGCAGCCGGTCCTGCCCTGACTCTGCTTTTCTCCCTCGCAGCTCGGAGGGGCTGACAGCCCGGCGGAGACCCCCCCCGCGCCCGCCCGGGGTCCCCATGGAGTGGGAGTTGTGGAGCCCAGTCGCCGAGCAGTAGCCGCAGCAGTGGGATGTTGACCTGGCGGTGCCTCATCCTTTGGGCTGTGCTGGTCACAGCCGCGCTCGCCGCCGCCCGCCCGGCCCCCACCCTGCCCGAACAAGGTAAGAGCGGCCAACAGGGGCTCCGTGTCCTTCGCGTTTCCCTGGTGGTGACCTGGCTGGTGTCTCTGTGGAACAGGCAGAGGCTGGTGCGAGGGCTGCAGTGGGGACACGGGCACGTCCCCAGCAGCAGCGCAGTGTCACCCGGCTGCCTGGCACGTCTTGTCTGCTAAGAGCAATTTGTGTGGGCATGAAAAGCCTGTGCACGGCGTCAGCATCACCTGTGAGCGGTTTAAACCTGGTGGGAGATCGTGGCAAAACCTGATGTTGTTGGTTAGGAAGGCTACAAAGCCCCGGGGGCTGTGTCCCTGGAGCGGGGTCAGTGTGTGACCTGGCACTCGCTTCCCTGTGACAATCTGCAGCTTGAGCCGTGTGCGGAGCCGGTCCCAGCCCTGCTGGCGGCTGGGCTGCTCCTGGGGACGAGGGTTTGGGTGCAGACCCGGGGTGCCCTAGCCTTGCTCCCCGCTCGGGAACACCCATGGGACCCACTTTGCCCGGGTGCAGCGCACAGGTCCCCTGGCGCTGGGGACAGCCGGCCCCGGCCCAAGCGCCGCTCTGGCATTTCAAAGCCTTGGCCTTCCCCTCGGTGCGGCAGAGAATAAACAGACCAGGCACCGCCGCGCAGGACTTCTGACTTTCTGCCTTTTGGTTTTAATTACCCAAGAATGTCTGGGCTGTGGGGTACTGCTTTGCTTTTTCAGGCTGGTTCCCCCTTCCCTCTTCCTCCCACCGAAACCCTGAGAGGCTGCTTGCTGGTGCTGCTGGCGCGGCGCTGTGCGGTGGCGCGGCGCTGTGCAGTGGCACGGTGCTGTGTAGTGCTGTGTGGCACCCCAGGGAGCAGCAACGTCCCGTGCTGGTGTGAGGAGCGGGTCCCGGTTTGCGGGTCCGTCCCGCGGGGTGCCGGGGCCGTGCGCGGTGCCCAGGGAGCAGGCGGCTCCCGAGAGGAGCCCGGGCAGAGCGTCGCGCACAAGGGCCACCTCCAAGATTTTCCACTGGCACGCTCGCTCCCCGCTTCTGTAAATAAGGCGGTCGGCAGCGGTAAACATGTTTTTCTCGGGAGATTGCTCTTCCTGGAAGAGGTTTCCTGGCGGCAGTTGGGCAGGGATGGCTCTGGTGCTGCCGGAGAGCAGAGCGGCGCTGGGAGAGCTGCCGGGGGTGCAGGCTGAGGGCTGAGCTGAGGAAAGGTGGGTTCGGGGCGCCCTGCAACCCCCAGAGGGTTTGGGGAGCAGCGTCAGGCGGAGGAGGAGGAGAGGCTGGAGAGGAGGGAGCTGGTTCCTCGCCAGCCTCATGCCAGGGCTAACAATAACCTCTGGAAATATTTCCCGACACGGTTCTCACCAGGGCGGCCCAATTAGTGCCACAGCAGGAGCCCGGCTGGAGCAGAGTCCGTCCCTTGGCTCCAGGGCCGGCTGGTGGGAACAAAATGTTCCCGGCAGGACACGCAGGATGGGAAGAGCCGCGGCCGTGCCACCGGCACCGTGTGCGTCCCCAGCCGCCGCGAGCTCCGGCTCCAGCCCTGGGGTCCCACGGGGTGTGTGGGGACACGGCTCCTGTGCCGTGGGACGTCGTGTTCCCGTGGCCGGGCTCGCTGTCCTTCCCCTGCGTCCCCAACGGCTCCCGAGCGTCCCCGTGCTGGGGTCCCTCTGCCGCGGAGGCGGTGGCTCTCCTGGGCTTTGTTGGGGATGTTTACGGGGTTTATCCCGGTTCTGAGGCTCCAGGCTCCCTCCCGAGGGAGCGAGTAATCCCTGGCCAGCGGCCCCGGCCTCGCCGCAGAGGGCTTTGCAATGGCCGACCCGCTCCTCGTGGCGTGGGGAGGGGGCTTGGGCGCTCGGCCTTTGCCAGGGGCTCCCTCCCGTTCCTGAAAGTTCTGCAGCAAGTAAAATATTAATGGGCACTTACTGTGTTTTATAGCTACCTAAATTTGGAGGTGGTAAAAAACCCCTAGTTAAGGGGAAAATCCAAAAAATTTCCATGACCAACCTCCACGGCCCTCCCTCACAAAGCCGCTCTTTGTCTCCAGGTTAAATAGAAACCTGCAGAAAATTGCCGAGGGGATTTGTTTTCCTCTCTCCTTGTCTGCTATTGTCCTCGCTGCTGCTCAGGCATTTCCAGCGCTCGGGGTCTGCCCATCGCTGCCTGGGGAACAGAGCGGGTCTGGGGGAGCGGGACGCTGCCGTGTCCTGGGGGTGCTGCCGTGTCCTGGGGGTGCTGCCGTGTCCTGGGGTGCTGCCGCTTCCTCGCTCCCCAGACCTCGCAGTGCTGGCAGGAGCATTGGACAAGAACTGCAATCCACTGCTTCATCTGAGGTGCAGGCTGGGCAGGGTGGGGGTGCCCGGGGCAGCGAATAACCCCCCACCCTGCCCGAGGAAGCAACTGGCGACCAGAGGGCGGGGAGGAGCTGCTGCCCCCCGGGCTGGCAGGGGCAGGAGGAACCTTGAGCCCCCCAGGAAAGAGCCAGTGGTACCTCGCACCGCTGGCATCCCCCTGCTGTGCATCCCCCGGGATGCAGGGATGCTGCTGAGAGCATCCCCCTGGGCTGGGGGGGTCCAGCAGGGCCAGGAGCTTTTTAAATAAGAAAGAAGCCAATCCCCGCATCCCGGTAAGCGCTTCCTGTTGGGATTAGCGGGGCTGCCGGGCATGTGTGTGCTTTTTCTTCAGGAAATACCTTCGGAAAGCCCCGCTGGGGTCTCCAGGGCAACCGGTGGCCGCGGCCCCGCGCCCCCGCCCGCATTGTCCCCGCGCCGCTTTGTTGGCCGCTTTATTGCCATCGCCACCGCCATCGCACCCGCCACCCCCGCACTCGGGGGACTGTGCGCCAGACCCCTCGCTGTGTGTGTGCACAGACCTGGGGGGTGTGGAGATACGGGGGGGTGAAGGTTAATCTGTGCTGCTCCTCTCCCCAGGGTTGCTGCCCCACGTCCCTGTCCCCAGTGGGGCCAGCCTGGGGAAGCCGGTGACAGTTATATGCACTTGGTGACACTCTCCATCTGGCTGGCGCTCGGCCCTGCTTTCAGTTCCATTTCAAAGCTGGAATAAAGTAATAAAAGCAGCGCGGGCTGCCCTGGCCGTTGCAGCCTGCACCTACTTTTTGGGCTGCTTTGAAAGCCGAGGAGCGATGTGCAGGGCTGGGGCATCGGGGCTCTGCCCTGCAGGACCCAGACCGGGAAACGGGGGCTGCCTCCCTGGCCCGAGGAGTTTGGGTTAAAGAGGGAACAGCAGATAGTTTAGAAGTGCCAGATCTCGTGTCTGTTTTGCTGCTTTGTCCAGGCTGGCGAGCTGCTGGTGTTTCCTTTGCTCTCCTCCTCCTCCCTTTGCCCTGTTTTGCTCAGAGGGGCTGTGAGCATCCCCGCAGCCGGGCTGGGCAGGGGGATCCCCCGCCCCGGTCGCCCCTTTGTGTGGCTCCAGGAGCATCCGGAGCCCGGCCGTGCAGCGCCAGGGCAGGCAAGGCCCGGGGAGCAGAGCCAAGCGTTTGTCTGGCCGATTAAACTTGTGCTAACGTGGCTGCTCGGGGCGAGCTCGGCGCACCATGGGCGCAGCCGGCCGGGCGGCTCTGCGGAGGGGCTGGGCTGCACCTGGGACCGCGGCTTAGGTTACAGAGAACCAGAACACAAGAAAGAGACGTTTCAGGCGGATGGAGCCAGCGATCAAACGGGCTCACCCTCGTTAACGTACGTGGGTACATCGGTACCGCAGCTGCCCCGGCTGCCATCCCTGGTTTTACAGATGCTGCGTTTCCAAGGGGGTTTCGGTGCATCCGCTGCCGCGGGAGCTGGGCTGCGCGGTGCCAGCAGAGCCGTCCCGGCGGCCGCGGCACTGTCCGTGTGCCAGGGCAGCCCCGCAGCAGCGCCGTCCCAGCCCGCCTGAGGGCGAGCGAACCTGGACACGCTCATTAGCCTGTGAATTCGTTTGCAGGCTGTTCCCACCAAGCCGCGTTTTCCGCCTCGTCCCCGAGTGCCAGAGATGGGCTGTGGGTGAGCAGAGGGCACGGTCCTGCCCTGCCCTCTGCCTCCCCGCTCCCGTCCATCGCTCCGACGCCTCCGCGCGCCCCGTCACGCTGTAATGCAGAACAGCCCCCGGCTCGCGGGCCGGGGGGAGGGGGCTGCTGCCTTTGAAAAGCGATCTGGCCACACGCCGGCGGCCCCGGCCCCTGCGCGGGCTGCTCGGTGCCGTGCGGCCGCAGGCGATG